>NC_090436.1:964348884-964649460 GCF_031143425.1 Pleurodeles waltl | reverse complement strand
GAGGTGTCACCAACAGAGCCTCGTCAGTGGGGTGTGAGACCGAGTCAGTGGAGAGTTCACGCTGGTCAGTCTACCCCACTAGCTTTCACTGTCGGTTTAGTGACCTGCAGCTTTGCCGCCCCTCTCAATGCAGCCCTCCTTTCCATCTCGTTCTGTGCTAGGGTAGGCCTGGACACCTCTCTTGCTTGCTTCAGCAGTACGACTTTGTAGTGCAATAGTTTTGCCCCACTGGACGAGGTGGATGGCCTGGAGCGGAGGTCTGGTCGGTACGTGATGCGCTCATTCCAATGCAAAGAAAGGAGTAAGTTGTGTCAATGCCACTGTCTCCTTCAACCATTGCTCCAAGTAGGCTATCATGTCTGCTCCTTTGGTGCCTTCCAAAAGGCCAATTATGCGCATATTATTTTGGTGACTGCGGCCTTCTGTGTCCTCCGCCCTGCGCTCTAACTGGTGAATGCAGTCAGTCAGCTGTGTTAGTTGAGCTTTCATGTCTTGGTGGGAGGGATTCAGGTCAGCTATAGTAGATTCAGGGGGTCATTCTGACCCCGGCGGGCGGCGGGAGCCGCCCGCCTGGAGGGAACCGCCGAATGACCGCACCGCGGTCAAAAGACCGCGGCGGCCATTCTGTCTTTCCCGCTGGGCCGGCGGGCGACCGCCAGAAGGCCGCCCGCCGGCCCAGCGGGAAACCCCCCTCAACAATGTAGCCGGCTCCGAATGGAGCCGGTGGAGTTGTAGGGGTGCGACGGGTGCAGTGGCACCCATCGCGATTTTCAGTGTCTGCAAAGCAGACACTGAAAATCTTTATAGGGCCCTGTTAGGGGGCCCCTGCACTGCCCATGCCAGTGGCATGGGCAGTGCAGGGGCCCCGAGGGGCCCCACGACACCCGTTCCCGCCATCCTGTTCCTGGCAGTAAAAAACGCCAGGAACAGGATGGCAGGAAGGGGGTCGGAATCCCCATGGCGGCGCTGCAAGCAGCGCCGCCATGGAGGATTCCCTGGGCCAGGGGAAAACCGGCGGGAAACCGCCGGTTGACCTTTTCTGACCGTGGCTTTCCCGCCGCGGTCAGAATGGCCCAGGAAGCACCGCCAGCCTGTTGGCGGTGCTTACGCGGTCCCCGGCCCTAGAAGTCATGGACCGCCAGGGTTGGAATGACCCCCTCAGTGTTCCGAACCCTTTCAGTTAATTCCTAGTGGTCAGCTCTCAGCCGGTCCAGTTCAATGGATACTTGACCGATTTCACGTTGGAGTGTCGTTTTGGTATCTTTGATGGCCCCAATATCTTATCTAGGGTACATTGTAGGGTGGCATGTTGAGGATCCTCGGCAGAGATCCGATCCATCACAGCTAGCTGGTCTGTCATGTTCACCTGCTGCTCTACTTGGGATTTAACCCTTTGTCTGCCCTTGTTAGTTATCAGTGGGGCAGTTGGAAGCACTTAGGAGGACCGCCAGTCCGGTCCCCCCAGAAGCGGCAAATGCACTCCTCCACCGAAGGCCTCTGGCCACGAGTCAACAAGGCGGGGGAACAGGCATGCCAGGGTCCCAGCAGGTTCGCCCCCCCTGAAATCACTGTCACAGCAGCATATGGTGCCAAGGCTCATGTTTGCATTGCCTCAGTCTCAACTGGGGACTGGTAAATAGTGAAGTGAATTCATGGCCTCTTGCAACCGATGTTAGTCGCCTCACCTAGCAGGGGGTGGGGCAGCCTCTTGCCACCAATGTAGGCTGCCCTGTCTGCAGATCCACTAGTCCTCTTGGTGCTAGATCCACATCCAACTCACGGGAGGGGACAGGCAACCAGCATCCAGAACAGCTCCCCTCAATTTCAAGGCCCGGTGTCAGCAATCTCCAGCCTCATGGCTGATTCGATTGGGAGGGAGAGTACATCAATGCTTACCAGGTTGTTGCCACAGTGGTGTACTGTCAGCTAGGCCAAGCACCCTCAGCCAGCTCCACTGCCACTTGTTCAAGGGTACTCTCCAGTCCTTGGCTCAGAACGACCGTGGCACAATCGACCCGGTCCCAGTTAGCGACTCCCCCAGTGCCGCTTTCAAGTCACGTCAGGCACCAGGTGGGTCCCTCATAGCTCCGCACAATCTCTGGGGTTGGGGGGCTGGGGGAGGGGAGCCACCGCCTCCTCCCAAGGCACTACACCAAGCTGGTCTCCTGTTTGGGCCCTCTGTGCTCCAATTGGACCGCAGGGCCGTGAGTCCTGTTGTGCCGCTATTGCATCCCGGCCCGCCCCAGTCAACACATGTCTTCAATGGGTCGGCAATCAGGGTCCTCCCCGGCAATGCCTCCGTCGGTCACCAGCAGCGATCTCCCAGTGCACCGGTCGCTCGGCCGGCAAGGGCCTCATGCCAGCGCTGCAGCTCTTCTGATACCTCAGTTTACAAACTTGCTCACCTTTACCGACAGGCCAAGTCTGACTTTCTTTTTGCCCCCCACTCATCGCGACCTAATAAGGACGAGAAACAGGGACCGATAGAGGTAGTAAATACAGGATTTATTTTGGGCGGAAGCCGAGCTTTTGTGTTACACATCCACCATGAAAGCCGGCCAGGCCATCTGCCCCTGGTGATACATTGTTAATGTGCCAAGTTTACCCACAGGAGTTAAAGAGAGTAGTGAGTCTGTGATTAATAACGTAATATATTGGGTGAGAAACTGTTGGCAATGCTGTTCCGTGATAAGCTGAGATACTTTAGATGCTAAGCGCTCCCCCACTCTGAACCAGCAGGTGGATTATATAGCATTAGAGATAAGTAATGAGGGATATACAAATGGCCTGTTGAATCTAGATTTGCGTACCTGGCCACCATGGGCTCGTTAATCTAGTTTAAACATAATCCACCTGTTATGGGGAACTCTATCATGAAAAATGTGCACTCAGTGTTCCATCCAGGCACCTTACAAAGCTTACTAGGGCTAGATGTAGTAATGAAGACCTGGTTGAGATTGATTGACTCAAAGAGGGTTATGCTCCACAACTGGAACAGAACAATTCACAGTTCACTGATGTATCTCAATTTTCATAATGCACACAGGAAAGGAGAGAACAAGATGGTTATAAGGCTGTGGGGTGCAGTTAAAACAGGGTGAAACCCATCATACTCAAAGTCCATACTCAGGATAAGGATGATAGTTTATGCCTCAATATGATCTCATGGAAATTTGCTGGATTGAGGTCCAAGATAACTGATCCAGACTGGGGGACGTTCTAGCAGCACAGTCCTTACCTTTAGAATTTCCTAGGGTCAGCTTGGAATCCAGAATTTTTGCAGAGCAATGCCCTTGCACGCTGTCAGGTGGCGTTGTTCGGATCAGCGTGGCATTGTCAGCATTGTTGGAGCCATCTGTGACGTCACAGTTCCATATAAAGGTACCACCCAGGCGCACGTACGTCATTTCTTTTCCTTCCATGCCGGTTAAAGTGCAGGTCTGAAATTGAGCTACCTTCTGTTTTTTTTGACAGGCCTTTTCTGAACTTTTTGTCAAGACTTTTTGCATCTGTGCAGATGACATTGAGAAAGAGGAGGTTCAAACCATGTGGTGCCTGCCACTACGCCATGTCGCTGATGGACCCCCACCAGGTATGTCTCTGTTGCCTACATGGAGACCATGACTGGAAGTCGTGTTCTGAATGCCAGGCCATGGCTCCAAAACCTTTGAGGGAGCGGTCCCCGGAGCTCATGGGGGCCCGGCAGTCATCGTGTTCTTATGCGACTCCTTGGTCCTGGTCGATGAGAAGGTTGCTGGACCACTCCATGAGCCCTAAGTCCTCTTCATCCCATTTGAGGTCCTCCGGGCACTCAGGGAAGAAGCACAAAAAGAAGAAGTCCAAGAGGACTTCGACTTCACCTCGTCTGTCGACTGATAAGGAACATCGAGGTTCCAGGCATGGTTCTGTGGAACCGTTGCCATGGCCAACTCCGAGCCTCCACCACTTTCCGGGAGCCAGAGTGACCCCCACTCAGCTCAAAGAGTTTTACAAGGCCATGCATCTTGTGTTTGAGTGGGCTGGCCTCGCAGGATCGGCAGAGGCCCCATCAGGTTCAACTCCGACTGCTTCAGCGCCGATGGGGTCTCTTGGATCTGATCTGGAATGACACAGGGTCTGCACAGTCAGCCTCCTCTGTCGTTGCTCCCAATGTCGACACTCCAGGCGCCACCAGTGCCCACCGGTGGTGCGATCCCCATTCTAATAACCGATGATCTGCATTCCAGCTCCGATGGTGCCCACAGGTTCCAGATCATTGCCTGAGCATTTCTACAAACAGCCAGGTAATGGTGAAGAATAGGAGGGGTATCAGGACCCTCTAGAGTCCCAGTTAGAGCCTATTGACTGGTAAGAGGAGCTAGGAGAGGCCAGTGGACTGGATACCTCTCCAGATACTGGCATGCTCTTACCTCCTACTGTGGCTATGGACTAGGGCGCATCATATGCAATGGTGGTAAGTAGGGCAGATGAGGTCCTGGACCTTGAGCTTCCCTCGGTGCAGTTCAAGAATAACATCCTAATGGAGGTGCTTCAGCCGGGGCTTTGACATCGGAACCAATGTTGCCCTTAATGAGGCCCTCACTGATGTCCTGCTGGGGACATGGTCCAAACCCAGCACAGGGACACCTGTAAACAAGGCAATTGGCCGCCTCCTTCTCCCAGCTCCAGGTGTCCCTACCTTCCTCACGCAACACCCAAACCGAGAGAGCTTGGTGGTCCAGGCCTCCACTTCCCATGGCACCTTCCCATCCACCCCCTGGATAAAGAATCCAAGAGGCTGGACCAATTGGGAAAGAAGATGTTTTCTTCCTCCAGCCTGGCATTGAGGTTGGTAAACACCTCATGCCTATTGGGCCATTTTTTCCATGCAGTTTGGGATACAGTGGTGCAGGTGCTGCCTCAGGTCCCCGAGGACGTGCAAACCACTCTCGCACTGGCAGTTAAAGATGAGAGAGAAGCAGCCAATTTTACCTTCATGTGTGGTTTGGAAATGACAGACTTGCTGGGCAGGGCGATTTCCTTGACAGTGGTCCTTCGACGCCACATCTGGCTACTTACCTGTAGCTTTTCTGGGGCATCTCCAGGCAAATCTCATGGACATGCCCTTTGATCGGACCCGCCTTGTCGGTGAAACGGAAGACTCGTCGATGGAGCACTTCAAGGACACCCGGGCCATGGCCAAGTCCTTGGGCCTCTCGGTGACCCCTCACCAATAGTCTGTCTATTGCCCCTTTTGAGGCTTTGGAAGGGTTAGGGTACCACGCCATCCAAAGGCCAAGCACCGTCCTCCACCAGGTCAGCATCCGAGGTGGGGATGAGGTTGTGATGCCTTCAGAACCAGAGGGTCTGGCCAGAAGTAATCCAGAAGTCATCCACCAACCAGCCCTCCACCTCCACAGCGTCCAGGCCCTCCTAGTATGATTCTGCAAGACCACGTATGTCCAGTTGGAGGAAGGATTCAATTTCATTTTCCTCACTGGCGGTCCATAACATCGGACAAATGAGGCTTGCAGAGCATACAGAAGGGCTAGTCCCTCCCCTTCCAGTCTTTTTCTCCCCCAATGCCTCCCTCAAAAGAAGGGCTGCTGGAGGATCATTTGGTTTTGCTCCACATGGAAGTTACAGCTCTCTTGACCAAGGGAGCCATAGAAAGGGTCCTGATAGCAGATGTAGGCAGAGGTTGTTATTTCCACTAATTTCTGATACCCAAAATGAAGGGCCTTCGTACTATTCTGGATTTGGGGGTCATCAATCTCTTCTTCAAAAAGGAGAAATTCTAAATGCTCACTTTTGCTCAGGTCTTGTCTGCCCTAGACCAAGGTGACTGGATGGTAGCATTGGACTTGAAGGATGCATATTTCGACATCCCCATCCTGCCTGCCCACAGACGTCACTTGCGGTTCATGGTAGGCCATGAGTACTTTCAGATTGTCATGCTACCCTTTGGCCTTACTAGCGCCCCTCAGGTGTTCACCAAAGTGATGGTGGGGGTTGCAGCTCATCTGCGCAGGTTGGGGGTGTCAGTCTTCCCTTACCTCGACGACGGGCTGTTGAAGGCTCCTTTTCCCCAGGCTGTAGTCACCCACCTTCAGACTATGGCGAACCTCTAGCATTTGCTGGGATTCTCTATAAACGTGCCAAAGTCACACCTGACTCCCTCTCAGATGCTCCCTTTCATTGGAGCTGTTATGGACACAGTGCAGTTTCGGGCTTATCCTCCCGAGCACCGAGTCCAGGATTTTCAGATTATGATTCCGATGTTTTTGCCTCTATCCTGGATTTCGGTGAGAAAGACTGAGGATGTTGGGCCTCATGGCCACCTACATCCTGTTTGTAAAACATGTCAGATGGCCTGGGAGGGCTCCGCAGTGGGACCTGAAATTCCAATGGGCGTAGCATCAGGGAATTCTCACCATCACGGTTCAGATCTCGGAGGGAACTGCGAAAGATCTGCAGTGGTGGTTAGTGAACTGCGATTGGATCTGAGGCAGACTCCTCTCCCTTCCCCAACCAGATCTCACAGTAGTGACAGATGCATCACTTCTGAGATGGGGTGGCCATCTGAGAGAGGTGGAGATCAGAGGCCTCTGGTCTCCAGCAGAATCCGGACTCCATATCAACTTACTGAAGCTCCTGGTGATCCAACTGATGCAAAGCTGTGTTAGTGCAGTTTTGCATCAAAAAGGATAAATATGCCCATTAATGTCTCCAAATTAGCGCACACACAAACAATCCTGAGGTGGGGAGGGAATTTGCTTGTGTGTTCTTGGTAATAATTCTTGATTGTATTTAAACATTCAAAGAGGCAACGGATTGGCAATGTATATTGTGCTAGGGTTTCTAATAAAAATATTTGAATATCAAATGTGTCTGATTGAAGTTTGAGTGCCTTGACTGGAGAGCCCAGAGGGAGGGGTAAATAATCTAATCCAAGTAACCTACCCAGTGTATTTAAATGAATCTGCGTCTGTCTAGCCCATGGAAGTTAATTGCTGACATTAGTTCAACTAGTCCAATTTACCATCATTTTCAGTGTGATGGGTGACATTTGTGTAATTTAATCTTTCATTGGATACCTCATTGAAGATGGAACTATTGGGTGTGTGTAGTAAAAGTTGGTGTCCAAGGTCTGTTACATTGTGAGTTCTCCTTACACCTGGAGCATTGAGCAATGTGAGGTTTCATGTTTGTTCCGACTGAGCAGAATAGTTGACTCTGGTCCACAAGAGGCAAGGATGATGTTGGGGACACATCTGCTAGCTGTTCCAAATTGTTGATTCCAGCAGGACTCCCAGAAGACAGGATAGTTGCCTAGAGTCTAAAACACGGTAGTAGATATTTTATATGTAACATATGTTTTTGCTCTAATGTTTGCAGCACTGGAGGGGCTTGCTGTCATTGTTTTAGATTATTTTCTTTTTTTCACCCTTGCTTTTGTGGCCTGCATATTTGGCCTCACCTACAAAGGAATGTGGTTGCACAACTTTGTAGTTAAAAGTTAAATCCCATTTTTTGTTGATAGCAGATGGCAGAAATGTCAATAATGCTGATGGGAAAGTGGGGCGAATTACTGTTATCAGGACCCCCGCCCACTATGAAGCAGTAGGCCATTGGCCACACCAGGCCGCACTAGTGCTTGAACTTGCTAAACTCACGATAACCCTCCGAAGACCTCTAAAAGTGCTAGAAGTTGAAAGTAGCCCTAGAATGGATTCTGAGCTGTAAGCAACAAATGGTAGATGTACACTGTGACCGCCAATGACCTCAAACTGGGTGAGAGTTACCTCTGCAACAGAATGAATACTGCAGTTGTAATAATGTACCGCGGCAATGCAGGTGGTTATGGTGACAGCAGAATGTAGCCACCAAAGATTGCAGGGGCTGCAAGGGAAATGCTCCCCTTCTCTGGAGACTACTTGGAGTGTACGAAAAGTCCCTTCAACCAGAAAACTCCAAGTTTGTTCCGTATTCACTGATCGAAAAATCAAGTTTGTAGGTGAGAAAGATGAGATGGATGGTGAGGGAGGAGAGAAGAGCTGGCAAAACTGGGAGTACAAGCTACATCAGCCTCTGGGTCGACTGCCTCTGCATTCTGCTAAATGCATGTGTTGGTGCTGAAATGCTGGTGTGGGGGGCCCGAGTAGCAGATTACCTCTCCTGACTTTCATCCTTCTGTGTGGAAGCAGTCTGCCTCCCTGCACTGCAACCTCTTCTTCCTCTGCTAACCTTCTCGGACTGTTGTATGCTCATGTTTATGGAGGAGGGGGGTGGGAATCGAATTAAAAGTTTTGATATAATAAGTTTGTTATGTTTAAAATTTTTGTTTTAATGTTTCTTTTAAAATGTAGTTTGTTTATATTAACTTATGTTTATGAAATTGTATATTTAAATGTTTCATTTTTCCATTTTTAACCTTGTAAAATTAAGTGATTTATATGTATTTTGTTTTTGCTTATTTGCTTACTTTTTACATTAAAATACATGTATTTTAACAATTTTAGGTTATGTTTTGTTTTTTTAAATGGTTTATTTACTTTCTTTACTCATTGGGAGAATAAAATACAAAATATTGTTTTATATTTTTTTTTATTTTTAATCATTTGTTACTTACACTTTTTTAGAAAAATAATTATAAATGTACATTATAAATTTATAGCATCATTTAAATTTATGGTAGCACTTCCAATTTACCTATTACATTTATTGTAATGTCTATAATTTTGTGGGAGTACAAAGTCCATCCCTTTAGGTTTACATTCGGAATGGGATTAGTAAATCTGCCACCCCAAGCCCACCACTTTACCAATGTGGTTAAATTTGGAGTTGGAATAATTAATCTGTACCCCTCAAAGTCCAACACTTCCCCCAGTGTGATTAAGTTTGGAGTTGGACAGGTAAATCAGTAAATCCACCCTTTCCCAAAAGTCCAACACTTTCCCCAATGGGGTCACTAGAGTTGCAAATCAAAGATGCATCACCCACTCCAACTCTCTCGATGAGCTCCATTGCTAGGGTGACACCAATGTGGGCCCCAACGCTCCACTCTCCTTTAAGCCAGTGTGGAAATTCTGACAATGACCATGTCTCAAACTTCTATACTCCTTTGTGACTTGATACTTCATTACTCCCTCTTAAAAGTCATTAGTGGTGCGATGTATGCAACCATACCCACGAATAATAGCTGTAAACAGGTATCAATTGCCTATCCTCACTGATAATCTACATACAAGATGCCACAATTTCTTACTTCAATATCCTCCTAATTAGTTTGTCTCCTCACATGAGCAAGGGCCTCTGAACACTCAGCCAATATTTGTGAGTAGCAACTGTTGCATGGCCTAAACTTGGCAAAGTATGCATGCGTCATAACTCTGATTAAACATGGACTGGTGTAGAGTGGTGTTGAGGAGAATCAGATGCTGCATTAAACCTAGGCAGACATTCAAAGATCTGCCCACCCATGGGTAGTAAGCTAAACTAAAAAAGGTGAGATGCTAGACAGGATTATTTGACCCTAGGAACTAACTGCCCCTTCAGCCCAAACAAGCCAAAGCAGGGCTGATACAATAGGAAACAATCCTATTTAGGGTTGGTGAGCCAGCAAATAAATTTTGCAATAAAATGAAATGGGATGAAATAAATTGCAAATTTAAAACATAGGCCAACATCACCAGCTGTACTCCAGACTAAGACAGAGGGCATAATTCCAATCAAACCTCCTATATCTGGTTCACAAACAGTGTTTTGTAGTACACAAAGTAGCACAGTGTTAGTTATTACATAATTCAATTCACCTACCTATAGGGTGTAAATGTTTACCTCCAGTGCTTCTATATTTGCTACAGGGAGATATTCACACATGTAAATTTACTTCTTAGCAATGGGGAATAACTAGTAGTAAATGAAAGGAGTTTGGGGGTTACAGGGCGCAACATAGGTAGGGGGCCTGCTACTGCAAACATCAATTAAGAAAAGGGTAAGACCATTTCAATTCACTACACTTCTCACAATACCACTGCCCTAAAGACTTTTTTTTAAAACTAGAAAATGTACTCCAATCCAGCTTTGAAGTACGTCTAGCCACCACACAAGACAACTCAGAGTTCAGAACACCCCCATAGAACATAATGGAGGATGAGACTTAATATAACACCCCATAGGAATAATGTTAAAATAAGGAAACTATTTCACCTTCTAAATTATATTAATCATTACCCAAGTGGGAGTGTCACACTATCACCAGCAGCGCATAAAAATACTTCCAAATATATACTCCTCCTCCTTCTTGATATGAAAGAAAAATGAGCAGAACAGAGCTAAATTTACCTTGTGCCCCTGCCATGCACTGCTTCTGTCCTCACCTATCACATCAATCATGACATATTCTATGACATAATTTATGAAATCACTGATGAATTTCAAATTATATATCTATATATATATATCTATATATATATATATATATATATATATATATATATATATATATATATATACGTGTATATATATATATATATATATATATATATATATAGATATATATATACTGTTGGTTGCAAATAGGTAATTATAGTTAGGACCTAGTTTCCATAGGAAAAAGGTTTTTTGTTTTGCCAATAACTTTGATACTGTTTGCTGAATCATCACAAAATTTGTATAAATGGTTTGGCACTTACTTCATTTGCTGTTTTGAAAGTTTTGGGGCGATCCGTCAAGCTGGGGATTAGAAATAAGGGAGTCCCGGAACACTTTTTCCTCATGCAATTTCCATAGGGATTTTTAAAGATGACTACAGCCCGAATCACTCAACGGAATTACACCAGATTTGTCAGAAAGTGTTTTTGGTGCAGAAAGCATTCTTTTTGTGATTTGGTGTAAATCTTTTCAGTAGTTTTTGAGACATTAAGTAAAAAAAAAAAATTTTATTTAGGGACATGGAGCCCCCACAGATCCCAGAGATCTCAGACTGAGATCTGACTGGCTAGCAACACTTCGACCAGCCATTTTGGGAGTCGGAATCAACCGAATCCCAAAAAAAAGTTAAAAAAGGAAAATGTGTATGCATATAAATGTATGTATATATATATATATATATATATATATATATATATATATATATATATATTCCCTGAAAAAAACAAAAATTACAGGGACGTTATAGTTAGGCTCACATTTTAAACGTACAAAACCATGGAAATGGACCTGTTATAGTTATAGTTATCTAACGTAACTATAACTCGTGCCCTACGGTAACTATAACTCGCGCCCCCTCCATGCACAGTTTATTCATCAAAGTTTTACTGCAAATATTACATTGATAATTTCAATCATGTTATCAAAGTTGTCATGAGTGCCGTAATTTTGGGGCAATTAGCAATGCATGCTGAGGGCATGAGTTATAATTCCCTTTAGGCAACGTCCCTATAACCTTTTGATTTTTCAGTGAATTTCATTTTTTTTTAATTCTAAGTCCTAACTGTAGCATCCTTGTAACCTTTTGTTAGTGAACTACTATGTTTTTGTGGGTCTGTCAGCGAGTGCATGTGTCTGAATGTGTGTTTTGTATTTTCACCAGGGTTTGCGACTCCGTTGTGACGTTATACGGGGTGCACAGTTTCATCCATTTCAAACTCATAAGGGGTTCCTCAGACACTCATTGGTGAACCTCACGCTGACCCCTTTAATTATTTACAGCCCCGCGACCATGCACCAGTTGATGAGATGGTGGCCACAAAGTTATCCACAGGTTGCGGCAGCATTGAAGGCATTTCTTCCTGTTATCAAAGGGAAGAAAGCGCAGGTGTTCACGGACAAGTCCACTGCAATGTGAAACTGCAACAAGCGGGGCGGTGTGGGGTTATGGACCCTTTGCCAAGAGGCCCTGCTTCTCTGGACATGGCGGGAACAGCAGGGCATAATCCTGGTGGTTCAACACCTGACAAGTTCTCTGAATGCCCTGGTGGACGAACTCAGCTGTCAATGCCTAGCAGATCACGAGTAGCATCTCCATCTGGAGGTGGTTCAATGACTCTTTCAGCAGTGGGTAGGGCCTTGGTTTATATCTGTTCGCCTCCCAAGAGAGCATGCAATATCAGCAGTATTGCACTTTGGAGTTTCGAAGGTGGCAGTTGCTCGGAGATGCTTTTCGTCAAAAGTGGACTTCAGGCCTCCTGTAAGCCTTTCCACCCTTTCCACTTCTGCCTAAAGTTCTCAAGAAGATCAGGGACGACTGGTCCCATGTAATCCTGGTAGCCCTGTACTGGGCACAGAAAGTTTGGTATCACTAGATTCTGAAAATGAGCATCAATCCTCCAGTCAGACTGCCCGTTCAGGAAGATCTTCTGTCGCAGCAGCAGGGGAGTATTCTCCACATGAACCTGTCAACTCTACCCCGTCATGTTTAGAGTTCAAGTGGCGGCAGTTGACAGCCTTCTACCTTCCTCCCGAAGTCTGTAAAGTTATTCTGGCAGCCAGGCGTCCTTCCACCAAGAAGGTATATGCCTGCTCTTGGAAACACTTTGTATATTATTGTACAGAAAGGTCTTTTGATCCTCTTTCTGCTTCTCTCTCTGACATTCTTCTCTTTGTCTTATCCCTTGCCCAGCAAGGCTCTGCATTGGGCACTCTTAAAGGGGAATTTGCTGCCTTATTGGTGTTGCTTTGGCTACCTGATCAGCCTTCATTATTCAAATCACCTGTTGTACATAGATTCCTTAAAGGGCTTGTACATATTTATCCTCCTACGCCCTTTGTTATGCCCCAATGGGACTTAAATCTGGTCCTCTAATTTTTCCTGTGTGTTTACACAACTGTCCCCTCCGGCTGCTCACCATCAAGACAGCCTTCTTAGTGGCAATAACATCTGCCAGGATGGTGAATAAGATGCAGGCTCTCTCATCTAAGCAGCTGTATCTCACCATGTTCCCGGACGAGGTGGTACTTCGAACTCGTGCCTCTTTCCTCACCAAGGTGGTGACCCCATTTCACCTGGGTCAGAACATCACCCTCCTCACCTTCTTTGCTCCTCCGCATCCTTTTAAAGAATATGGGCGACTCAACTGACTGGACCCAAAAAGAGCGTTGTTCTTCCTTGACCGCACAAAAGAGTTCCGGGTGGATGACCAACTCTTATTGGGGTACAGGGAGCAAAGAAAGGTCAGGCAGTGCAGAAAAGAACCATTCCATGCTGGGTTGTTCTCTGCATTAAGATCTGCTACACGCTAGCCAAGAAGCAGCCTCCTGAGGGCTCATTCCACCAGGGGCAAGGCTGCTACCACTGTGTTAGCATGGGGTGTTCCATTCCTGGACATCTATCAGGCAGCAATATCGGCTTCCTTGCACACGGTTGCAAGACATTACTGCCTGGACAATTAGGTCTGTAGAGACAGGCACTTTGCCCGTTTGGTCCTACAGAACTTTTTAGTGTGAGAAAATCTGTCCGCAGTCCACCACCAGGAAGTTATGGCTTGGGTATCTATTCTAAAGGTAAGGAATCTGTAGCTAGAAGTCTCTATCAGATGAACAAGTTACTCACCTTCGGTAATGCATTATCTGGTAGAGACTCTATCTATCTGTTTTTAAAATTTAGATATGGGATTTTACCAGTGAACTCAGTAAAACGGAAAAGGAAACAGTGTATTTCATCATTAATATGCCCAGCATGTAAATTCGGGGATGACTCTGTAGAGCACTTTCTGTCTTTTGCCCTGTCTAAGTGAAAACTAGGAAGAAATGGATAGCTGAAGCTTGTTGGCTAATGTCTATTGGCTTACAGAAGCCATGCATAACCTAAGATCAGAGAACACAGAGCTGGTTATATTTTCTGTATCAAGATTCCTTTTGTATGCCTGGCGCATTAGAAGGAAAATAGTAGCTACACCCCAATATTATTATACTGTATGGATGATTACTTGTTTTATACCAGTGAGGCAATGATAATTTTAGATACCGTTAAAGACCCAAGGATTTTCAAAGGAAACTCTTTATGTTCACAAGAACTTTTAGGCTGCATATATTTATGTTTTAATGACCTTTATCATGCACTAAAGATTTATAACGAAAACATAGGATTGTGATTTTGTAGTTATATTGCATATGCTTTGTGTGTTTTTAACTTGTAGTGTTTCTATATTTTATATATTGGTGATTTTATTTTTATGTATTGTTATAACCATCGGTAATGATCGCACATTGATTGAATAAACCTCTACTACTACTGCATTGTCTAGGATTTGAGAAAGATCAATGAAATTGACATTCCTTGTTGTCCCATAGTGCCAAATCCATCAGTGATTTTGTTTCAGATTCCATGTGAGACTGAGTGGTTCACTGTGATCAACCTTGGGCCAGCATTTTTATCCATACCTTTGCATGAGAAAAGCTAGATCCTCTTCACTTTTCAATTTGGAAGTTGTGCTTAAGCATGGTGCAAAGTCCTACAAGGGTATACTGAGCGTCCATCCATCTTCAAACAGGTTCTGAAAAAGAATCTGGAGTCCCTAGAGATGCCCTATCATTCAGTCCTGATCCAATATATTGACGGCTATTGGTGGTGTCAAACATACAAGAAGCTTGCAGATGAGACACAATTGCCTTCTTGAACCACTTAGCTAAGAATGGACATAAGGGGGCATAGTTATAGGCCCCTAGCGCCTCCTTGTGCCACATTAACATAATTTATTTTGACGTTAATGTGGCCCAATGAGGCCAAAATCCATGTGCTGTACTTATAGAGTGGCGCAGTGCATGCATTGTCCACTCTGTAACACTTTGGCTATGTTATGCATGCGCCACACATAATGTATGCAAAGGAGGCGGTCTCTCATTAGGCAAGCTGGAAAAATGGCGTAAGGAAATCTATGAGATTTCCTTACATCATTTTTCATGGTACTTTTAACACCTGCTCAAGAGCAGGAGTTAAAAGGGAAGCAAACCATTCCATTTATAATTTAATTATTCATAATGGGGCCCTATGTACTCTGCAGGAGTAGCGCCAATATTTTGGTGCTACTCCTGCAGAGTACATCATTAGCGTCATGAAAGATGATGCTATTGCCCCCTACTCTGCACCATGGTGCGCCGTATTTTAAATACAGCGCACACATGGTGGAGGAAGGGGGGTGCTAAGGAGAGCAGGGGAAGTGGTGCTGCACTCATTGCAGCGCCACTTTCCATAAATCTGCCCCAAAGTATCCCAAAACAAACTGCAATACTTTCAGAAAGAAGTCCTATACTTTGGACATCACATTGAGAAAAGTGCAAGGACGGTGTCACAAGATAAAATATCAGCTATTCTGAAAATGAATTCGCCAACAGCTTGGAAAGAAGTCTGGTTGTTCTTGGGAATGATGGGCTACTGTCATCAGTGGATTCCCAACTTTTTCCTTTTAGCCAAGACTTTACAGAGGGTGACACACAAGGATGTGTCAGATCCAGAACCATTGGATCACATTTGCATGCGTGCCTTCTCAGAGCTGAGAGAACGTCCCTGTCGTACCCCTGCTCTAGCAATGACTGATTAGAACAAATGTTTTACTTTGTATTGCAGTGAGAGGGAGGGATGTGCTTTCTCAGTGTTAGCTCAGCTACACGGAAACACTCATAGACCCGTTGTCTATATTACTGCTCCACATGACCAAGTAACTTCTGTGCTGCTCGGCTGCCTTAAAGCATTTGCTGCAACTGTTGTCAACACTGAGCATTGCAAGAGCATTGTTATAGGTCACACACTGCATGTTTTTGTTCCCCACACTGTAGAGATTCTGTTCACTCTAACCAAAACTCAGCATCTTACAAGTAGTAGATTGACACATTATGAGCAGCTGATCTTAGTCACCTCAAAAGTGGACCTGAAACTATGTCCAAAATGTATTCCTGCAAATTTGTTACCATTGCCTGTAAATGATGCAAATGTTGATGATGAAATTGAGCATGACTGTCTAGATGTCACTGAACTGTGCACCAAGCCGAGACCTGGCATACTAGATACACCACTTTCTAAATTAGATAATGTAATGTTTGTCAATGACTCCTGCTTGAGAGACCATGAAGAAAACCTGAGAGCTGCCTTCACAGTCTGTACTGTCTCAGGTGTGGTCGAAGCTTCCTGGCTCCAAGGAGTATTTTTGGTATAAGTGGCTGAGTGATTGCCTTCACATGAGCATGCTCTGTTTCAGACCTTCTGAAGGTGGCCATTTTCACCTATATTCATTATGGTTTTGGTGTCGTCCTTGACAGTTATGGTCACAGAGGGATTTCATGGCCTCGTCTGGCTCAGGCATATGATATGGTGAGCGAGTATATAACCTACTGAAGGCATTACAGCCGCCTGCCCAGATTGCAGTCAAGTGCACAGAGCACCGAAAAGGACCTGATTATGTGACTGTGGAAAATAATTATGCAGGCACAGTAGCCAAAGGCATTTTGCATTTCTTAAAGGTGTGAATAGCTATTTTGGTCTGTTAGGAAATGCAAAATGTAGTTTTGGTATGTACGAAAGGCATTTGTGGTGGTGCAAAACACGATTTCTAGCTAGTAGAATTTGCATTTTGGAAATCGCTAAATAGGAAATCCCAAATAGGGATTCCCAAATAGCGAATCCCTAACACTACGTACAAATGATTTCTTAATTGGCAATAGTCACAAAATGGCCATTTAGGAAATTTATTTACCACCAATGTGGATTTGGTGGTAACCAGGTGCAAACTAAAAAAATCACCCAAAATGCATCTGGCTCATTCATTATGTCAGCTCTGTATGTCTTGGCAAGGAGAATGAGGATTTTGGCTGGTAGGCAGAGAATGAGGCAGAGAAAGGAGAGGATATTTCGGGTGAGGGTCACCCTCTTTGAACAGACTGAGAAGGAGATATGTGAGAAGTACAAACTCAGTAGTGAGGTAGTTTTGGAATTAATTGCTGAATCACAACCTCTGCTACAGACCCCAGGTATAGTGTTGTTTACACCTTTTGGCTTCAGGCAGTCTTCAGGAAGTCATAGCAGTGGCAGGAAAAAGTGTCACAAAGTTCATTGTTTAGGTTTTGTCACAAGTTTCTGGACATCATGGTTAGCAAAGTAAACAAACACATATGTTTACCAAATATGCTCCAATATTTGCAACGGACCAAAGAAATGTTTTACAGGGTAGCACAGTTTCCCAATGTAATTGGCTTTGTTGATGGCACACATATTGCAATATGCCCCCCTGTGCAAATGAATTCATATATAGAAATATGAAAAGCTCCCATTCACACAATGTACAGGTAGTGTGTGATGCCTCATGCATCATAACTGACCTTGTATGCAGATCCCCAGGCAGCACCCATGACTCCTTCATATTCAACATAACCAACTGTTTTAGGGTGAATTAGGTGATGGCTTATTACTTGGTAAGAAAATTGCTAACTCAATACATATAGCGGCAAGAACTGTTTGTGTAACGTGACCTAATGGTATAACCTTCTCATGCTGTTTAAGGAGACAGTGCATATGCGTTGCATCCTTGGATACTGACACCATAAGTGACTCCAAGAACCAGAAGTCCAAAGCAGTACTACAGGACACATAAGACAACACAGTCCATCATTGAACATACATTTGCCATACTGAAGTACAGGTTCCACTGCCTCCACAAAACTGCCGGAACACTACTTTACATAGCTGAGACCATCTAATTAGGATGGGTGGAATTAGATATCTGGTTTCACTGCCCCATACCACCAGCAAAACCCTGGTGGCAAGGGGCAGTGAAAACTGCTAAATTCTCCCCTTACAAGAGGACTAGCATCGTGATGGGAGTATTGCATTTGTTATTTGGAAGCAGAAAATCCCAATTCCTGATTTTCTTTCTGAAAATAATAAAGAAAACACTTTGGTGCAGGGCTCTGTCGTGTTGCTGGAGCCATGCACCAAACTATAAACATCACTGACAGGAACCACTGCAGCGGTGGTTTGTGACTGTTATAAAAATGACTGCCTGCCTGGAGATCATTCCCAAATTTGGTGAGCGGAATAGACTTGACCTGGTGAACTTTAAGTCCTCCTCCAGGCCAACAGAAATAACTCAATTCACCCTCAATAAATTGGGCCTTGGACTAGTCATGTATTGTGGTTTGGTTAAGGGCAAGCTATTCATCAACAAGCAATTGTATGTATGCTCGGGATATATCCCAAATACTAATGGGGATTAACGAAAGAGAGGAACTGGAGTAAGTGATGCCACAGTAGGTAACTTCCGGCAACTACAGCTTGGAATTGGGGTGACTGGAAACAGCTCCAATTTGAATCCTACCATAATGCATGGTTAGACAATGCATGCCCCATACTTTTCTGGGTTCTCCACATTATAGTAACACAGTGTGTCAGACACTGCATGTCTGTCAAGAGAGCTCTTGCATGATCCCAAAAATGCTTTACCCATATTACACAGGCATTATGATTTACCACTTAAAAAAACGTATGCTGTCAAATATGATCACCTCTTTTCAATACTACACGTACTTAGCCACCTGTATCCGTAATGCCATGGGGTATAGCAGTAGTCAAATCTGAGCTATTGAGAAAACCTTCAACACACTACCCAATGAAAGCTGATAAGCAATACTTGTAGTGCTCTGTGCAACTGAGTGGAACTAGGGCTGTGCTAGATAAAATGCTGTGCCATTTAGGCCTCAGGTATGAGGTGGGTGGATATTTGTGCAGGTATACCATGTCACAATCAATAACATTTCCTGGCCAGTATCCTTACACAGAAATCCATCTATTATGAATATTTTCCCCCAGAATGGGGAATACCCGGTGGACCCAGCATTAATCCAGATGCAGTGTCCCTTTTTTGAGGACAAATCTGTTTGGATTTACACATGGTGGTAAACTGGAGTGGGGGGTAAGGCAGTGATGGTTGAAAGAAAAGCAGAGGTGGTATGCTAGCAGAAGGGAACATTCCATGCTCCTCTATGCCATGGAGAGGTGCCCGGTTGGTGACAGGGGTGCATTTGCAACCCAAACCTAAAGTAAAACGACATTTTCTAATTTGCGATTTCCTATTAAGAAATCACAATTTAGAGATTTCTCAAATTGCAATTGCAAATCAGTAGAAATTGCTAACAGAGGAATACACTCCTACGTGCATTTCATTTTGCCATTCCCTAATAGCGATTTCTACAAATTCACTATTTGGAAATCGCTAAGGCAAACCTTTGCACACATGGCCCATTATGCCTTAAATGCTTGTGCTTTCAATGGTGAATATCAAAATGAAGGAACAGATAAGACAAATTACAATTTCTTGCTAACTGCAGCAGATACATGGGAGGAAGGTAAAAGAATTGAGGAAGACGTGTCAGAAGCAGAACAGCAAGGTTGGACCAGAGCAAGATGTGTCAAAAGAGATGAGGATGATGTTTGGATTTCAAATAATGGAAAACCTGTGTTGCCAGATAACTTGTTACCACCTATGGTATAAATTATCACAGTCCAGATCATGGAGAACCTGATGAAATGGTGCAATTGTTTCGATAGACATAGTTCAAACATAGGTTTAGGCTGAGGGCAGATGCATTGCGTCACAGATGTGTTACATGTCAACAGATGAATGTAGGCAAGCGAACTGCAGTAACACTGAGTCACCTAGGCAAATCAGGAGGCCCTTTCTGCAATGGCCTGAGATACATCTTGGTTGTTGTATACATTTTCTCTCAGTGGGTCGAAGCCTACTTGACCAGGAGAAATGACAGTCTCAATGTAGCAAAGTTTTTGTTAAGAAAGCTCATTCCACGTTTCAGGTTCCTGACTTCCTGGAGTCAGACAGAGGGAATCATTCCAATAATGAGGTCCTGAAATTACTGTGTGCAGCATTGCAAGTGGGGCAGACAGTACACTGCAATTACGGACCGGAGGCTTCTGATCTTGTTGAGCAGATTAATGGAACACTGAGTTCCAGACTGACTAAAGTGTGTGCTTCCACTTCATTGAAATGGCCTGATGCATTGCTTCTTTTGTTGATGAGTCTTCACAGTACTCCAAATAGGAGAACAGGATTGTCTCTCCATGAAATCATCATGGGACGAGCCATGAGATTGCCATCTGTGCCTGCAAAATGCACTTGTGAACATTACAGGTGACCAGGTTCTCGATTACTGCAAAGGACTGGCTAATGTGGTTTGTTCTGTGTTTCATCAGGATGGAGAGGCTACAGCTCAGCTGAACCACGAACAGTGCCATGACCTCTGTCCCAGAGACAGGGTCATGGTGAAAAAGCACTTCCGCAAGACATGCTTGGAGCCTCGGTGGAAGGGTCCGTCCCAGATGATATTGGTCACTACAACTGCTGTGAAGTGTGGAGATCTCCTCAACTAGGTACATGCAGTGCACACTAATAGAGTCCCATGGCCCTGTGATGATACAACAGCACCTGCCCCCGAAGAGCCGGTTACAGTGAGACAAAGGGAGCAGCTTAGTCAAGCTTTTGGGTTTGAGCAAATAATTGGGACAGCACATGTTTGGTCTGAGATGCTCTGTGTGAGTAAACAGGGGAAGTTGGTACAGAAGGGTCGCACCAAGAGATTTTGACTGTGCAAAACTGAGATGCTGATGAAGGACCTAGTGCTATAGCCAAATGAGTTGAACATAGAGACCAGTAGCCAAGAAAGCAGACTGTGCTTGAAGTACGAGTTCTACAAACTATTCTGGAAGAGACTGATCAGTCTGGCCAAAGTAACAGTAATGGTGAAGGGTCAGTTGTCCATAGATCAAAGGGAGCAAGGGTAGCCTATCAGAGGTATGCCTTACCCGAAGGGATATATCTTGCTGTCAAACATTGGGATAGAGAGTTTGGAATCTTTTGTTCTAACAATTTGAGCCCAGCTGAGCCTCCTTGAATTGAACTTTGTGGCAGAACAGAGCTTTGAAATTGCATTGCCGCATGATAGACTGAGACATTATATTCTGGATGTGAATATTAGTGAATTCGAACTGTGGAATTATTAGAGACATTTGATAGACTATGTAGAAAATGAAGAAGAGTACCTAGATCCGAGTCTGCAGAATTCATCGTAGGTTTTGTCATTTAGAAGAACATGTAGCAGGGTTAAGGAAGACTAATGAAGATATTACAGTTAACATTTGAACCTTGTTGCAGAGACAATGGCAGGCTATTGCCTTGCTTGATCAAAAGACTGAAAGAGACTATTGTTGTTGCTTCTGTTGCATTCTATTGATTGGTATGAACTGAGAGAAACCGTAAAAAACCTGGAAACAACAATAACGGATGCAAATAAATATGTACAGATGTGTTAGTTGTGACAAGTTTACATTAAATCCACAAGTGGCCCTAACACCCCTGTGCCTGCTGACAATAGAGTGCATTTACTGAGAAACAAATAATTACATGGAGATACTTCTAGAGGAGATCTGTCATCAAGCGTGTATTATAATTTGCGTTATGAGTACATTGACACTATGAATGCAATAAATTGCTGTGGTTGTACACAATTATGTGCATATGTTGCAGAGGGAGTAACATATCACCATATTTCTTTGACTTAAGGTGTTGCTGACAATCTTTCTGTATGAACAGGAACACTTTCAATATTATTATTCAAATTATGACTTGATCTTTTAAGATGATCCCATTTTAAAACATTTGAACAAGAATCCCAAAGCAAAGAACATAGAAACAGTGGGAGGGTTCTTTGAAACTACCACAACATTTGGTATAGTTTATGCTCATAGAAACAACTTAACATGTGCTTTAACAAGAGTTGAAAAGGATTTTCTGAATCTAGCTGAAGACAGGAGAGGAGGAATGAAAATAAAAGCAGAGAAGGGTATACTAGTACGAAAGTGGGAGCAAGAAAAGTTAGCCCACTCATATGCGGGAAACGAAGCTGCCTTGTCATTAGAGTGGAAACATAAAGGGAAATTATGCATATATAGAGCAAAATCAACAACTGACACAAAGTTTGTGAGAAAGTGTGAGTGTGAATATGTATTTGAATTTAAAAACAGTTGGAGCTTTATGTTGTCTGGACAAGAACCAGCTATACCTTGAGTGTATTTAATTTGTGGAGATATTGGATATTTAAGGTTGCCTAGAAGATGGTAGGGAATATGCTATTTAGGTATTGTTTTTACAGAGATTTATCTAATGAAACAATGCAGTGATCCTGTGTGGAAACAAGGCACAAACTAAGAGAGGTACCAGTTGTTCAGAAATTGTAGGAGATATTTTTGATGCATTGATTCCATCTGTTGGAGTCATTTTAAATGATCTCATGATCAGAACGTTGTCCACCATTTTAGATAAGTTGTCTACTAGTACACCAGGTCACTTATTATTAGTTGATACTGAGGTGGGTGCTATAAGATCAATGGTTTTGCAAAACAGACTTGCTTGAGTTACAGATCCTTTTCATGAAGGAAGGTGGGGTCTACCAAATGTTAACATTTAAACAGTGTTGTGCTCATGTCCCTGATAATAGTAAGGATTTGATGAAATACATTATGAACATTTATGACTTAAAAGGAGATTTAAAAGAGCTAGAAGCAACAGGTGCATTGGAAGTTATAGGGTGCAGATTTTCAGCTATAGGGAAATAGTTTGGAAGTCTAGGTTCTGAAATAGTTGGAAGCATATTGAGACCTTTGCTGATAATTGCTCTTTGTTGAGTAATCATATTCGATTTTTAAAAGGGAGACAAGAGAGTGCAGACGAAGAGGGGAAGGGAAAGGAGTAGAGAAGAGATAGAATTTGAGACTAGACAAACCCTGTATTATGACGACATACAGAAGTTAGAGCAATCCAGAAGATCCTTCCTGGATCAATCTCTGAGATTTTGATTAGTCTCTCCGATAAAAGATTACATTTCCTGTGATGACTTGTGTGACCATCAGAGGGAGGTCTGGAGCAGCATAGAATTTGCTGCCACCCCTGACATCACCATCATGTCTTATAGGTACTCATAAATCTGTCATATTGTGTGTTTTAATGCCATCAACATCAATAATAAATTGCATTCACTGTAGTGTTAGGAAAATCATGTATTCTGTGCCTTAACTATATTAAATTAAATATAATAATTTAATGTAATTTTATAACCATGCTCATGTTATATGAATGTATTTGCATTAGAAACTATAACAATTTAAGTAAGATATGCGTTAATGTTCACTTTTTAACATTGAGAAATGTGGTTCTCAACTATATCTACATTCATGTACTGACAATTTATTTCATTTGTATTAACAGTAACATGCAATTTTATTTGAATTGATGTAATTGAGATTTATATATAACAAACATTCTTATGTGTACAAATATAACTAGAAATTGGATGTTCATTGCTAAATAATGTCTTGACATTGAGCCTGGATTTCTTTAATGTGAGAAACTGTTTTTCATCTTCTGTTAATTCACTGCATGTGCATTCACAGGAAATGTTACTTTGGAAATAGATGTACTATTGTTTTACTAATAGAGAGCCTGAGAAAAAGTCCTTGAGGTAAGACATTGAGAAAAAGACATAGAGAGGTGACTGTTCCTTATTCATATATGTTTCAAACGATGTCCAGAGGACCAAGAGCAGCAACGTTTTCAAGACTTCTCTGGGAGCACAGAGTGATGGTGCAAGTTACACCGTGTGACTGGAGAATACAGTGGAGCTCATGATGGTGTGACCAAGAAGGTGTTACCTTATTGGAATTTGTAGTGGTAACTAGGGTTTACCATGATTGATTGTAAGGCATTTTCCCTTGTACGTCGAGCAGTGTAGACCGCTGACTTTCCCCTTTGTTCCCATGCTTCATTGAGTGTGGCTTAGGCTTACACTTAACTCTCTAAGAAGACTCTTAACAGCTCCTGAAATGATGACACATCTCTCTTCACTTTTCCATATCCCCTTTGTCTTATTTTTACTCCTCACCTTATGTCCTTACTTCTTTTAGTTAGATTTTCCATGTTTACAATAGTTTTGACTATAAGAAAATGTCCCCACTTCCCTGTGCTTCAATTTAGTTAGATAATTTTAACTCACACTAATGTGTAAGACAACTGCTTGTCATTTGAATTCTGAGCATGAGATACTTCTCCTAATATTTTGTATTGCAGTGACTGAATTCTTGGTTTGTTGTATGCTAATTTGTCTAAAATTCTTCAGAAGATTTACAGCATGTTAGTTATATTTATTTATATTAACCTGAGTGTTAATTTGTAATAAAACCTAAATATTTATTTCTGATTTAGGTTTTCATTGTGAGGCCAAATTGGCTACACTGTAAATTATTGTTGTCTGATTGTTATCTAACTCCCTAGTTAATCCTCTTGCAGGGAAAAAGATTTTCAACCTCGACGATAAGAGCATACACATGCTGCATCAGTTGGTAATGGAATTTGGCAGTGCTGGCAGGGACAGGGGATGGTGTAAGCTGTAGTGGCCTCTTGAGCAATATTCGGGTCCCTGGCATGTATTGTTCGACAGATTAAGGACTGTGTGTGTGGTGAGTAATCCTCCATATTGAAATTCAGAAGCAGATAAAATAATCGATTACATATCTGAAGACCAAGTGCTTGGAAGAAACTCAGAGCTGTGGCTCCAAAGCTCTAACTGGAATTACTGACCTCTAATTAAAGCAATGGTGTATAATGTTCTCACATGAATTATCTGCATCCTAAGTGCATACAAAAAATATGAAAATTTTAATAAATGGAGTGATGCTCTCTCCATGTGCACTTCTTTTAGAAAAAAAATTCCTTAGATTGAAGTCCTCAGATTGAAAGTTCCTGGTTTGATCAACATGTGTTTCCCTGCATATTTCTTACTGATCAAATATGTTTTTTCGAGGAGGTAATCCATATCGTGGCCCATCGATATTTATGTTGCTTTCCAGCATAGTGCCCTTCCAAAGTGGAAATGCTTTTGTCATCGGTCATGTATAGAAATGTGATACAGATATTTTTATCTGTACCTGAAAAGAGAGGGATTGTCTACTGCGTCGCATGGTGAAATTGTGGCCTGTCATTACTGAGCAGACTCAATACCCTGGAGTTTAAAAGGTGTGCTAAGTAGTACTTCAGTACACAAGAAGTGGAGTACCCTAGTCTGGGGGTCCTCGTGTTTATATGTAGCCCCATGATTGTAGTATGCTTTATTCTGTTAGTGGAAATCAAAAAGTACACTATTTGCCCCTCCCTAAATAATCCTCCACCAGTCCCTTCCCTGCAGCAGTCATCATATCCAAGAGCTATGAGCCTAATTTTGGATCCACCTCCTCTTCAATCAGCAGAAAGGTGTCTCCGTATTCACCTTCCCTGGTTCAAGCCAGTTTCAGCAGTTTCAGCAGTGCATTATGTGGCGCTAGGAAGAGACATCTGTACAGAGGACTGTGGACAAGTTCATGCCCTCTGCAAAACACGTTCATAAAGGAAACTGGCCCGGATCTTGTGTTTCAGATCTAGCAAGGAAGCACAAATCCAGCACCAACCTATGACTGGCTGGACGTTTTCAGAGCATGATACATTTAGCTGAAGGACAGTTCTCTGTAAAAAGAAAACGCAACACATTGAGAAGCCTAAAGTCTAACTATGGTTTATTGCATCGTATAGCACCGTAACAAAGGAATTAAAGATAAAGGTCATTTCAATGGACCAGGGCTCTTACTAGAAAGAGGTTAGCATTAGCAAGATGCTACGAGTCTGATGTATGAATTTCCCATCCCCAAAAGGTAGTTGCAAATTGTGCACTGACCTTTTTGCGAACAGAAAGGGAATTAGCAAACCAACCTGTGTACTAAAAGTTTGGGTCACAACATTCTGAATTGTAGTGGGTTGCAATTCGACCTACCATATGCATGAGGGAGGTTATAAATTGCATCCCACTATGATGGATCAGAGTCACAGGCATTGTGGCCTTCTGCAGTCAGAAGTCCACTTTTAAATAAAGCAAACTTTTAATTTAAAATGCAGCCTATTTTCATAAAAGGAAAATTGGATGCAGTAAAAAAAAAAAAAAGCATTTGTAGGAGTAGGCAGTGAATTCATAGATCACTGCCTACTCCTAAAAATGGTTTTAGGAACGTTCTCAAAGAAGAAGAGGTTCCCTGCAGACCTCTTCCTTTTGCGAATGGCTTACCATCAATTTTGAATTGGTAGTATAATATTAATGTTATGCGACTGGAATTTGGTTGCAAAAAATTAATACATACCTTAAGGAATCGGTATTTGAAAAGGGTGCCCTTAACATGCTCATTCCAAATAGTGATACCTTAATGGTTACTTAACCCATTCAACTATACGTTTTTTTATGAACTGCCCATTGGGTTTCATACATTACAAAAAAGTGTTTTAATAGTTGCAAACCCTCACATTCACCTACTCCAATGGTTTGTGATCATTAAAACGCTTGTTCACCAGGCCCGTAGTACAATAAATAAAATGCCAGACCAATGTTTATATCGTTTTTCTCAATTAAAGTTAAAGGAACCTAACTATGTGACAGAAACATGTCACTTTCAGCAAAAACGTATCATTTGAACACCCCTAAGTAATACAGTTACTGGGCCTACTTGAACCATAACAAATTAGCAAGCACAGTCAAAGCTACTGGATGTTCCAAACCACTGTAAAATGAAGCCCTTATCTGATTGAAAAAAAACAATAGTGTAATGCACAGAAATGTATGAGTATGATACAATAAGATTTTCTTTTCCCAGTGCTGTGCTTACATCACCAGGGAAACCAAATCGACCATGCACCTTTCAGAAGTTGTTTTCCCTAGAGCTGTGCAACACCTAGAGGGAGATGCAGCTGGCAGTGATTAGCTCCCTGTAGATATTTGGGGTGAAGCTTTAAATTTGATTGTCCAGTTAATATGGGCTGGTTCTGACCATTAGCCGAACAAAGTGAAGCAAATAGGGGTCTCAATGAACAGAAAAGTAGGAAAAGTAAATGGAAATCTCTGCACCAGTGGCATGGCTCTCTGATATACGTTAATACAGGTGGCAGTGGATCACCATTCTCTCCAGGTGCTATTGGATTTCGACATGCTACACCAACAGAGCTGATGCGCCTTGAATTTAGTTACCCTTAAAACGAAAGAAATTCAGGATGCTTGACTACCTTGCAGATGTGCTTGAATCATGTAACCAATCAGAAAACACTATGGTGCATGCTATCTGAATAGGCATTAGGGGTTTCGTTATGATCTGTGTGAAGTGGAATCTGCATACTTTTTGTTGTGAAAATACCACATCACACAATTACAGGTTTCAGTTGCGTGGACTCACAAATGGTAGTTACGAGGCTGAATTCCGCACCAAATAGTACTGTACCTGGCAAAACCACCTGCTTTTCTGGTCACACGATGCATCTGCTAAAAACACGTGGAGTAGGTTTACAGGTAACTTGGAAGCAAACACATGCAGGAAATTGCTTGTAATACTGGATGTAGCATGCTATTTTCTAAACTAAGCCCCAGGCGACTGGTAGTGGGGTGGTAATACTAGAATGTTATTACCACCCTGTTCCTTAGTTAAGGCTTACGAGTGATGGATAGCAGTATGACTCCCATACATGTGAGGTGCCACAGTATCTGCTCTGAGACAGGTGATAGAAAGGCATACATACTTATGTTTCCAGTTCTTGTTTTTTTAAAGATAGGTCATTTGCACCATTATCAAAAAGTGAGAGTCTGGGTCAATTGTGATGA
This sequence comes from Pleurodeles waltl, assembly GCF_031143425.1. Classification (NCBI taxonomy): domain Eukaryota; kingdom Metazoa; phylum Chordata; class Amphibia; order Caudata; family Salamandridae; genus Pleurodeles; species Pleurodeles waltl. The sequence continues at coordinate 964,621,764 of NC_090436.1, read as the reverse complement.
TTGCATTATATGCTACTGTCCATGAAACATCGGTGAAGACGGATGTTTTCGATTGTTTGCTGAGCTCTGACTGCTTTGTTTTCCTTTCAAGCACGGAAGAGTGTTTAAAAATGTCCGCAATGGCTGATCTGACACTTCATTAAAAAATGTCCCTTTGTCAATTTAACATAAAAGAAAATAGATAGTTAGAATAAATCCTTCCAGTCCAGTTAGGTCCAACCTCACCAGACTGGACCATTTCCTGGGAAGCCTGTTAAAAAGCAATGGGTCATGGGTGTTTATCACAGCTGAAGCTTGAATTTGATGGAAGATCGCGTGTATGTCACAGCAAGCTATTCAATACAGCTTACAGCAGGATGTTTTTGTAGCATTCCCTTTGGTACAGTCGGATATTTTTCAAGGCAGAATACTAAATCCGTAGGCCGTGAGATGCACATTAAAGTAACTTACACTGACAAATACGATGACTAAGTAGCCCAGGGCGCATCAGATCTCGAGACAGCTCCCCTCCTTAACCTTTCTTGCTGACCTACTCTTGATCTACGTCTTTTAATTCATGGGCAAAGTGGGCTCTGGCCCAGGGCCCCAGCCTATCAGGGGCCTCCTGATAGGGCTAGCTCTGCTCTGTAGATAGTATTGTCCTGATGACATTATATAATTCTTAAACAGATTGTTTTCAATACCATTTACCTTCAATACATTTTTAGTATGATGATGTATGGGAGTCTATTACTCACATTTTGCGGAGGAATGTTTGTTTTTCAAAACCATGCAACATTCCTAAAAAAAGCTTGCTTTAGAACAAAACAGTACCTCACGTTTGAGAAATGAGGGGGAGGGGTCACAAAGAATTTTAAAAAATATATTTTGAGCTGCTACTGCATTATAATATCGAAAAAACGTGCCACTATTCCTGAATATTAGATGTAAGCAGATTTAGAATTTGGACCAGTGTACCTGTGCAGTGGCCAAAAAGGGCATGAAAGAGCTGAAAATGTCTCATAAATGTAAAGTTGTTTCGAACAGGGGCCCCCAAAATACGTTTGGCCCATGGCGCCTAAAATCCTTAAGAAGATAAATAGTGGATGGCTCTTAAATGGTCTGTAGCTTCAAGGTGAGATCCCTAGAAATTGGCATCTGGGATTTAAATGGGTGTGCAACTCAAATCAATCAATCTGTCCATCCGTCCATCAGCTTACTCGCCTGCCCGTATTGCCCATCTGTCTATCTATCTATCTAGCTATCTATTCATCTATCTATCTATCTAGCACATTGGTTCCCGACTTGTGGTCCAGGGACCCTTGGGGGTCCGCAAGGACTCCTCAGGGGTTTTGCGACTGCTTTGAAAAATAAATATTTTTAACAAATTATTAAAGTCCATATAAATAAAGTGGCTAAATGTACAAATGAACATGTTAAAACGTACTGTAAGTTTCCAGGAATTCGAAATTGGAGGTCAAAAATTAAATTAGTATCTTCAGATTTATTTGTGGGACCAGTGCAGTTGCTTCAAACAGAATGTAGTATGGGTGATGTGTGGCTTCAATTGAATTCAGAAAAGCTCCAACCTTCCTATTGAAATTATTTTGTTTGTTTTTTAATTATATATGTTTGCAAAATAAATAAAATGTTTTTTGTGAATGTGTTTGATGAATGTTTGTTTCTGAATTTTTTGTGTATTGGTTTGCATTTCAAATCATCAACAATGTTTAAGCGGGGGGCCCTGGCTTCCTGTAATCACTCAGTGGGGGTACTCGGATTCCAGTAATGATGTGATGCAGCGGGGGTCCCCAGGTTCCAGTAATGATGTTGTTGGAGTCCACAGAAATCAAAAGGGTGGGAACCACTGATCTAGCAGGTTAAATTGTTTTTATATACGTAGGTCTTCAGATAATAAAAAATCTCCTATTTTAAAACTAAAAAGAAACCACCTAAATTCATCAGTTATATGTTAACTTGAACTGACGTAGATTTCAGATGTCATCAATGATGTAAGGTGTGATATCATAAGCAATGTATCATAGCAGTTCTAATTTTGTCAGATTAAATTTAATTGGTCAATTGCGCTATTTTTTGGTTTTAAAACAGTAGTTTTTTTATCATTAGAAGCCCAAGATACAGCTAACCATTAACCTTTGTTTCTTTCACTGAAATTCTAAGGTTCTATTAATGTCAATTACAATCTTGCTACCCTACTTATATATAACTCCAATTTAACCTTTGTTTTTTCATTGAGTTTCCAATTTTTTAAATGTATCGTAATATCTTAGTACAAGACAACTGTGGCCAACCCCCATAGGTTGACCACCCTATTGCAACTCATGATGGCCTTTGGAAGTGTGCTGTGGGGGGTTTGACACATGACCTGGCCAGTTCACCACCAGCCCCCCACCACAAGCACACAACTGGCCACAGAACCCCAGCTTACAATTTTTTCTGTACCCACCAGTTTTCCACACAAGTCCCACAGCACCACACTGGAGCTGTGGTTGCTCTCACAGGAGTCACGCAGGTCTGTGATGCCCCAAATTTTTTATATTTATTTTGTGCCCAATTGTGCCCACAATACTCCCACTGGGTTCCTTTTAGGGGCCTGCAGCACTAGTTACGACTGTGTTTTTTTAAACCTCATTGTCTCTAAAATGACTGAACTGATTTACATCAAATCACAAATATTGGAAAAACATCTAGCTTTCTGCCAAATGTCTCAGCTCCCGCTTGATGAATTACCCCAAAACTTTCCTAGAAGGAGCCGAGAGGGATTAACGTTTTTCAGAAAGTTTTGTATTTGATAAATCTGCACAAAACTTTCATTAAAAAGTTTTGGGCTGACCCATCAATCTTGTGCCAAGAAAAAGAGATGTCCCAAAAGTGTAAATTCCCATGTTAATTGACGTAGGAAAATGTGCTATCTTATACAGAAAAACGGCTGAATGGAATTGCACTAAATTTCGCAAAAAGCTAGAACTTTACTCAAGCATTCAAAGCAAGATGGCCACCTCCAATAGCCTTCCCTGATGTCTGCTATTATTGGTGATTAATTACCATTTTATAGGCTAGTTTAACATTATTTTCTCTACCGCCTATTGGTTATCCTGACCAGTGTTTGCCTGGATTCCTCTGCTGGTGGTATTCATTGAGTTTTCCTCTCAGACTGCTAGTTTAACAGCTGCCCAGGCTCCTCTTCACACTGCTGCTGAAGTTCCTGTCAAGAGGCAGGAGCTGCTTCCAGTAAAGGGTACGGATGAGGCCTAGACTACGCCTACAGCTGGTTTTAGCTTCTGCACCTACTGCTGCTGTGGTGACTTTCATTTATTCATTTCAGCTTCTTTTTCTTTTGCGTTTTTGACTTTTTTTGCAGTACCTTATTAAATATGGAGGGGAATATGTGCATGTAATTAATAATAAATGCAAGCAAGCAACTTCTAGTCCCTCAGTCAAGTAAAACATTGTGGATGCTAATGAACATTCCTGATCCACTATATTGGGTAGAATTACAAGCTGTTTGCTCTAATACAGACAATATAGCCTCACAAATAAAAATATTTGTAAAGATATGGCAAGTATTTCAATGAAAGTTTCAGACAACACAATACAAATTCAGGATAACAAATCAAAAATTTACAGCATTATGCCCATTACCACCAAGGTTGTTCCGATGAGTAATTGTAGGAAGCTGTTTCTCTACATAGTGCAATAAAATGAAGTACACTGTGCAGAGAGTCCAGTGAATACCCCAACTGGTATTGCAGAAGCAAAAGTAGGTAGTACTAATGTTCTATTTTGTGGTAGTGAGGGCGAGCAGTTAGGCTTATCAGAGGGTAGTGCTAAGCATTTGTTGTACTCACAGAGGCAATAAATGAGACACACACTCAAAGATAAATCCGAGACCAATTTTGAAAAAGGATATTTATTTTTATAAATGTTTCAAACCCAAGAACTTCATAATTAGGTAAGTAGATTTTCAAGCATTAATACTTTCCAATTTCAAAAATCAACCCAGTGTAATTTTTCAGTTCAGCAATGTTAACCTACAGGAGAAAAACAAGAATGCTGTTTTGCAGATAAGTACATGACTTACAAATCCAGTCTTCAGGGTTTTAGGTCAACACCAGGCAAGGTTCAAATCAGTACCAAGAGTGCATCCACAGTGGCAAAGAGACAGCTGTGTGCAGTGGTTAAAATCAGAGTTGGTGCCCAATGTCAACCAATGCAGACTGGGGGTAACCGAAGATGCACTGTTCACAGGTGAATAAAGTGGTGTCAGGGGTCGATCTCCTGGGGTTGAGGTAAGCTCAGGTGGGCCACAAACCAGCACCAAACTTATACCCCCATCGGCACAGGGGCGGCCAGGTGCAGAGTGCCAACACAGCATTGGGCGCCCAATGCAAGTCAATGGGGGAGATCCGTTCTGGAAAAAGACTGCAGGCTGCAGGTTCGGCCAGGAGGCTGAACAAAGGAAACCCACAGCAGTCCAAGTAAATACTGATGCTAGGGGATCTAGGGACACCAACAGTCCAGGTCCCAAAGGCCCAGGGGCTCTGAGTGCAGGAGTGTCTTTTGGCATCGGGGACAGCTTACCGGGCAGGTCGCAGTCAGGGTGAGTCTTCGGTTGAAGGCTCCAGGCTTTCAGGCAGAGTACGGCAGGGGTCAGGCCATGGTGGACACAGACTCAGAATCATTGAGGAACCTTTACATGACCAGAGGGCCACTTGGACTCGAGCCATGGTTGTCAGGTTCAGAGTTGGGCCTTCAGGCGGTTTCGCAGTTCATCATGGCAGAGTTCCTTTTCTTTTATAGGTGGTTTCTTTTTGAACAGGTCCACTGATCTTGGGAGATCCTGATCTTTGTCAAAGACAGGTAGTCTTCCCAAAGCTTGGAGATCACTGGGCTGCAGGACAGGTCGTGTTTTGCACAGGATCGTTGAGGGCTGCAGACAGGCTGGTATGTCTGGGGCCAAGTCAGTTGGCGTCTGCAGTCTTCTCTGCTGATTTGACTCTGTAGTGTCCAGTTCTTTTTAGGCTGTCAGGAATAGAAGTTCTAGGGTTCAGGGGTGCCACCTAAATACTCAATGTAGGGCCATTACAGGGAGTGCCAGGTGGTAGCCAATGAGCTGACCACCTTCAGGGTGTCTACACCCTTCTGATGACCACTTCCGCTGGGAAGTGGGCATAACCCTAATCCTACTTGTCTATTTTCTTCCAAACAAGATGGAGGAATTTAAAAAGTTGTGCCCACTTCAGCTCGTCCACCTTAAGGGTGGGTCTAGCATGAAGTGGGCACTCCTCCTAATTTAACTAATTTTCCTGCATGTGCTGCCACCAAAAGTAGCGTCAGGACAGGAGACTCTGTTCTGGAATGTCCATCCTGCCTGGGAGAGGAGATAACAACTTTGTCTCTGAGCCTGGCTCTCACGTCAGGGGGGCCAGAACTCTGACTAAGGTGGCTGCACTAATTTTGACCAGTCAGTGTCCATGCTAGGAGTTGTTAGGTTCTCAGGGGACACCTCTAAGGTGCACTCTGAGTGCATGTATTAATAAATCCATCACTGGATTCAGTAAGGGTTTATCATTATGAGATGTTTGATACCAAACATCCCTATATACAGTGAAGCCAACATGTAGCTGGGGAACTCATAATGACCAGTGTCCTACACATGTACTTAAAATGGCTTCCCTGTTCACCTTCTATGTATGAGAATCAACAAAGACATATCAGGGGAACATCTGCTCATGCAGTGCTCTCACATGCAATATAATGCACCCTACCATCAGGGCTGGAAGACCTGCTAGAGGGCTGACTTACATATATTACATGCAGGGTAAAGGGGGCAGGACACACAAGCTCTGTGCCATGTTGTGCTTTCATTTTAGTTCTGCACCAAGACACGCAGCCTGTGAATTAGCACTGTGTATACTTAGGGCCATATGTAGCAAAGGTTTTTACCCATTCTGTGTCTATGGGAAAAAGTGTTCGTACATATGGCCCTTATTGAGAGGGTCTACTAAGGGACTTACTGTGGTAGCTAAAGGTTTGCCAATTGGGAAAAATTACTGCAGTTTTGGGGAGGAGTGATCTGGAACTGGGGACCTGTTTAGCAGGGACCCACTGCAAGTTCAATCGAAATTGCACCAGAAACCAGGCCAAAAGTTTGTGTGAGGGGTGACCATGTCAAAAGAGGCACTTTCAATCATTTGTTTTAAAGCACGTTCTGAATTTGTTGCAGCTTGCTCAGGTTCTTCCTGGCGGTTCTGGCATAGAGGAAATTACCGTAGTCAAGTCTGCTTGTGATTAGTGAGTGTGTCATGGTTTTCAGGCAGGCAGTTGGTATCCATATGAAGATTGTTCGTAGGAGTCGTAGGGTGTGGAAGCAGGTGGAGGCGACAGAGTTGACCTGTCTGGTCATGGGGAGCATTGAGTTGAGGATGACACTGAGGTAACGTGCGTGGTCTGTGGGGATGGGGAGGACCTACTGAGTGTTGAGGGCCACCAACAGTTGTCCCAGGCTGAGGAGGAATGTCTCATGATGAGGACCCACGTTCCTACAGTAATCTCTTATTGGATTTAGAAAAACCTAATTGCCAATATAATTGTGCATTTTTATTTTACCAGAATTAGTGGAAGGCAGTAACTGCAGATGCTATTTGGAGAATTTATTACTCGGTTTTCTGCATTTGAAATTCCCTCCAAAATTTGAAATTGATAAGGCACATAGAATTCCTTCACACCGCAATACAACTCACACCAAATCTCGTCAAATGATCTTTAAGGTACTGCGTCATATTCATTTAGTGATGACTTGGAAAGTGGCAAGAGTTATTCCATGTCTCCTGGTCAATGGTAACAAAATTTTCATCCATCAAGACTTTACCAAAATACAGTTAATGAGAATTTACAGTGTTTGCACCAAGATTATGAAACTCTGGGGCAGATTTAGGAAAAGTGGTGCTGCACCCAGTGCAGCGCCACTTTCCTTGCACCTCTTAGAGCCCCCCCTACTGCCACCATGTGTGCTCTGTATTTAAAATGCAGTGCACCAAGGCACAGGCTAGGGGGCAATAGCGTCAGCTTTTTTACCCTATTGATGTACTGTTCAGGGTTAGTGCCAAAAATTGGTGCAATTCATGGTCCAAAAGGGAAAGATACATGAATCCTTTAAGAGATTGTTAATGAATTTCTGCATCAGTGTACCTCCTTATACAGTAATCCATCACCTGTGGATACCCATATTATTGATAAAGTTAGAGTCCTACGGTTTAGCTTAAATTTCTCTAAAATGTTAGAGCTAACCTTGATTTGCGGATCTCTTTAGACTAGATTAAGGCAGCCATTAAATCCCTAAAATCACTTAAATCTCCTGGGCCAAACGGTATTCTAGCTGAATTTTATGAAGACTGTTTTCCTCCCTTTGTATCTCATCTATTTAAACTATTTTCTCACTTTAGTATTTCGGCAACAGCTTCTGGCTCTTTCACTGAAGCCTTGATCATTGCTCTCCTGAAACCCAACAAAGATTTACCCAAAGTTTCAAACTTTCATCCCATATTTTAAGTTAATCATGACTGTAAGCTTCATACAAACATTCTAGCTATCAGATTATCCTGCAATACTGTTATTCATGTTGACCAATCTGGTTTTATGTATCTCAGACACTCTGTTAGTAGCAATCAATTACTACCCCATGCAATTCAAGCTAGTCCATCTTTTTCTTTCCGGAGTCCTGGCACTTGATGCTGAAAAAGCTTTAGCTAAAGTCCATTGGCATTGTTTGTTTTGCCTACATTCAATTTTGGCAGTTTGGTTATTCACATGATATCAGCAGTGCATTCAGGTCCATCTGCCAGACATTTCATTAATAGCCATTTTTCCAGTACTTTTTATCTTTTTAGAGGCACTAGACAAGGATGTCCCATATTACCATTGCTTTTTCTCCTTGCTGTTGTATCTCTGCTCTTTGCCATCAGATAGTCCAATTAAATATACAGTCTTTTTATTAATAATGTTACCATAAAAACTTCAGCCTATGTTAATGATGTGCTTTTGTATATTAACAAACCTGACTCGTCCATTCCTCATCTGCTAAACTTGATTCAATTTTACACACGTTTCAGGATACACATTAAACACTACTAAGAGTTTTGTTCATTTGAATGTTCACAGTAACCCAGATATGCTCCATAACAATGCTATAATATGTCATAAAGAAAAGCTTAAACATCTAGTTATCCTGTTTTCTCACTCTATTGACCAATCAATTACTTTGAATTGTGATTACATCCTTAATCATTTTAAAGATAACTTTCATATGTGGTCCTAATTACATCCATACTGGTGGGAAAAAAATGAATATATAAAAATGGTTATTGCTTCAAACATTCTTTACTTATCTATGCTGACTATTCAATCAACTCTTCAATTTTATAAAACAATATTGATAAACTCCTATCTAAATTTGTTTGGAATAAGAAAAATTCATTTAAGTAATATAAATTTAAATTTTGCAAAGATTAATGAGGGTTTTGGCTTACCAGATTTTCTTAACTTTCATAAAGCTTCTATTTTAAAACAGTTTTTTTTTGGTTCAATTCTACAGACCTATCTAAGTCATCCATGTGGCTTCTTATTGAGCAAGGATTTGTCTCAGCCTTCATCTTACCTGCATTAATAACTATGTCCAATTATACCACCTCACAAAAGTCTTCTGCCATTCTTAAATCCACAAAACTAATTTTCAGGATTTAGACTCGCTTTTTCAATCTCATATTTCATCTACCTTAAATCTGTTGTTGTGGTATAACCCATTAATATAGCTAGCTGACACCACAAAAGTTTGGCAATCTTGGATGGAAGTAGGCATTTTTTACTTATAAGATATATTTCATAATAACACTTTTAAACTATTGCTGATTTACAACATCAATTTCTTTTATCTTCCTCTAAATATGAACTTTTGTGTAATTCCATTCTTAATTGTTTTCCTAAAAATGCATATCGGATTGGGACCTCTGATTTAGAAATTTACATTCTAACGGTAGCTGCATCCCTGCATGCTGTTTCAAAGTTTTACAAAAAAAGGGGATAATAATAATTATCTTTCGACTTTTTGAAACAATGAGTTTGACTTACCTGTTTCCCAGGATATATGGAAGAAAATATGGATAATTAATATTTCTGGTTGGCTCCCTGTTACTTTATATCAAACCAACTCTTTATGTTTTAATTGTTTGTGGATTCCTTTGAAATTATTCAGCTCAAAGCTTTTATATTTTCCAAATTGTTGGCATTATACTTTCAATCCTGGTTCTTTGAGACATACATTGTATGACTGCCCTATTGTTTATAAGTTTTGGAAAGATGTCTGGTATAGTATTACGAAAATACTAAAAATGTACGATAATTTGTCTTATGATATGTTGATTTGTAAAGCTATTTCATTATCTGCAAATATGTCAGCCTTACATAACAAACTAGAGATTTCTGTTGCTTGCTGCTTTAATTTATTTTATTTATTTATTTAAATGACTGATAAAGCGGAGCTGTTGCCTAGCAGGCATCCTCGTGCTGAGTTAGGAGACATGACAAAGGGATAGAAATACAAAGAAAAGGGGCAAGAACAGTTAATACAGCTGCTGCATGATAAGAATTATCAACAATTTGCAGAGCACAAAGGTAGTTCCCCCAGGGCACAGTCAGACTAGTGGAAACAACCAAGTTTTCAGAGCCTTACGAAAGCGCAACAAATTGACTATGCGCCTTAAGACTAAGAGGAGATGAGTCCATAGCGAACTTGCCTTCATCAAAAAAGTGTGTTCTCCTGTTCTGACCTTCTTAAATCTAAGTGTCGGGCCAGGTTTGCATCGGAAGAGGCCAGGTTCCTAACTTGGTTATACCAACTTTTTTTTTTTTTTTTAAGAGGAACAGGACCAACGTTATGCAAAGCTTTGAAGACAATACACAGTACTTTAATCACAACTCTCTGTCTGAGTGGAAGTAAGTGAAGATCTTTCAAAGATAAAGATGCAAAGGATCCTCTGGGCCTGCTCAGGGCTAATTTAGCCACCACTACTTGGACCCGATGAAGCCTATTGAGCATGTAATCAGGAGCACCTAAAAGCAGATAATTATAGTAATCTAATCTGCTCAAGATTAGACTGCCCTGGAGGAGAAGGTCAACAAACGGAGGATCTTCCCCAGGGCTCAAAATAAGGAGAAACAAGTGCAAGTGGTCTTATTTGCATGAGCTTCAAAGCTCAACTTCTGATTAAACATGACCACCAGATTTCTGACCTCTTCTGCTGGATCTGGAGACGCATTAGGGGAAACAGGCCAAATGTTTGATGGCAAGGTAACTGGATAATTATTAGCTGAACAACAGAGAAACTCCATCTTGTCCCCATTAAATTTCAGGGCACTGGTTCTGAGCCAGTCTACAATGTCTTTCAGTCTTTCATACAGACATGAAAAGCTTCCAGAGACAACCTATGTGAGCACTCCAAGAAGAAAACTAATTGAGTGTCATCTGCATTAGGAAAGGGTAGGACTCCTAGATGAACCCTGTGGGACCTCATGTTTGATGGTCTGAAAAGCAGAGCGGTATGATGAGAGAGCCACCGCCTGCTGCCTATCTCACAAATACAACTTAACCCAGTTGGCAGCAGAGTCCTTCAGTCCAAGCCGAATCAACCTCATCAGGAGTCTGTTATGATTAACAGTGTTGAACACCGCTGAGAGGTCTAAAAGTTTAGATAGACCATTATTGATCGTCATTCTAATCTCATCCGACACAGAAAGCAAAGCCGTCTCGGTATCATGCCCGGGCCAAAAGCCAAATTGCTCCTACTCCAAAAGATTGGGGAGAAGCTTACTAGGCAGGAGGGATATGGACATGTAATTCCCGAGAACTATCAGATCAAGCGATGTTTTCTTTAAAATAGGTGTCACCATGGCCTTTTTTCATTTAGACAAGACAAGACCCGATTGAAGGGACTGGCAGCAAATTTGCCAGAGTACCAGAAATCAATCATGGCAGAAGTCCTTCTACATCGTCTGTGGTAAAGGGTCGTCGGGCGAGTCAGAAGAAGTAGACCACGCCAAAGAATTGAATTGCTCAAAAGAAGGACAATCAAAAGAATCTAATGTGGCTGCTACCATGGACTGCTCAGTACTACCAAAAGGTCCCATCCCTAACTTATCTGCCCTGGTTAACGAGTCCCGGGGATGCATAGGGCAGGTTACCAATGTCCATATTGGTTTTATTGACCTTCTCCTCAAAGAAATTGGCCAGATTACCACACAGTTCTTGAGAAACAAGTATAAGGAGGATTGAGGCACTCTGATTGGGATAAGTTGTGGATTGTACTAAACACTTTCTAAGCATGGTTAGGTCCTGTCAAGATGGCGCTGGCATAGTACTCGGCCTTGGCATTTAAAATTTGATTCTCATACTGTCTTGTAGCAGTTGAAAAAAATAGTTTTGTCCTCATCAATATAGCCCTTCCACCACTGCCCCTCAGCTTGTTTACATCTACGTATTATGGCTTTCAACAAGGTATTAAACCAGGGAGCTGAAGGTTTGTCAGACACTTTTTACCATTTTGATAGGAATAAACTGATCTAAGGTGTCTCTAATGTTAGCCTCCAACTCTCCATCATTTTCTTCTTCTCATCTAGCTGCTATAAAAGAGAAAGCCATGTTAAAGCATGCCCTGGTGTTCTGCTTATTAACTAGTTAGTACCAGGCTTTGTCCGAATGGCTAACAGTCGAGTTGACAGTATGCAAGGCTGAAACTCTGCCATACAAGGAGAATGTCACTAACAATGATCTGTCGAGCATAAAGAAGCGATATCTTAAACAGTGACCAAATTCTGGGAAGAAAATAAAAGATCCAGGATACGCCTGTCACAATTTGTGTTGTCTGAGACATTTTGTTGTAGCCCCAAATTGTCACAGAACCCAAGAAGATCTCTGAGTGCGGGGCTTGGGGGCCCAGTGGCCCAAAGATTGAAATCACCAAGAACAATGAATCTGGGATGGGCCAGGGCTGTGTTACCAAATAGGTCTAAAAGAAGTTGCACATAAGAACCGCAAAGAGCTGGTGAACAATAGCAGAGAATTCCAGAGAGGAACGAACTCTTACTGTCCTGGAGGGGAAACCCTAACAGCTCTGGTACCAAAATCTCTTCTAGGCTATAAGGCACAAAGTCCTAATTTTCCTTTAATATTATCCCTTCTCCTCTGCTCTTCCTCTGAGGCCAAGGTTTATGAAATATTTTGTAGCCCGGAGGGCAGGCGAATCCCAGATCCACCATAGAATCCTCTGAGGTCCAGGTTTCAGTCATGAACATAGCATCCCAATCACCAGATTGGAGCAATAGATACATTTCTGTGGCGTACTTAATCAAAGATTTAACATAGAGGAGTCAGCATCTCAGCTGATTAGCTCTAACCTCACCTGAAGGGTTAGACTTCGAGATCTCCCTGGTGGAGTTAGACTTAGTAATCATAGATTTCCACGGGATAAAATACAACAGGAGCCTCCATACAGGTCGACAGTACCGAAGACCCCCTGGCGAGGGAAATCCCTGAGACACTAACTTTGCCTATCTCCAGCAGCGGTGTGACGATGGGGGATGAATGGACAAAAATATAGTGCAAAAAAGGCAGCATTGTTGGCGCTGTGCACAGCCGCTGGGCGGATGGGTGCAGACGGGTTCGCCTTGGGTTGGCCTTTGGCGTGCCTTCGGTCCACCTTTGGCATGGCCGCACTGGCATCGGTCTGAAAGAATCTCCTCCTATTGAGGTGAAGTAGACCGCTGACCTAAGATGGCTGTCGGTGGTAACTATCTCAAACAGGCAGAAGTACACCACCCTCAGAAGAAGTCCAGCAGAGCACTAGGCTTAAAAGTTTAGCGCTGTGTTAAAATGTTAGTGCAGCTTAAAAATAAATCCACAAATGGCCCAAAAAATGTGTAGAATGAAGAACTGGTGCTCCAAGAGGGCGAGCGGTAACCAGTTACGGAGGTAAAAATTATTAAAAACTAAAAATAACTAGTAACATCAAATTAACTGTTCAAAAACAGTGCAGCGTGTCTCTTAAACTATAGCCCCGAAATGTGTTCCTGCAGATGTGCCGGCATCAGTCTATTTCATTATCCACAAATATGTCAGATTTACATATCAAACTATTAGACTTTCTGTTATCTGCTGCTTTAAAATTAAAATCTGTTACTTTGAAAAATGTTTCTTTATGAGACTCAGGGGGTCATTCTGACCTCGGCGGTAAAAGGCCCTTACCGCCGGTCAGAAGACCGCCATCATACCGCCGCAGCCGTGGTAAACCGCCACGGTCATTCTGACCTCCAACTGCCAAACCGCCGAAAACCCGACATCCACGGAAGGCCGCCCCATCTGCGGGCTGGGATAAACTGGAGATGACCAAACCTCCACTGCCACGCCAACACAAACACGCCCATGCCATTACGACCCACGAATCCACGCGGCGGTCTTTCAACCGCGGTATGCCATTGGCGGTACACACCGCCGCGCTCAAAATACACACCCAGCTCCAAAACACAGCCACATTGAACAATTTGAAATACACACACCTGATACACATACAAACAACACTCCCACACATCCAAGCAACTATAAAACACACACCCACATCACCCACAAACCCCCACTACTAGAAAATCGGAGAGAAGGCGAGAGAGAGAGAGAGAGAGCACAGCTATCGAAAACCCCAACACACACAGGAACCCAACATCATCAACCACACCACATCTACGCACACATCACCACACACCACCTCTCACATCACCACAAACACCACCCCACACCTCATCCACACCACCCCATGGCACCCCAAAGACACCCCAGGTTTTCGGACCAAGAACTCAGGGTCATGGTGGAGGAAATAATAAGGGTAGAGCCCCAGCTCTTCGGCACACAGGTGCAACACACCACAATAGCCAGGAAGGCGGAGCTATGGCAAAGGATCGTCGACAGGGTCAACGCTGTGGGACAGCATCCCAGAAACCGGGAAGACATCCGAAAGCGCTGGAACGACCTACGGGGGAAGGTACGGTCGATGGTCTCAAGACACAACATTGCTGTGCAGAAGACTGGCGGCAGACCACGACCCACTCCTCCCGAATTCACTGCATGGGAGCAAGAGGTCTTGAACATCCTGCGGGCCTCGCTGGAGTAGGCGGAGGAATGGACTCTGGTAAGTCTAATCTCAACTACTCCCCCCCCAACCACCAGCATGCCAACCCACACCCCCACCCTCACCCCCAACCCCCCAGCACACATCCTCCCTGCCAATGTCTCACCACCACAACCCACCCAACCCAAAACCAAACCCTGAAAGGCAACACAAACCATGGACACCCATCACCTATGCATGACCACTGCACATACCCATCCCCCCCCACAAACCACACTCACAACTCCTCCCACAAGGGAATGCCAGCACTGGGGGACAAGGGCACCCACAAATCGCACGCCATGGAACACACAGAAGCAATAACCATATTCTTTTACCCCTGCAGGGCCCGAACGCCAACACACCGGCCTGGAGGGTCCAGATTTGTCCATCCCACCCCCAGAACAGGCCCCCAGTAAGGACAGCAGCTCTGTCGACCTAGAACCTGATGACCAGCCCGGACCATCGGGGACCTCTGGACAGTCGGTTCCCCACACACAGACACAGGCCACAGCAGACCTAACCCCCTCTGGGAATATCAGCACAGCTCCCACCCAGCGGGCCCATGCCTCTGTCTCCAGGACAGGTCAATCAGTGGTGTGTCCGCCACTACAGGGCACCCAGGCTGACCCAACACCCCAACAACAACAGGGACCTGGGGGCAGTGGTAGTGGGCACACCGTCCAGGGGACAGAGGCCCGGGGAAACAGGGGAATTGGGAGGGCTGCAGTGCGACAGGGGGGGGAGGACAGGCCCAGGGAACCCACTCTCCAAGAGGCCCTCACCAACATCATGGGAGCATACCACCACTCCCAGGAGACGATGGCGACGGTACTGGCCAGGTTCCAGGAGATCCAGGCACAGCAGGAGGAACGGTACATGGGGTACAGAGAGGAGCTCAGGAACATCGTCCTGGCCCTCAACCAAATACTCACCACATTGCGGGACCATGTGGCACCCCAAAGGACCCCTGTCACCAGCCTGGCCAGGAACAGCCTACCACCTCCGCCGGCGCTAGTGGACAGGAGGCCCCCACACAATGACAGGCCACCAGAACCCCACCTCCTGCTAAAGAGCAACCACCCCGCAAAAGGAACCTGAGATCACAAAGGAAGACAGAGTAGGATGCCAAGACCCCCGCCAGCATAAGATACCCCCTGATGTCATTCCACTGTCCCACATTGTCACCCTGTCCAACCTTGAACTGCCTCTGCTCCATCCTTCCACAGGCATATGGACAATGCACCTGTGCGACTGAGAACTGGACTCTGCCATGGATATTACTCCACCCCCACCCATCACCGTTTTACTATCATGGACCTATATGTAGCACTAAAAATAAATCACTAATTGCACTTAAAACACTCAGGAGTCTGCTTGTATTCTTAACAAATGTATTACACATAACGGTTCAAAAATGTTCAGTTACATTGTGATGACAACATACCAATGTCAATGTGCTTTACTCCATGGGCAAACAAAGCAGAAGTCACGCAGTGGGTCATACAGCTCTGAAAAGGGAAGGGAAAGTCACAATTCAGTTGAAAGGAACTGGGGGGAAACACAGAAAGTAGAGATGCAGGAGGCCTGAAGTAAATGTAAAATGGCGTGGGGGATTCTTACCTGTGTGCTACTGAAAATACTGTTGTATAACTGTGTCCCTGTTGTCCGTGTCGTCCCCGTCTTCTTCCTCCTCTTCACTCTCCGCAGGCTCCACAGCTGCTACAACACCACCATCTGGACCATCCTCCTGCAGGAAAGGCACCTGGCGTCGCAATGCAAGATTGTGAAGCATACAGCAGGCCACGATGATCTGGCACACTTTCTTTGGTGAGTACATTAGGGATCCACCTGTCATATGCAGGCACCTAAACCTGGCCTTCAGGAGGCCGAAGGTACTTTCTATGATCCTCCTAGATCGCCCATGGGCCTCATTGTACCGTTCCTCTGCCCTGGTCCGGGGATTCCTCACTGGGGTCAGTAGCCACGGCAGGTTGGGGTAACCAGAGTCACCTATTAGCCCACACGTTGTCTCTGTAGCTGTTCCATCACATAGGGGATGCTGCTATTTCGCATAACATACGCGTCATGCACTGACCCAGGGAACTTGGCATTTACATGGGAGATGTACTGGTCAGCCAAACAGACCACCTGGACATTCATAGAATGGTAATTTTTCCTGTTTCTGTACACCTGCTCATCGTCTTTTGGGGGTACTAAGGCCACATGGGTCCCATCAATGGCACCTATGATGTTGGGGATTTGTCCAAGGGCATAGAAATCACCCTTCACAGTGGCCAAATCACCCTCCTCAGGGAAAACAATGTAGCTCCGCATGTATTTAGTCAGGGCAGACAACACTCTGGACAACATTTTAGAAAACAGAGGCTGAGACATCCCTGATGACATGGCCACTGTTGTCTGAAAAGACCCACTTGCCAAAAAATGGAGGACTGACAGAACCTGCACCAGAGGGGGAATTCCTGTGGGTTGGCGGATGGGGGACATCAGGGCTGGCTCCAGCTGGGCACACAGTTCATGTATAGTGGCTCGGTCAAGTCGGTATCGAAGTATTATATGACGTTCCTCCATTGTCGACAGGTCCACCAGCGGTCGGTACATGGGAGGATTCCTCCTTCTCCTCGCAAGTCCCAGCGGACGGTGCCAAGGAAGGAGAACATGGAGAACAGAGTCAAGCAACCCACAGGTACGTTCACACAGCTTGCACAGTACACGAATCGCTATGCATTGAATGGCTTGTATGAGTGGCAATGCAAGGCCTAGGCCTGTGTGACGCAGTAGAAATTAAGCCATGTGGGCCTTTGAAATGGCGGCTGCCTGACCTGTGAAGTGTGACAATGGGATGTGAGGTCAATGCGCTGGCGTGGCACACCGTGGCGGTAGGCGGTCGAAAACCGCAGTGCGAAGGCGCATTGGTTAACATTGAACCCTATGGGTTTCACGAGCCAATGACAAGGTGCGCCGGTGGTCGCGGTACGCACCGCGGCGGTACGCACCGCCTTTGGCGTGACCGCCATTTTCTATCTGATTAATCACTCGAGACCTGATCATCCACAGGAGAGGACCTATACTGCAAGTGCTGCTGTGAACTCGGTCTGGAAGAGACAATGGCTGTTGCGACTGGGGAAAGGGCCCCTGCCTTCACTACAGAAGAGTTGGAGAAACTTGTGGATGGGGTCCTCCCCCAGAATGCGCTACTCTACGGTCCTCCAGACCAACAGGTAAGTACACTGGGTGCACGTTGAATGGGCTATGCCTGTGTTGAGTGGGGTGGATATAAGATGGTGGGGTGGGGAGAGAATGACGAGTGCAAGGCACGACAGATGAGAGCATGTGCCACATGGCAAGGTTGGGGAGGGGGGGCCAATCACATCTAACATGCGGAAAAATGATGATATTTCCAATTCCATCCCTGTACATGTCAAATAGGTCAGCGCCCATCAGAAAGTCGACATTTGGCGTGCCATCGCCAAGGAAGTCCGGACCCTGGGGGTCCACAACAGACGGGGCACCCACTGCCGCAAGAGGTGGGAGGACATCCGCCGCGGGACCAGGAAGACTGCCGAGTCACTGCTGGGGATGGCCTCCCAACCTAGGAGGGGTGCCAGTCGTACCCTGACCCCCCTGATGTCCCAGATCCTGGCGGTGGCCTACCCCGATTTGGATGGGCGCGTGAGGACATCACAGCAGACACAAGGGGGTGAGTACCAGCACATTCAGCTATCTTTACGCGCAGTGGAGGTGCCTGGGTGGGGGAGGAGGGCTGTGGGTGACATTAGGCCAGGGCGCTTTCTGTAGTGTAGTCCTCTCCTTTAGCCATGTCCCTGTGCCCCCGCCCCCCACCTCTGTAGGGTGACAAGTACAGCTATCCATGGTCCTGCATCACCCATGTGTGCGTTTGTTGTCCCTAGACCTGTTGGCCTAGTCACAAGTACTGAGTAGTGTTCCCCGATTGCGCGGCTTAGTGCATGAGGCTCCTGTGTCTGTCCTCTCCGCCAACGGTGTTGACAATGCATGCACTCAACCTGTTTTTATTTCTCCCCCCACCCTTTTTCTTTATCTTCTTGTGCATGTGTGAATTAGCATCATCAGGCGGAGGAGAATTGGCACCGGAGCACGAGGGAGCTGTAACTCACAAGGCCCCGGTGGGCCATGGCACAGACACCGAGGCCACCAGTGATACGGAGGGCGAGGGGAGCTTCACAACGGGGACCCGTGGTGACACCAGCGACACCGACACGTCCTCGGATGGGAGCTCCTTAGCGGTGGCGGCAACATCCGTGCCCCCCGCCTCTACAGGTACAGCCGCCACCCAGCGCAACAGCTCCGCCCTCCCAGCAGCCCCTCAGCCTTCGCTCCGTGCCCGCTCGCCCAAGAAGGCGGGCATCTCCTTCGCCCCAGGCACCTCAGGCCCTGCCCCTGTTACCCCTGCTGCCCTCAGTGAGGAGGTCATTGACCTCCTACAGACCATCATTGTTGGGCAGTCTACCCTTTTGAATGCCATCCAGGGGGTAGAGAGGGAAGTGCATCGTAGCAATGCATACCTGGAGGGCATTCATTCGGTTCAGGCTTCCCATCAACGATCGTTCAATGCTCTGGTCTCAGCACTGACGGCAGCCATTGTCCCTGTGTCCAGCCTCCCTCTTCTAACTGCCTCCACCCTGTCTCTGTCTCCTGTTCCTCAGCCTATCCCATCCACACCATCAGACCAGCCTGCACACACCTCAACACCCAAGGGTAGCTCATCCAGACATAAGCGCCACAGATCACACAAACATTCACCCAAGCAACACCCAGATGCAGACTTGCCAACAGCCACTACCACCTCTGTGTCCCCCACCTCCTCGTCTCCCTCCTCCCTCCCTGTGAAGTCTCCACTCACACCTGCATGCACACCACCAACAGCCAGTACTTCCATCACCAGCACACCCTCCAGTACAGTCCGCACACGTGCAGTCACCACCCCCACTGCCATTTACACGTCCCCTGTGTCCTCTCCCACTGTGTCTGTCTCCCCCTCTTCCAAGACACACAAACGCAGGCAGCCACCCACCCAACAGCCAACCACCTCACGACAGTCTCCAGCCCATGCACCTTCACCCAAGGACAGCACACCTGACTCTCCTACAACCACCTCCTCTTCCTCCACTCCCATAACCACTACACCTACCCTTTACCTTGGTCCTAAAAAAGTTTACCTCTCCAATCTTAACCTCTTTCCCTCACCTGACCCACCCCCTCCATCTGCTAAGAGTCCCAAGAGCACCTCAGCCACCACCAGCCCGGCTTCAAGTGTCACCGTAGTGCATGGATTTTGAAGTCCACCCTTTGCCAGCAGTGACACATCGGTCAGCAGCAAGGGGACAGCCAGCCCCCCCCCCCGGAAAGAGGACCCGTAAAGTAAGGGGCCGCCGCGAGAAGACTGACACGGCTGCCCCCAAGGACCAAAGTTCTGCCACTTCATCTGCCACAACATCCAGGGGAGGCAAGGCCCAGAGAGCCACATCGAAGGAGGGCAAGGGCAGCAGGGCGGAGAAGTCAGCCAGCAGGAGCGCGGACCAGGAGGGCCCCACAAGCCCCATCCCGGGTGTGAGGGAGGACACCCAAGGGCCCAGGACACCGTCACCGAAGGGTCCAGCAACTGCACGGTCGGAGGGCGACTGAGCAGGGAGTCCTGGCCAGGTCTGACTCCCTTGAATTACAGGACAAGCACCGCTGAAGAGGGCCCCGCCGTCCAGAAAGGCACTGCTGAACAGGGCCCCGCCGTGCAGAAAGGCACCGCTGAACAGGGCCCCGCCGTCCAGAAAGGCACCGCTGAACACGGCCCCGCCGTCCAGAAAGGCACCGCTGAAGAGGGCCCCCCCGTCCAGAAAGGCACCGCTGAACAGGGCCCCGCCGTCCAGAAAGGCACCACTGAACAGGGCCCCGCCGTCCAGAAAGGCACCGCTGAACAGGGCCCCGCCGTACAGAAAGGCACCGCTGAAGAGGGCCCCGCCGTGCAGAAAGGCACCGCTGAACAGGGCCCCGCCGTCCAGAAAGGCACCGCTGAACAGGGCCCCGCCAAGACAGGCACCGCTGAACAGGGTCCCACTGTCCAGAAAGGCACCGCTGAAGAGGGCCCCGCCGTCCAGAAAGGCACCGCTGAACAGGGCCCCGCCGTCCAGAAAGGCACCGCTGAAGAGGGCCCCGCCGTCCAGAAAGGCACCGATGAAGAGGGCCCCGCCGTGCAGAAAGTCACCGCTGAACAGGGCCCCGCCGTCCAGAAACGCACCGCTGAACAGGGCCCCGCCAAGACAGGCACCGCTCCGCTGGGCCCCGCCATCTCAAGCACCGCTCCGCTGGGCCCTTCCTGTCAAGCACCGCTCCGCTGGGCCCTTCCTCTCAAGCACCGCTTCGCTGGGCCCTTCATCTCAAGCACCGCTCCGCTGGGCCCTTCCTGTCAAGCACCGCTCCGCTGGGCCCTCCCTGTCAAGCACCGTTCTGCTGGGCCCCGCCGTCTAAGGCACCGCTCCGCTGGGCCCTTCCTGTCAAGCACTGCTCCGCTGGGCCCCGCCGTCTCAAACACCGCTCCGCTGGGCCCCGCCGTCTCAAGCACTGCTCCGCTGGGCCCTTCCTGTCAAGCACCGCTCCGCTGGGCCCTTCCTGTCAATCACCGCTCCGCTGGGCCCTTCCTGTCATGCACCGCTCCGCTGGGCCCTTCCTGTCAAATACCGCTCCGCTGGGCCCTTCCTGTCAAGCACCGCTCCGCTGGGCCCTGCCGTCTCAAGCACCGCTCCGCTGGGCCCTTCATCTCAAGCACCGCTCCGCTGGGCCCCGCCGTCTCAAGCACCGCTCCGCTGGGCCCTTCCTGTCATGCACCGCTCCGCTGGGCCCTTCCTGTCAAGCACCGCTCCGCTGGGCCCTTCCTGTCAAGCACCGCTCCGCTGGGCCCCGCCGTCTCAAGCACCGCTCCGCTGGGCCCTTCATCTCAAGCACCGCTCCGCTGGGCCCCGCCGTCTCAAGCACCGCTCCGCTGGGCCCTTCCTGTCAAGCACCGCTCTGCTGGGCCCTTCCTGTCAAGCACCGCTCTCCGCTGGGCCCTTCCTGTCACGCACCGCTCCGCTGGGCCCCGCCGTCTCAAGCACCGCTGGCCCAATGACAGTGCTGGTTCTGTGTCGAGCTACTGTTCACGCTGCACTCGGGCCACCCTGCCTCCTCCATTGCCTGTGGAGACTGTTATCCACTTGAGAGACTGTGGCTTTGCACTCCCCAGGATGGACCAGTGGGCAACCCACCCACTGTAGAGACTTGAGAGACTGTGGCTTTGCACTCCCCAGGATGGTACAGTGGGCAAGCCACCCACTGTAGAGACTTGAGAGACTGTGGCTTTGCAGTCCCCAGGATGGCACAGTGGGCAAGCCACCCACCGTAGAGACTTGAGAGACTGTGGCTTTGCACTCCCCAGGATGGCACAGTGGGCAAGCCACCCACTGTAGAGACTTGAGAGACTGTGGCTTTGCACTCCCCAGGATGGCACAGTGGGCAAGCCACCCACTGTAGAGACTTGAGAGACTGTGGCGGATCTGGCGTCGTGGACTCATGTGGCTGTGGTGCCCCCCCTTCCCTTCCCCCTGAGGTGCCTGTAGTTTTATCATCTGATGCCCCTGCAGTGTTCTCTCCAACGGACTCAGGTCTCCTGTGTGGGCTTTGCCCATGTGTTGATACACTTTGGCCCACGGACAGTTGAAATTTCAGTGACTGTGCAGGACTTATTGCCTCTATTTATCGGTTACCCAATGTTTTAACTTGATTTTTTATAATTCATTTTCCTATTTTACCATGACTTCAATGAACCTATTTCATACATAAATTTATTTTCTCAATTTAATTATTTCTTTTCATTATTCCGGGGGGTTTGGGTGGTGTCACTGTGACTTGGTGCTCTGCATTGGTGTGTAGATAGTTGGGGGGTGGGTGTATTGCGTATGTGTGTGCCCATAACCCTTCCTCCTCCCCCCTCCCCTGTGTCGTAGGTGCGGTACTCACCGTTGTCGTCTGCGCCGGACTTCGTACTCGTGGTAGATGAGCAGGTAGACGAGAGCAGGTAGGATGTTCAATTCGGGTTCCATGCTGTCCTCCGTCCTCGTGGAGTGTGTGGAGGTGAGCGTTTTCCCGTTCGTAGTCTGTTTCCGCCGTGTTTTTATCGGCAGTGCTCCCGCCCCGGAAAAGGTGGCGGATTGGTGAGTTGTAATAGTGTGGGCGGTACGTTGTCTGCCGCCTGCCTGTTGGCGGTGACCGCCGCGCTGTTTGTGTGTCCCGCCGTGGCGGTCGGAGTGTTAAAGTGGCGGTCTGTGTTGGCGGTTCCCGCCAGGGTCAGAATTCATTTTTTTTTACCGCCTGCCTGTTGGCGGGTTGGCCGCCGCTTTATCACCGACCGCCAGGGTTGGAATGACTCCCTCAATGTTTTCTAGTGCATAGAAACTAAAAGTGCCACTCTGGTCATCTGGTTGCACTAGACCAGGGCAAAGCCAAAGCTTGAGGCCGACCGCAATAGAGTCCTTTGAAGCCCCTTTGAAGATTTTCTTCAGCTGGACGAAGTCACCAATCCGATCCAACTGCCTTGGAACCCTCTTTGGATACACATCTCAGGAGCCCTTGTGGAGAATTCTACCTTTGGACTAAGACAATTTTTCAGGACAGAAATCTTCGACCAGGCCAAAGCCGAATCTTGATCTGACATTCCTGAAGCCCTCCTAGGATACGCTGCATGAGAAGCCCGTTAAACTTTTTATGTTCGGGCTTTGTCATTTTTTTAGAGCTTTTTCCTTCCGACGGAGATCGACCCTCTACTGCAAGCTGATTGTGATGCGAGGTCATCGGATCACCTTTCCAGGAGCCCCCGGTAAAATCCCAGAAGTCCCAGGGCTTTTTAGTGGGACCAACCAGCAAGTAAAAATCGAAAAATGTTGAAACTGAATTTTGGAGGTTAGGTCTGGCTGAGTCCACCCACTGGTGTGGCTAAAAATCCTTAACACACTCCTTCCCTGTCCTCTCCTAATCTAATCAAGAGGGCACCTGGTTGTCTACGTTTGCAGGAAATGGGGGAGGTCCTGAGCTGATTTAAATGTCCTTCCCTCCTTTGAAGACCAGTTTGGCTGCTCTCCCCCATCCCGTTTCACCATCTGCTGAAGCAGATCTCCTCCCCCAGGCACATTCTTTGTCTTCATCCCTGGCCACTTCACACCTCACCAAGGCAGCCTGGCCAGGCTGCCTGAGGCTGGCCAATCAGAGAAGGGCACTACAGAGCTTAAGTTAGCAAGTTTTAGGTATAGTTCTAAAACTCTTTTAGAACTAGTTATATCAAATTCAACAATGGCGAGTTGTTGCATTTATTATAACAATCAGTTTGATACCAAACCTGAAATATCTAGCTCCTATTTGGACTTTATTAATTAAAATAAAGTCTCCCCATTTTAGCCTTTGGAGTCCATTCACTACAGTGAGGAAAAAACAGATTTGAGTATTTGACCTCACCTGTGTTTATAAAACAATCTTTATAAAGTCCCTGCTTATGGTTACATAGCACCCAGCCCTAGGGACACTTGGGGTACACCTTATGGGTGACATATATGTGAAAATAAGATAGTTTAAGACTTTGGAAGTACTCTTAATTCAAAAGTCGAATATGCATGTAACTCTAGTTTAAAAGCAGCTTGAAAGGCAGACCTGTCTTTAAAATGACACTTGGCGCCACAGCAGGGCACCTATGGGTGCATCGCCTATGCTGGAGTCACTAAACCTACATGCCCTAACAGAGACTAGGGACTTATAGGTAGGTTGTATAGGCAATTATAATTAGAATATTAGCATACTCATTTTACACAGCGCACAGGCCCTGTGACTGATTAGCAGTATCCAGGGCACAATCAGAGTGAGGAAATCACCAGTAAAAAGTGAAAATGGGAGCAAAACGTTAGGTGGCTTCTGCAATCAGCCCAATTTTCTCACATAACTTTACGCAGAAAGCATGTTCTTTGTGATTTGGTGTAAATCTGCTCAGCAAATTTTGAGAAATGAGCATTTAAAAAGTGTCTCAGGTTGGGCATGAAGTTGTTAAAACGTTAGTGATACCTGGACTGTTGGTGGCCAGATATGCTCTGATTGTCCAATTTAACAGGGCCTAGTCAATCCTGATTGGCTGGCAACAACATAGTCCCTACGTGCTGAACATGAATGAAAAAAATGTAAGGGTGCAGGGTGATCACTCAATGACCCCCCAGTCACCCCACCCCCAGGCCATGTGGTGAGGTCCCAACGTGATCACCCCTTTATTGGATGGCTACAACACACACAACATGTTGTGGCAGCCATCACCAGGCTCTTGGAATGGTCCCAATTGAAATGCATTGCAGTGAATGCCAGGTTTGAGGGTCACAAAAAGGAGCACTTATAAAGGTTGAAAGGGTTTAGTCACATTCATCATTTACCGGTAGTGTCATACAATTTGAGAAACTCTGGTGAGTTAACAGGTAATTTTACCCTGCAACAAATGCTGACCTGCTGGAATTCAATGAAACATGCTTGATAGATAAGTTTTCTCATGATTTTATTTTCATATAGGTTATCAGTTGCATCTGCAAAGGGCATTTGTGAAGTGTGTGTGCATGTGTGGCTGTGTGCTCAATTTGTATGTATGTGTATATATTTGTATGCATATCAATACATTGAAAGTGATATAAAAACATTTTAATTAAACACTTAGGCGTATGTATTGCCTCAAAGAAACACTGCTTAGCAGTGAAGACAGTACAAGGTGCCTTCTGGCAAAGAGCAACATTATAATACTTTGGTGATTGGATACACAGATGAGGCAGAGGCACGTAGAGCTGGGTCACAGGGCCAAGCTGGACCACATGTAGTGACACTTGTAAAGGTTATGTAAAGTACTCCAGAAGCTAAAATGAGAATGCATATTTTTTCAGCCATGTGAGAGTAAAGTCTGATATTCTGAGTAAAAGGTACTTCCAACAGTGGCAGACTGTCAGTTGATTCGCAATTGTTCTACTGTAGCTGTACCACAGTGTCCCAATGAACAATAAGAGCACTAACATTCCGTATTTATTACAAAAGTGTGGTACACCTGAAGCCATCTTCATGGAATCAACGCAGTGAAAGTAAAGCATTTCCTTTAGAAATATACAAAATGAGGGGACTTCTTTTTTTCGTAGAAATTATGTTTAGTGCACTAGATTTGATCTTTTTTGAATTACCTGGAGATCATGGCAAAATGTTGTATATAGTTTTACATAAGAGTGCGTTCTGCTTCATCATCCCATGCTAAGAGCATGCACGTTGCATAGCTAGACTCATAAATATGTTCGCATAGGTCTCATAAATATACATATTTGGGGTTATTATGGGAACTGCAAGAGAAATAGTCCTTAATACTGATTTCAGAAACCTTTGCAATACATCTCGTTTTAACCATGCATCCTTTAATGACAGACCTCAAGACTCTAACAAAAACATAAGCTACAGGATCTAGCTGGTAGGGAGAGAGGGCCCAGGTATTTATTCTACCCCGTCTCTTGAGCGTATTTTAAATAGATTTAGGATCTCCACAAAAGCAAATACGAACAGCATATGAGAATGATTTTAGAACTAGGCCTCACAGAAAAATGGTGCATAGTCTTTGTTGGCTGATATCTACCATATAATCAGAGCAATTTGTTTTTAGTTTGGCCCTTACTAAGCAATGAGCAGCACACACCATTCCTGGACGAATAACCTAACTGAAAGTAAGAACACTGTTTTTGTTTGCATATATTTCCTAAAAAGTTAATTTTTATTCTGCCTCTCTCACACCAGAACATATTTATTAGCTGTGCTGACACATATGTTTAGTTCCTTGTTCTGGTGAGTGTGGGGTTGCAAGACGTGTGCAGGAGTTAGGTAGGTTTGTAGTTCTCACAAGCACAAAAACTGAAACAAGAAACATGAGTGATTTTAGAAAACTCTCACAGAACATTAAGCTAGAGAAACATCGTTTAGTAATAGGTATCAACTATAATACCACAAGGAGAGATGGCATTGGCCTATATTTTCAGATTCAGCTCACCCTTCAAAATGTATTGGTGGGGGCAGAGCTACCGCCTCTTAACAGACTTACCAGAAGATCTTGAGAAGAATGTGTAAAGTTTTTTTAATTGTGTTGGAAGGAGCTGAAAAGTACTTTTCTCTGAATCTTTGAAGAGCGCCCATGCAACGTGTTTTTCAGACATATGGGACTTCACTGCCATTAGAACACCACATACGAATTTCTTCTGAAATAAGATTTTGACCTCCTATTGGAGGTTGATAGACATCGCTCTTTTTGTTTGACTAGGCAGAGAATTTTGCAGGACATAACTATTGTGATTTTTCACCTGGCATCTTACAAAAGATAAAGACCCAGATTTCATAATGACTTGTTCTGTCCTTGCGTCACGCACGTCCAGGCAAGACAATGCAAGTCCATAAATGCTATTTACTAAACCGCGCATGAGTTGATTTGTGTTGCAGTGCCTGACTTTGTAAAGAAATGCAACGCAATGAAGTGGCTTGTTCTGTGTTGTGTTACATTTCATAGGGGAAGGCGTTCCATGAGTAGAGCTTGGGCATTACTGTGCATTACAGCCAATGGAATTTGATGCAATCCCAGATATACAAAAATCAGTAAACCTGGGGTTAAACCAAAAAGGGTGTGCCTCTTGAGGATGGCATAAGTAAGAGAAACATTTCTATTTCTCATCGTCACTTCCGCTGTTTATGCGCAATGCGTTATGCACCACACATTCAAAGAGGAAAGCCTCCTGAGGATAGTGTAACAAGGAGTAATATTTTTATTTCGCTTTGTTCCTACTCAGCAACATTTGCGATTCTTGAAAAAAATATTCAAAGCGTGAGCGCGCGGACTGTGCAAAGTTATAAGCAACGCTAATGAACGTATTTTTTGAGGATTCTTCAACTGCTTGTAATTATGTTCTCCTGTTAAATTTGGCTCAGGGCATTCCATATTGTGCGGTCTTGTACTCTGAGGGTTCCACCTCCATCACCCAGCATCTTGAAAGTCAGTTAGTTATTTAAGTTTTCAGTCACTGGGCAAAGATTTCTTGGTGGATATAATGTGATGTAAGTATTCTACACCTGTGGGGCAGTTCGTGGAGAATACCTTCAACTTGTGTATTGCATCCACTTGAGGCGAGTGCTTTAAACATAAGTTTGATGCAGTCATTTTTTCAAAGGTGCGAGAACTTTCTGTCTGACTTGTACTTTAGTTTTTAAAGCATTGCAATGAGATTCCTGATGAGAGACCAAACAGATAATTTTACAATGGTCAAGACATATGGTTGCATGTTAGAAAATATAGTGCAAATATTGCAATACCATAGTATGAATTTATTATGCTCAAATACACATTTTCATACCTTAAAGGTATCGATCAACAAGATATGTACATGTGGCGTTAAGTATAGTAAATGTATATTTACCTATAAATACTTTCCTTGTTGATATTTTGGGAGTCAATGTTTTGGTTACCAATGTTTGGGTAATAATATTAAGGTATCAGGAAATGTAGTGCTCGATATTCTGGTACCATACCAGATATGCCACAGCAGGGCCTTTTGTCAGTTCTAGCCAGTGGACGCTTTGAGGTAGATGGTAGATGGAGGACTCCTGGGTAAGAAGTGTTGCAGATTGACACACTAACCACTGTACTTACTTATGAAGCAAACAAGAGTTGTGAGTCAATGTGAGAAAGTAGCCTCTTTCTAGCATGGTTACCCCCACTTTTGGCCTGTTTGTGAGTGTGTGTCAGTATGTTTTTACTGTGTCACTGGGATCCTGCTAGCCAGGACCCCAGTGCTCATAGATAAAAACCTATATGTCAATGTGTTTTTCCTGTCTCACTGGGACCCTGCTAGCCAGGACCTCAGTGCTCATAGTTTGTGGCCTAATGTATATGCCTGTAGAGTGCCTAACTGTGTCACTGAGGCTCTGCTAATCAGAACCTCAGTGCTTATGCTATCTCTGCTTTTAAATTTGTCACTGTAGGGCAGTGACTTCATTTACCAATTTCTATTGGCATACTAGACCCCCTTTATAAGTCCCTAGTATATGGTACGAAGTACCCAATGCATTGGGGTTCCAGGAGATCCATATGGGCTGCAGCATTTCTTTTGCCACCCATAGGGAGCTCAGACAAACCCTTACACAGGACTGCCATTGCAGCCTGCGTGAAATAGTGCAAACACTATTTCACAGCCATTTTCAGTGCACTTAAGTAACTTATAAGTCACCTATATGTCTAACCTTCACTTGCTGAAGGTTAGGTGCAAAGTTACTAAGTGTGAGGGCACCCTTGCACTACTAAAGGTGCCCCCACATAGTTCAGGGCCATTTCCCCAGACCTTGTGTGTGCGGGGACGCCATTACACGCGTGCACCACATATAGGTCAATACCTTTTGTAGCTTCACAATGGTAACTCCGAATATGGCCATATAACATGTCTAAGATCATGGAACAGTCCCCCCAATTCCAAATCTGGTTTGGGGAGCCTATTTCATGCATCCTGGGGGCTCCACCATGGACCCCCAGTACTGCCAAACCAGCTCTCTGAGGCTTGCACTGCAGCTACAGCTGCTGCCACCTCACAGACAGGATTCTGCCCTCCTGTGGTCTGGGAAGCCCAGTCCCAGGAAGGCAGAACAAAGCATTTCCTCTGAGAGCAGGGTGTTACAACCCCTCCATTTGGAAATAGGTGTTATAGGCTGGGGAAGGAAACCTCCCCCAGCCTCTGGAAATGCTTTGAAGGGCACAGATGGTGCCCTCCTTGCATAAACCAGTCTACACCGGTTCAGGGACCCCTTCTCCCCTGCTCTGGTGGGAAACTGGACAAATGAAAGGGGAGTAACCACTCCCCTGTTCATCACCACCCCAGGGGTGGTGCCCAGAGCTCCTCCAGTGTGTCCCAGACTTCAGCCATCTTGCTTTGCAAGGTGTGGGGGCACTCTGGAGGGCTCTGAGTGGCCACTGCCAGCAGGTGACGTCAGAGACCCCTCCTGATAGGTCCATACCTTACAAGGTAGCCAACCCCATTGTCAGGGCTATTTAGGGTCTATCCTGTGGGTTCTCTTCAGATTCTGCTTGCAAGCTTCCTTCAGGAATCCTCTGCAACAACTTCAGCATCCTCTGACCTCGGATCAGCCACAGCCTGCTCCAAAAACGCTGTAACTGCATCAAAGTGTCCACAAGAGACACTTTTTTTCAGCAACCTCAGCTCCAAGTCAGCAACTGCAACAGTTTCCATGGTGTGCATGCTCTGGAGACTCCCTGTCTTTATCCTGCACCAGAAGGACCAAAGAAATTTCCCGTGGAGTGACGAAGTCACTCCCCTGCTCCAAGCAGGCTTTTTCCAAGGGGACGACCAGTACCCTGGGACTCCTCTCACGGCGATGAGCGTGCTCCTAAGGAAACAGAGGGTGGACATTATCGACATAGACTGTCCTGAGGTCCTGCTGACACAATTTGGAGGAGGTAAGAACTTGCCTTCCCCAAGAATGACAGTACCCCTGTGTATTGTGCCTTCTTCGCCTCCTGAGGCCTCTGTGCAATCTTTGCAAAATTCCCTCATGCACAGCCTGGCTCAGGCCCCCAGCCCTACTCCCTGTGATGCTCAACTCACTGAGTTGTTCTCCGGCGGCTTGGGACCTTCTTTTGTTGTGCTGCATCAACCACGTTTTTCACCTCCTTTGAACCCAGATCCCACGGCTTTTGGAGGTGCTGACTGGCATCCTGAAGGCTCTCTAAAGTGCTGAGAGCCCCCCTCTTCCTCCTCACACAGTGTTGAGGCCTCCAGGTCCCTCCTGGGCCCATCCAGCACCATATTGATGAAAAATGCACTTTTGCCGTAGCCATGGCTTGTTGGCGCCTTCCAACACAAAATCTTGTCTGCAACAATCTTCATGCCGTGGGACATCTTTTGCATTATGTAGAAACCCACTGGCATCTTCCTAGGGTGCGTTTCTGCAGTCTTCAACCAACTGGGGACTCTTCTTTTGCACCCTCTTCTGGGTTGGCAGGGGCTCCTGTTCTTCCTGGAACTTCTTTCAGCTTATGGACTTGGTCCCCTTCCTTTGCAGGTCTTCAGGTCCAATGGGAAATTTGTGATTCACATTCCACTTTTTTAGTACATGGTTTGTGTTGCCCCTAGACCTATTTCCTACTGTTTGCATTGTTCTACGACTATTTACTTGTCTAATTTTGGCGTCTAGTGTATATATTGTGTATAATACTTACCTCCAGAAGGAGTATTGTCTCTAAGATATTTTTGGTACTGTGTCACCCAAATAAATACCTTTATTTTTGGTAACACTGAGTATTGTCTTTACTTGTGTTTAAGTACTGGGTAACTATAATTGGAATTGCAGGAGCTTTGCATGTCTCCTAGTTCAGCCTAAGCTGCTCTGCTATAGCTACCTCTATCGACCTAAGCTGCTATAACACTACTACATTTACTAAGAAGGAATAACTGGACCTGGTGTAAGGTGTAAGTACCCAATGTACCCAGTACAAACCAGGCCAGCCTCTCACAGTCAAACGCTATCTCCATGTTACTTAATTCTAATTTTGGTCAACAGATGAGGTTCCATTGCCAGCCTGGTCAGTCATAAAATATTGAATAAGACTCTAGGCCTGATTTAGATATTGGCAAAGGGGTTACTCCGTCACAAATGTAACAGGTATCCGGTCCACCAAAAACTAAATCCTATGGGGTATATTTGGATTTCGATTTTATTGGTCAGGATATCCGTCACCATTGTAATGGAGTAACCCCTCCACCAATATGTAAATCAGGCCCCTCTGTTCCCTCCTTGTAAAAATCTTGCTTTTGGATCCATTCATGCAGAGGAAAGTCTCCTGTAATGGATGATATTGCTTGTGTTCCATGCACTATTTTCAAACTGGAAATTAAAGTTTGGGTGACATTGGTTTATACTTGGAGGTTTACCTAGTACTATCCAAGAAGATGCTGAACAGAAGAAAATACAGGAATCAATCTTGGAGAACACCCCATGACACAAAGCACCTGGAAGCCTCGAACTGATCTTTTTGCAGCACATGGAAAGAAATGATATGGTATAATTCAAAGCAGCTGGCGCCATACTAAACCATTTTCCCAAATGTTCCTGCAATATTTTATGAGTAGTTCAAAAAATTACTTGTCCGTTAAAAGGAGGAACTCTATTTTTGTCTAAGGCAACACTCACCTCTCCCATGGGGATTACTGGAATTGTTCATCCTAGAGGAGCCCCAGACTTCTCCTTGGCCCAACACCAAACTTCCCTGGGTAGGCTAAGTGGCTGTGCCAGCAACTGGAGCTCTGGCCTGCATGGGCTAGGCCCGCCAGGAAAAAAACATGGCTTCACCCATCTCTCACTGGAGATTACTGGAAATGTTCAGCCTAATGAAGCCCCAGTCTTCTACCTTTCAAATGGCATCCTGCCCCAGGCAGGGCAATAGGCTCTGCTAGTGGCTTCTCAGACAAACATTCTTGGAGTTTGTTGGCTCAGAGAAGCCCAAGATTCCTCTCTGGTCAGATGCCACCCTAACTTCGATTCAACCCACCTCTTGCTGGTATTTGTTGGAGCTAGTTGACCTTTAGGAGTCCCAGATGCCTCTCTAGTTCAACACTACTCTTCCCAGGTCTTCCTGACACTCAGCCCTGGTTAGCTGTGGTGGTTTAGGCATCTCTTGGCCTAGCAAAGAAGCCATTTTTATCGACTATTAAGCCTTTGCAAAGCTGGCTTTATGAAACTGCGGGGAAACAACAAGCTGCAGATAGCCATTACAGTCAACCCTCAGGTCTTCTAGTCCACCAGCCATCTATCAGATAGTCCATATTGGCCAGTGAACAGAGGCCTAGGTCAAGCTGGGCACCATATGACCCAGATTGAGTGCCGGCTAGACAGCCCAGGCCTGCAGCCTCCAATGAGTAGAGTGGCCATGCACACTGAGGTCAGTGCCCAGGAGACTAGCGGTTTCCACACCCTGGCCAGCCAGAGCTGTTATCTGTAGCCCAATTCTAAACCTGGCAAAGTAGGGGAACCCCTTCTCCAGGCCTGTGGGACTCTATGCTGCACAATTTGAGGTGCAGTGGGCTGGAGAAAGGAGCCTGGAGATGGGAACTTCAACCCTGAGCCAGTCGGAGCTCTGAACTGGGGACCTAGTCAGAGCTTCTTAACCCGGCCAAGCAGAGAAGACCTTCCTAGACCTGTGGGACCCTATCCCCAACACTTGAGACACAACACGCTGGGGAATGAAGGCCAGGGCCAGAGTGTGGTATCCCTTGCTTCATACAATGTACAGTACCTGGGATGCTTAGGTCACTGGGGGAAGGCAGGAGAACACTGAATAATGAAGAATCTAGAATGTTATGGAGGTCTGTGGCAGTTGAGGTATTACAGGGAAGCTGTGCTGGTGGCTGGGCTGTTTCTTCATTAAAGAACTTAAAAAAGTGTACCTGGGTCTTCTCTTCATTACACAGAGGCTTCCACCCCCAGAGTCACCCAAATGCCTGTCCTGGGGCCCAGGCAGGGCTTCTTAACCTGGCCAGGCAAGGGAGAACTCCACAGGCCTGTGGGAACCTGTCCTGGACACTTTGTGGCACAGAGGGTCAGACAATAATGCCCATGGTTGGGGCCTTTCACCCCCAGACTATCCAAAGGTTTGACCCTCGGTTCAGAGTTCTTAACCAGGCCAAGCATGCAAGGCCTTCCTGGGCTGCTGGGACCCCATTCCAAGCACTTTAAGGTATAGTAGACCGGAGAGTGGATGAAAGAGCTGAGCTGATCTCTGGGCCAGTTGAAGCACTGAATGATGGTCCATTTGGAATACATTACCCAGCCAAGGAAGCAAGACCTCCATGGGACTGCAAGACCGTGTTCTGGGCAGTTTTCAACAAAGGGGTGAAGGAATGGTGTCAATGGTGGGTGGCTTTCACAACAGGCCAAACGGAGCTCCGACCCTGGGCCATTACAGAGCTTCTATGCCTAACCAGGCAGGGAAGCCCTCGTCTAGCCTGCATGATCCCACCCTGGGCTCTACAAGAGAGGCCCGGTCAGGAAATGGAGCCCAGATGCTGGGTCTTCCATCCCCCCAGGCTAGCCATAGCTCTGATCGTGGGCCTCAGGTGCCTGAGAGACCCTGTCCTGGTTCTAAGTCACATGGTGAGTTGGCAAAGGGAGCCCAGGGCTATGGAGCTTGCAACCTAGACCTGCTGGATCGCTGTCCCTCTGGAGTCCTGTTCCTTATGCTTTGAAGGCTCTGACCACAGTCACACTGGAGCCCTGACTAGGGGCTTATCAAAATATCATATCACAGGAAAGCAGGCAAGCTGTCCCCAGGCTGTGGAAGCCCACCCTGGATACTTTGGGAAATGGCAAGCCAGTGCATTGACCTGAGTTCCCATGGGTATTCATCCGGTGTACTCCTGAGCTCTGACAAAGAGTCTAGTCAGGTGTCTTCAGCCCAACACTCTGCAACAAGGTAGTCCAGCACACGGATCCCAGATGGGCCCTGTCAGAGATTTCCACCCCAACCACAGAGACTGGCCATCTGGTCTCTTCAATGGAGCTTCAAGGGCAAACAGATGGACAGCAGGTCAACCACTCCTTTGTCCTAATAATATAGAGGAAGTCCACTAGCTACTCTTGTAACGTGAGAACACCAAGTGACAGACGGAGGCATTCATACAAATATCTGACTTCCTTGGCCCTGGCTGGAATTGAAGTTTCAAATGAGCCCTCATTGGGACTTCTAGGTCAGCTTGGAATTCTGAACCCTGAGTCACACCTGAAAGTGACATGTTTTGTTTATGTATTTTAATTACAAAATGTTACCAGTGATGTTGGCATGGCACATTTTCTACCACGTGTGGGCATGGTAAATGTCTCACAGACTTGATTTTGTACACACCTAATTACAACAAAGCACACTTGTAATATTTACTGTGAAAAAATATATATCTTTAAGGTACATAGATGTGGATTTAAAAATATCAAATCTATACTTACCAATATACAATTAACTTAGCAATACTATAGCAGTCAACATTCTGGTCACAATATTTTTATAGGACAATATTTTATTTTTTACTGTAAATTCTGACATACTACTCATTGAAAAATTTAGCATAAACAACAAAACTATGATTCTCACCTCATCATTGGCCTAAAGCAGTCTGGCCAAATCACTCAAGCTATGAAAACATCACATTGACTGCCAGATAAATAACAGTTTCAATTCAAAATTCTGTTCCTGACTATAAGATTCACCAGGGCTTCTTCCATGTTAACTTGGTAGAGCATTCTTGTGCACTAAGCCAACCTAACATCTAAGGTGAATTATCTAAGGTGAACTACCAAACCTTCTATCTGACCATCAGCAAGAATAAAAAAACATTTGTTAGAAATTGGGTTTTTGGTTGGCAGTCAGATTACCCCATGTCCAAGCAAGGACCCTCACTCTAATCAGGGTAAAGGAGAATCACCCTCAGTTAACCCCCGCTTACCCCCTTGGTAGCTTGGCACAAGCAGGAAGGTTTAACTTCAGAGTCTAGGTGTAAAGTATTTGTACCAATACACACAGTAACTCAGTGAAAACACTACAAAATGAAACAAAACAGGTTTCAAAAATAGAAAATATTTATCTAAACAAAACAAAACCAAACAACAAAAATCCAACATACACAAGTCAAGTTGTTAATTTTAAAAGCAAAAGAGTCTTTAAACCTTTAGTAATCAGTAAAACACTGTTAGCATTGAAAAAGGTTAGCGATGCGTCGATTTCTCACCCGCAAGCGATACCGTGCGTTGTTTCTCCTTCTCCAGACGGTGTGTGTCTTTTTTCATCTCCGCAGGAGAGCGATGCGTCAATGAGGGGAAGCACTCAAGTCTGGGCAGCCTTTGCGCCGTTTTTACGCTTCCAGCAAGGTTTGCGCTGAAAATCCTGCCAGACGGTATTGACAAAACCGCGCTATGTGGGTTGCGACGTTATCAGCATCTGTAAGCCGGTGTTGTGCATCGTTTCTCCAGCTGCGTGCGTCAATCTTCCAGCCGAGAGGCAGGTGGAGTGTCGATTTCTGCCTAAAAGCTGGTGGCGCGTTGTGTTTCAGCCGCATCTTAGAAGGTGTGTCGATATGTTCCCTGCTCGGCGGTCTGTGCATGGATTCTCAGTCTTGGTCTGCCAGCTTCACCTTCCAAGGCCCCAGGACCTGGATAGGGCACCACTTGGCAGGGCAGGAGTCTCAGCAGAGAGTCCAGGTGCTGGCAGGAGAAGTCTTTGATGGCCCTAAGACTTCATCAACAGGAGGAAAGCTCAGGAAAAGCCTTTGGAAATTTCTTCACAAGGAGGAATGCACAACAAAGTCCAGTCTTTGTCCCCTTGCACAGACAGAAGCAGCAACTGCAGAATAGCTCCACAAAGCACAGTCACAGGCAAGGCAGCACTTCTCCTCAGCTCTTCAGCTCTTCTCCATGCAGAGGTTCCTCTTGATGTCCAGAAGTGATCCTAAATCTGTAGTTTTGTGTGCTCTTCTTATACCCATTTTGGCCTTTGAAGTAGGCCTACTTCAAAGGAAAGTCTCTCTTGTTTGTGAAATCTTGCCTTGCCCAGGCCAGGCCACAGAGACACACCAGGGGGTTGGAGACTGCATTGTGTGAGGGCAGGCACAGTCCTTTCAGGTGTAAGTGACCACTCCTCACCTCCCTCATAGCACAGATGGCTCATCAGGATATGCGGGCTACACCCCAGCTCCCTTTTTGCCACAGACTAACTCTCAATCTGACCCAGACAGGGAATCCACAAACAGGCAGAGTCACAGAACGGTTTATGCCAGAAAATGCCCACTTTCTAAAAGTGGTATTTTCAAACACATAGGCCCTCATTATGAACACGGCGGTGTCAACCCCCGTGTTCATGCTGACGGTCATTTAACTTACCGGCAGCATCCCTGGGACCCTGCCGGCCATATAATCTACATTCTGCTGGGCCGGTGTAGAATGCATGGCTGGCACATTGCCGGTGGCTCCACATGGAGCAGCCGTCAATGCCTCTGTGCGGCGGGTGCAGTTGCACCCATTGCGCAGGTCACTGACCGTAAATCGGGCAGTGGCCTGCGTGATGGAGCACTGCACAGGGGCCCCTGCACTGCCCATGCCAAGTGCATGGGCAGGTCAGGGGGCCCCGGAGCACCCCTTCCTCCACCCTTTCCCTGGTGGGGGACCCTGCCAGGGAAAGGCTGGTGGCAGTAGGGATCATTATCCTAGGGGCAGCAGCGCTGCCCTGTCGGATAATGATTCCCTCCACCGTCATGCTGCCTGTCGGAGGCAGCTTGGCGGTGGAGGCAGCCCTCCATGTGTTCTTTATATGGCAGTTCAGCCCGCCATGCCGGTGGCGGTCTTTTCACCCGCCTCCGGCATGGCGGGCTGAACCACCGGGGATCATAATGACCCCCATAATCTCAAAACCAACTTTACTAAAAGATGTATGTTCAAATTGTGAGCTGAGAGACCCCAAACTCCAAATATCTATCTGCTCCCAAAGGGAATCTACACTTTAATCATATTTAAACGCAGCCCCCATGTTAACCCATGAGAGAGATAGGCCTTGCAACATTGAAAAATGAATTTGGCAGTATTCCACTGTCAGGACATATAAAACACATTAGTATATGCCCTACCTTAAACATACACTGCACCCTGCCCATGGGGCTACCTAGGGCCTACCTACCTTAGGGGTGTCTTACATGTAAGAAAAGGGAAGGTTTAGGCCTGGCAAGTGGGTACACTTGCCAAGTTGAATTGGCAGTTAAAATCCGCACACACAGACGCTGCAGAGGCAGACCTGAGCCATGTTTACAGGACTACTAATGTAGGTGGCACAACCAGTGCTGCAGGCCCAACAGTGGCATTTAATTTACAGGCTCTGGGCACCTCAAGTGCACTGTACTAGTTACTTACCAGTAAATCAAATATGGCAATCATGGAAAGCCAATTACATACACATTTTATACAGGAGCACTTGCACTTTAGCACTGGATAGCAGTGGTAAAGTGCCCAGGCCAACACAAACAGAGTCCAGCACACATCAACAACCTGGGAAACAGAGGCAAAAAGTTAGGGGAGACAACGCCAAGGATGCCAAGTCTAACACGTGTCCCCCCCCCCCCCCCAGCTGAAAGTGAGGAGCAACTATCCAACCTCATGGGAGTTCTTATCACTAAGGCAGAAGAATCTGGACAGACCATCAGCATTGTTGTGTTCTGTGCCAGGGTGGTGTTCCACTGTAAAGTCCATCCCCTGCAGGGAAATGGACCACCTCAACAGTTTTGGATTCTCACCCCTCATCTGCATTAACCATCTGGGGGGCCTGTGGTTGGCCTGAACCCGGAAGTGAGCCCCAAACAAGTAGGGTTTTAGCTTCTGCAGCACCCAGACCACAGCAAAAGCTTCACGCTCCATGGCACTCCACCTACGTTCCCTGGGAAGTAACTTCCTGCTAATGATGGCTACAGGTTGAAATAGGCCCTCTTCATTGAGCTGTGAGAGTACTGCTCCAATACCATGCTCGAGGCGACTGTTTGCACAACAAACTCCTTGGAATAGTCAGGTGCCTTCAGCATAGGTGCTGTGCACATGGCATCCTTCAGGGCATCAAAAGCCGTCTGGCAAGACTCAGTTCAGATCACCTTTCTGGGCTGCTTTTTTAAAGTCAGCTCAGTCAAGGGAGCAACAATTGTGCCATACCCCTTGACAAACCTCCTATAGTACTCTGTGAGACCTAAAAAGGCCCTCACTTCAGTCTGGGTCTTGGGAAGCTCCCAAGCCAGAATGGTATCAATCTTTGGCTGTAGGGGTGACACCTGGCCACTCCCAACCTGTTGTCCCAAGTGCACCACAGGACCCTGCCCTATTTGGCACTTACTTGGCTTAATAGTTAGGCCTGCCTTTTGCAGGGCCTCCAACACTTTGCAGAGGTGTTGTAAGTGTTCCTCCCACGTGG
This sequence comes from Pleurodeles waltl, assembly GCF_031143425.1. Taxonomy (NCBI): domain Eukaryota; kingdom Metazoa; phylum Chordata; class Amphibia; order Caudata; family Salamandridae; genus Pleurodeles; species Pleurodeles waltl. The sequence goes on along the minus strand of NC_090436.1, from coordinate 964,583,454 downwards.
AACTGAAGACACCAATGTCATCCAGATAGGCGGCACTGAACTCATCCAGCCCAGCCAACACCTGGTTGACCAACCTCTGAAAGGTGGCAGGGGCATTTTTCATCCCAAATGGCATCACTTTAAACTGAAAGTGCCCATCTGGGGTAGAAAATGCAGGCCTCTCCTTAGCCCCCTCAGTCAAGGCAATCTGCCAATACCCAGACAATAAATCAAACGTGCTGAGGTATTTGGCAGCTCCCAACCGATCTATGAGCTCATTAGCTCGGGGGATCGGGTGCGCGCCAGTTTCAGTGACCGCATTGACACCCTGGTAGTCCACACAGAATCGGAGTTCTGGGGTGACACCAGGAGCAGCAGCATTCAGGACCAAAACTACAGGGCTGGCCCATGGACTGCTGCTGGAATGCTCAATAACCCCTAGGGTCAACAATTTGGGTAACTCATCTTTGATGCTAGCCCTGACCTTGTCAGTCACCCTGTAAACCTTTTGTGGAATGGGTGTACTGTCCCCAGTGTTCACATCATGTGTGCACACTTGTGTGACCCCTGGTCTCAAGGAGAACAGTGAGGCAAACTGTTCCAACACCTCGCAACAGTCCCTCTGCTGCTCTGCAGTCAGGGAGAGGGAGAGGTTCACTCCCCCGCAGACCCATCTTTCTCTCCTGCAGACAGGACGTCAGGAAGAGGCTCATTCTTCTCCTCCACCCCACCATCTGTCGCTGAGAGAATGGACAATTCAGTCTGCTCAAAGTGTGGCTTGAGCCGGTTCACGTGCAGGACCCTCAAAGGAATCCTGGGAGTCTACATGTTTATCAGGTAGGTGACTTCACTCTTGCGCTCCACCACCTCAAATGGCCCGTTCCACTTGTCCTGGGGCACCCTAGGCTCCACTAGTGCCATCACCCATACTTTCTGACCAGGTTGAAACTCAAGGAAAGTGACATTCTGGTCATACAGGCCCTCATTCTGACCTTGGCGGGCGGCGGAGGCCGCCCGCCAAAGTCCCGCCGTCAGCTTACCGTTCCGCGGTCGAAAGACCGCAGCGGTAATTCTGACTTTCCCGCTGGGCTGGCGGGCGGCCTGAAGGCGACCGCCCGCCAGCCCAGCCCGCCAGCCCAGCGGGAAAGAGGCTTCCACGATGAAGCCGGCTCGGAATCGAGCCGGCGGAGTGGAAGCTGTGCGACGGGTGCAGTTGCACCCGTCGCGTATTTCACTGTCTGCGCAGCAGACAGTGAAATACATTTAGGGGCCCTCTTACGGGGGCCCCTGCAATGCCCATGCCAGTGGCATGGGCACTGCAGGGGCCCCCAGGGGCCCCGCGACCCCCCCTACCGCCATCCGGATCCCGGCGGTCGGACCGCCGGGATCTGGATGGCGGTAGGGGGGGTCGGAATCCCCTCGGCGGCGCAGCAAGCTGCGCCGCCGTGGAGGATTCAATGGGGCGGCGGTACACTGGCGGGAGCCCGCCAGTGGTGCCGGTCCGACCGCGGCTTTACCGCCGCGGTCGGAATCCCCATTGGAGCACCGCCGGCCTGTCGGCGGTGCTCCCGCGGTCCTCCGCCCTGGCGGTCTTTGACCGCCAGGGTCAGAATGACCGCCACAGTGTTTCATATCCTCCTGGCTTGCTTCTAGGTTCTCCTGGGCGAGACTCCTGAAGCGAGCAGTCTGGTCTGGTCAGTAACTGAGTACATCCTGGGGGGTGGGTTTACTAGGAGCTTTTTCCAAAGCTTCCTTCACCAGACTCAAAGGTCCCCTCACAGGGTGGCCATAGATCAGCTCAAAAGGATTAAGGCCAAGTCTCTTTTGAGGCACCTCCCTGTAAGCGAACAGAAGACATGGCAAGAGGACGTCCCACTTCCGCCTCAAGGGCTCTGACAGGCCAATGAGCATGCCTTTCAAGGTGCGGTTGAATCTCTCAACCAGACCATTGCTTTGGGGTTGGTAAGGTGTAGTGAACTTGTAAGTTACCCCACACACCTTCCACAGAGACTTCATATATGTTGATAGAAGTTGGTACCCCTATCGGACACCACTTCCTGGGGGAACCCCATGCTGGTAAAAACTCACATCAAGGCACGGCCCACCACGGGGGCAGTGATTGATCTTAAAGGAATGGCTTCTGGGTACTGGGTGGCATGGTCCACCAAGACCAGTATAAACCTGTTGCCCATGGCTGGCTTGGGATCCAGAGGCCCCACAATGTCAATACCAAACCTTTCAAAGGGGTACTTACAACAGGCAAAGGTTGGAGGGATGCTTTACATTACCCCACTCTTGACACTTGCTAGACAAGTTGGGCAAGACCTACAATGAGCATCAGAGTGCCTGCGCATTTGGGACCAATAACAGGGGGTGACAAGCTGCTCAAAGGTCTTGTCCTGCCCCAAATGACCAGCTAAAGCCACATCATGACCCAGACCTAGTAGGAAGGCCCTGAAGCACTGGGGTACCACCAGCACACAGGCTGACCCAGGCTCAGGAACCTTAGGCTCACTATATAGGAGGCCATCCTCCCACTAAATCAAATGTGATCCAGGCTCCTTGCCAGATGCCTGGTCTGCAGCCTTCTGCCGCAAACCCTCCAGAATAAGGCATGACTTCTGTGCCTCACAGAAGGCTTCCCTGGTGGGCACCCCTTCCTGCTGCCACTTTGACAACTCAGGGACCTCAACCAGTTCATTCACCTGTTACCCTGTAGGCTCCAGGGTCTCCCCCTCAAGTTCAGCCTCCTCCTGGACCGTGGGAACTTCTGGGGCTGGTTTCCCGTGCCCCTTGCCCTTCCTCCTAATGGCAGACACCGGGGTCACTCTTTCAGGCTCCAGGGTCTTCTGATCACCGTGACGGGCTGCCATAGACCTGGTGGATACGCATATCCGCCCAGTCAGACCCAGCGTCTCCAAGTGTGACCTGTGTTCCACCTCCTTCCAAGGGGAATCCTCCAGGTCATTGCCAAGCAAACAATCTACAGGCATGGTTGGACTCACATCTACCTTCGAGGAACCTGAGACCCCCCCCGTTCAAAGGGAACCTGTGCCACTCTGCACAGGTGCTCTGAGTTGTCCACTGCACCTACTTGGTGAAGTACCCGGGGATCTATCTGCTCTTCAGACACCAGGTGACTCCTCACTGTAGTCACATTAGCTCCTGTGTCTCTCAGAGCCTCCACCCTCTGTCCATTGATGGTCATCCACTGCCTGTACTTTTTAGTGTTCTAAGGTACTAGGGTTCTCTGGACCATCTCTGTCCCCTAGTGAGACAAGGGTCATCTCAGCTGGCTCCCACCCACCTGGAACCAACTCCTCCCCAAGCGCTACACTAGCCAAACGCTGTGACTATGCACCAGTGGGTGCCGGTGTAGTCTTTGGGCATTTGGGGTCCCCCCTCACATGAACCACTTAGTCACATGCATAGCACTTATGTGAGGGTCCCCCTGCCATGGGTTTCCCTTTGGAAAACCATGGCCTCTTCTCACTGGGGTGCAGGGAATCCTTACCCTGGAAATCAGATTGGGGCCCTTTAGAGAACTCCCCCTGTTTACCCTTACACCCCCCTTTCTTCTGAGAGGGACCCTGCCCACCCTTGGCGTGGTCTCTCCCATACCTCTTTTGGACCCTGGTGCTCTCCCAGTGGTCTGTTTCCTGCGCAAGCTTCCTTGGGTCTGTCAGCTTGCTGTCAATCAGGTGCTGGCGCAGCTCTGGAAAACATAAACTGTCCAAGTGCTCCCAAGCAATCAGATTGTAAAGCCCCTCATACATTGTCACCTTACTGCCCTTCACCCAACCATCCAGTGACCTGCAGAATGAATCAACACATTCCAACCATGTTTAGGATTCCTTCTTCTTATAGGACCTAAGCTTGTGCTTATACTGATCATGGGTGAGGCCATACCTAGTGATCAGGATGCAGAGTAAGTGAGCCCCTGGGATCCTCTAAGGATGTCAGAGCATCTCTTCCCTCTACCTCAAAGTGCTTCCACAGACCCACCCCCCAATGAGCTTCAGGGACCAGATTCATATGGAGAACAGACTCATACCCCTTAAACCACAGCAGTATGTCATCCTCCCTCTTGTAATCATTCACAAGGTCCTTAGGAATGTGCACCCTCCTCTCAGGCTGCACTGTGATGTTGCTGCCACCATCCCTACTAAACTGGCTCCTCTGATCCAGCTCCCTCAAACTCAGCTCATGTGCCAACAATAACCTTTTCTCCTCTATGGCCATCCTCATTTTCTCCAACTCAAACTGGTGGGCCCTCTCTGCCTGTCTGTCCTGCAACTCTTCAGGAGTCAGACCCTTAGATGAGGCACTGCTACCTGCCCTGGAGATCCTCCTCGAGACAGAATAGGCCCACCCACAATACCAGTGAGAATACTCTGCACCTCCTCTTCCTCCTTACCCTCATCCTCATCTCCTGTGTGCCCCTCAGCTTCCTTGGCTGCCATCCTGGCCATCAGTGCCTTTTGCAGCTCCTCTTTTCTGGTGGAGCTCCAAATGGGGCAGGCAAGATCCTTACAGAACTATTTCAATTGGGCCACTGTGTAACACTCCAGTTTCCCTAAATCAAAAACAGCTACAGCTGATGTATCTCCAGACTGAGACATGATGAAAAGTCAACAGAAGTGCAAAGTTCCAAACAAGTTCCCAATGAAGTTCAAAAGTCAATCAAGGATTACCACAAAATGGAAGCAGGGAAAAATCCAGGAAACGCCCTGAATGCCGACTCTGGAACAACGAAGTCGTGGGCAACGAAAGCGGAACAACGCTTTCATTAACCATGACTTTGTTGATTTGTGCCTTAACCACGCATGTGCTGAACCACGCACATGCGTGGTTAAGGCACAAAACAAGGGAGTCGGCTGAGAAGGACGACGCGAAAAGTCAATTAAGTGGAGCGGGGTGGGGTTTTAGTTTTAGGGGCGGGGTGGGGTGGGTGGTCGGGGTATTTTTAGTTTTTGGGGTGGTGTGGGGGGTCTGGGTTTTAGTTTTAGGGGAGGGGGCGTCGGGCGGTTTAGGGGCAGGGGAAGAAGGGGTATTTTTAGTTTTAGCGGCGGGGTGGAGGGGTCGGGGTATTTTTAGTTTTAGGGTCGGGTGGGGGGTTGGAGTTTTAGCTTTAGGGGAGGGGGTGTCGGGCGGTTTAGGTTTAGGGTGGGGAGGGGGAGGGATATTTTTTGTTTTAGGGGCGAGGGTGGGGGGTTAGGTATTTTTAGTTCTAGGGGTGGGGGTTGGGCGGTTTAGGTGTGGTGGAGGGGTATTTTTAGTTTTAGGAGGCGGGGTGGGGGGTCGGGTATTTTTAGTATTTGGGAATGGGAGGTCGGGGTGATTTAGGTTTTTAGGGGTGGGGTGGGGGATTGGGGTGATTTAGGTTTTAGGGGTGGGGGTTGGGGTGCTTTTAGGTTTTAGGGGCGGGGTGAGGGGTTGCAGTAATTTTAGGGGTGGGGGTTGGGGTGGTTTTAGGTTTTAGGTGTGGGTTGGGTAATTTTAGGGGTGGGATGGGGGTTGGGGGGTTTTAGGGGTGGGGTGGGGGCTCGGGGTAGTTTTAGGGGCGGGTGTTGGGGTAGTTTAGGTTTTAGGGATGGGGTGGGGGTTGGGGTTGTTTTAGGGGTGGTGGTTTCAGTTTTAGGGGCAGGTTAGGGGGCTCAGGGTAGTTTTAGGGGCAGGGTGGTTTTAGGGGTGGGAGTTGGGGTACTTTAGGGTTCAGGGATGGGGTGGGGGTTGGGGTTGTTTTAGGTTTTGGGGGTAGGGTGGGGGTTGTAGTAATTTTAGGGATGAGGTGGGGGTTGGGGTAGTTTTAGGGGCAAGGGTGGGCGGTTGGCGTGGTTTTAGGGGATGGGGTAGGGAGGTCGCTGTCATTTTTAGGGGTGGGGTGGGGGATAAGTGGGGACGCATGCTGGAACCATGCATGCCTATCACTAATGCCTTTACCAGGAATGCCTTTACAACGAAAATCGTTGTTAAGGCATTTGTGGTAAAGCATTAGTGGTAACAACGCGGTCGTTGTTCCAACCTCGTTGTTCAGGCATGCGTTGTTCCAGCATGCATTGTTCCGACATACATTCGAAAAATCCAAAAAAGTGAAAAAGGAAAATCACAAGACAAGTAGTATGTGGTCACATAGTGGTCTGCACTGAAAACAGTAGTGTACACTTAATCACTGTATGTCAACTACAAATACAAGTCCAATCCAAACCGCAAGCGAGACCTTGTGTCATTTCTCCTTCTCCAGTCGGGTCAGCGTGCGACGTTTTTCTTCTCTGCAGGAGAACGATGTGTCGATCCGGGCAAGCACTCGGGTCTGGACAGGCTTTACATTGTTTTTCCGCACCCAACAAAGGTTTGCATCAAAAATCCTTGCTCACTGTATCAGCAAAACCACAGTATGTGGATTAAGACATTATCAGCCTCCATCAGCGGGTGTTGTGCATCGTTTCTCCAGCTGCCTGCATCCATCTTCCAGTTGCGATGCCGGTGGAACATCAGTTTCTGCTGCAAAGCCGGTGGCGTATCGTTTTTCAGCCTCGTCTCTATTGTAGTCTTGGTCTGCCAGCTTTACCTTCCATGGCCCTAGGAACTGGATAGGGCATCACTTTGCAGGGCAGGATTCTCAGCAGAGAGTCCAGGTGCTGCAGGAAAGTCTTTGATGGCCCTCAGATTTCAACAACAGAGGTAAGCTCATGAGAAGCCCTTGGAGATTTCTTCACAAGCAGGAATGCACAACAAAGTCCAGTCTTTGTCCCCTTGCACAGGCAGAAGCAGCAACTGCAGAATCGCTCCACAAAGCACAGTCACAGGCAGGGCAGCACTTCTCCGCAGCTCTTCAGCTCTTCTCCAGGCAGATGTTCCTCTTGATGTCCAGAAGTGATCTAAAGTCTGTGGTTTTGGTTGCTCTTCTTATACCCATTTTGGCCTTTGAAGTAGGTCTACTGCAACGGAAAGTCTCTCTTGTTTGTGAAATCCTGCCTTGCCCAGGCCAGGCCCCAGACACACACCAGGGGGTTGGAGACTGCATTGTGTGAGGGCAGGTACAGCCCTTTCAGGTGTAAGTGGCCACTCCCCCCCTCCCTCCTAGCACAGACAACTTATCTGGATATGCAGGCTACACCCCAGCTCCCTTTTTGTCACTGTCTAGAGAGAGGTGCAAACAGCCCAACTGTCAAACTGCCCCAGACAGGGAATCCACAAACAGGCAGAGTCACAGAATGGTTTAAGCAAGAAAATGCCCACTTTCTAAAAGTGGCATTTTCAAACACACAATCTCAAAACCAACTTTACTAAAATATGTATTTTCAAATTGTGAGCGTGGAGACCCCAAACTCCACATGTCTACCTACTCCCAAGGGAATCAACGCTTTAATCATATTTAAAGGCAGCCCCCATGTTAACCTATGAGAGAGATAGCCCTTGCAACAGTGAAAAACACATTTGGCAGTATTTCACAGTCAGGACATATAAAACACATTAGTATGTGTCCTACCTTAAACATACACTGCACCCTGCCCATGGGGCTACCTAGGGCCTACCTTAGGGGTGTCGTACATGTAAGAAAAGGGAAGGTTTAGGCCTGGCAAGTGGATACACACAGACACTGCAGTGGCAGACCTGAGCCATGTTTACAGGGCTACTAATGTCGGTGGCACAACCAGTGCTGCAGGCCTACGAGTAGCATTTGATTTGCAGTCCCTGTGCACCTCTAGTGCACTGTACTAGGGACTTACCCATAAATCAAATATGTCAGTTATGGAAAGCCAATTACATACACATTTTATACAGGAGCACTTGCACTTTAGCACTGGATAGCAGTGGTAAAGTGCCCAGAGTAAATAAAAACAGCAAAAACAGTTCAGCACACATCAACAACCTGGGGAACAGAGGCAAACGGTTAGGGGAGACCACGCCAAGGATGCCAAGTCTAATGACATTTTAAAGCTATATCTGTTTAAAAAGAAAGAAACCTGACAATAAATTATCTTACACTGCCTCACCATCTTTTGAACCTGACAGATGAATCGGTAAACCACTTTGATAGTGGTGAATTCCCAACATCAGTCAAGGCCTAATTTAACCATTTTCCTCTGTGCCTTTTTGCCATATATCACATATCTCTCTCTATTTCTAGATGTAAAGTTTGCATGTGACGATCCCCTTACGTGAAGATCGGAATTTACCATTTACATGTGTAGATCTACACCTGGAAGCAGACTTAAGAATTTCCTACAGCTCAAATAAGAGGGAGGAGACCCCTATGACTCAGTTTATGACTTAAAAGTTACTTCTGCCTGTTTGTGGAGATCTCCACCACCAGATATTAAAATTAGATTTTGAGAACAATTATTTTAAGTGAATTAAAAAAATATATAGATATATTTAAATATTTAATTCCTATTCAACTAGGGCTACTGCAGCACAGGGAAATAGAGTTGAACTAAAACGTAACATATTAACTTCTTAATTGCTGAGGCTTTTCCATTTTAAGTGCTGAGCCCTTTTTATCTATTTGGAGTGCATTGTGCTTATTCCTTCATAACTTTTTTCCCCATAAAGTATCCGTGGCAAATTTGCATCCTTGTTTATCATTATCATGGGGATTCTAAAGATAACCATGGTTTGTGGATTTCCCTGGAGGGGACTGATAAAAGAGTCAAACTAAAGTTACATTTCTTTGAGTTTTTGGGGAAAGAAAGGGAAAAGGTGCTCCACAAAAGTATCTGGTTTCTTTCCTAAAAATGGCACCAACAAAAAAATTACTATGCTAAACTCACCATCTTCCTAAATTTCTACTGTGGCACTCCCCCCAAATTGCTCTAAATAAACTGCTTTGCGGAGTCTATGGTGGGGGAATTGTCCTACCAGATATAGGAAAATAGTATTGGTATCCCAGCGTTCAGTGATCAATGAAAGGTTCTACGCAGGTCAGACTGAGCCCATGGTGAAGATGGATAGATACAAAATGGGTGGTAGGGGCTACCCTGTGGCACTTAACAGACAGAGGCCCCTGAGGAACTTGCAGGCTCACACCATAACAATGATCTCAATATGGAAAGAAGCTACAATATTTCTGGGTCGGAAGAGGAAAATTACTGCTGCAATGCCCATATGGCCAATAGGATGTGATAGGCATCTCTACATTGGGGATTGTGTGGGAGAGGGGTGACACGGTCCCGTTAGACACTCTCGGCAAGTAATGCAAATTGGCAATAACTGAGACCTACCACTTCATACAGATTAAACATACACTGGCCTTCCACACCAAAAAGGGGACAGAGATCCTAGAGTTCTCTACAATGGTGGATGGTGTAATAACAGACCCAGTTCCTAGGTGAACTGTTGGGAAGGAAAAAGTCCTCTGCATGGTAATGGAGGTGAACCCCTGCCCTCAGTGCCCCACTATACTATTCTCTGGATCACAAATCGTTGTCCTAGGCAAACACAAATCATGCCTGTGCGCCATGACATAGGTCTGACTCATGGATTGTGGTCTTGTTGGAAAGGGAGGGGCATCCAAAGTGCTACTCTCATTGTGCTGGAAGGTTAATACCTTCACCATGAGTTAAGTGGCATGAGTGCAATAGTGGCAGCCAACCATGTAGTGATCAGTAGGAGTGAACAGGCCCTTTTTAACTTTTGTCACTAAAGTGAGGTCTACAGGCCCACTCACTTTTTAAAATTTCACTGCTCAGTGCATAACTCACCCTTTGGCCTAGTTCATGCATGTTAACTGCATTTAATGGGTGTATGTGTACTTGTAAGGGGTACAGTACATGAAGGATGTAGTACTTTTTAGTGTGTGCATGGGGAGTGCATTACTGTATGTATGTGTATTTGAGCGAATACACTACGTGAAAGGTACAACGTTGTGCAGTGCATGAATGGTATATGTGTGTGTAGGCTGCATGTGTGCCTGCAAGTGACAACATAGAAAAGCTATAGTACTGGCAGTGCGTGCAAAGGAATGTGTGTGAAGATTGTATGTGTCCCTGTGGTGGCACAGTACATGGTGGTAACAGTGTTGGACAGTAAGTGTGCCTGTAATGGTACATTGCATGGAGGGTCTTGGGTTCCATTTTGGGAGGTCCAGGCCTACATGTAGAAGACATGATTAGGTAGAGGATTCCCCCAGACAGGTTTTTGTACTACTGCACTCCTATGAGCTGGGTGAGACACACTGGAATGTGGCTCCCCCGTACACTTTATAGGGTGTTCTTTGATTCAGTAAGAGATTTCTAGGAAGGGTCCTGGACATATCTCATGAAGGAGATGGGGCTGATAAAGGAATCATAAAGAGTGGGTCTGGGAACCTGGGATTAACCTTTTGATGCACAAATCACTGTGATTGTCATCAAGGTTTGAACTCCAGCTGCTCCCTGGCCTGTTTTGTGGGATTATCTGTCTCAGAGTCTCTCCTCCACTAACAGGCAGCTTTTGCGAGGGGAAGAGGGAAAGAAGTGTGTATGTCACATCGGTCACAAAAGCCACTCAACTGAACTCCAGGTGGTTCCAATGGGGCAATGCTGCACCTCCTATTCCCCTGAGAACTGCCCTCAGTAACGGCTGGTGGAGCCCCACATTGGCACCAGTACCCGAAAGGGAAGGGGGGGTTGGTTGGAAGTGAGACAAAGAGAGAAAGTACACTCTGAGGTCTGGATGCCTCTTCTAGTCGCAGATGTTTTCATCACTGGAATGTTATGTTACTAATTCAGGAGAACCTGCTAATGATATGTACAATTAGTGCACAGACTTGATGCCTTTACAGTTATCTTTACATCTGGCTTGACTCGACTAAACATGTTAGCATTTAGCAAACCATACCTAGGGTCAGATTGACAGTGTTCTGGAATACACTTTTTTATAATCTGTGTATGTATAGTCCCTCTCATGGTACAACAAAAAAGATAACATAAACAGACAAACTAATTTCAAAAAAAGGGCGCTGCAACAATGCAAGACCCCACTTTGATCAGGTTTGTAAGCAATGGTCACTGAGATCCAGTAATTACGCTTTGGAAATCACAGCACAGGGGTGTACAAGTTTTGTCTTTTGGAACTTGGTAGCTGTGCAAAGGTTCATTTATGGTTTAAGTGCACTCTTAGAAGAGCTGTGTTCTTTTTGAGATAAGTGGGCTAAAGAACACAATGAAATTTTTAAGCGGGTTAGATGCCCTGACCAGCATTTGCTTTAGAAATGTTAGAGTGCCACACTGCATGTGCATATCAATACCTTAACTAATGAACTCTTCTTTTTTCTTTGTCTATCTACAGGCTCCAACGTGGTGGTGCTGTTGTAAGTCTGAGAAGGATGCAGGGAACCAGGAGCACCACCGGGAGATGCCGCCAAGCATCCGGAACACAGGTGAATTCTTCCAGACAAGACTAAGCACTGTCTTGTGTTCCGGTGCGTTCTTTATACCACTAGGTCCATGATCGCTGGCTAACCACGTTTGCCCAAGATTTTACAGTATCTCACTGCACGTGCTTTTAGCAGTCCCCTACACACATGGAACTATAGTTTTCCACTAATGGAGACACGTGCAAACAGACTTCCACTACCACCAGGGATAAGGATTTCTGATACTATGTCAAAGGAATACTGATAATGTGTCAGTTAAACAGACATGTGTATGATGGAAAAACAACCCCCGGGGCCTATACAACATCAAACTATGTGATGTGGAATTATGATATCCGGAACCAGGGGCCTGGGAAGCATGAGTTTGGGAAGTAAGGAAGGTGGCTGAGAGTCATGAGGCTGCGATGTGGCTGGGACTGTGGCTGGGATCGTAATAGTCTCCCCACCTAAAGGCTGTCTAACCAGGCATGGTTTGCGAAAGTAGAGAGCATGAAAGTGGTGCAGTAATTGGTGGGGCCTGGACAAAAGAAGCTGGCTCCCAAGATCGTTTAGAGGGCTCATATCCTTTCCATTCAACTAAGCAATGCAGGCGTCTTTGAATGTGCTTGAAATCCAGGATACTCTGGACTTCATCCTAACAAGGAGTGGAGGTGGTAGGGTGTCAGTTCTGTTTCCGGTGTGATGAGACTTTGAGAGGGATACATGGAATACAGGATGATTAGGATATTTAGCGGGAAGTAGTTTCTTTGACACTGTATTTAGCATTTCAGCAATGGGGAACAGCCCAATAAAGTGTGGTTGTAACTTGTGTGTACTCTCTAATTTCAAATTGCGGTTGGAGAGCCAAACCAGATCCCTGCTCTTATACTCTGGTTCTTGTGAACAATATTTGTAGCTCTGTATTTTCATTGATTTTTTTGGCTTTAGTAAGACAGTCTTTTGCTTTCTTCTGGATTTGCTGCAGCTCTTGTAATATCTCTATTACACAAAGTAAGAGGGATGGAGAATCAGTGTCCAGCATGTAAAGGACTCTTAGATGATGACCAGACATGAAATAGAAGGGTGACACCCCGTTGCTGCATGTTTACTGTTATTGTGCACAAATCTGGCTCTAGGGCTTGCTCAATCCCATTGACTTGTCACAGATGCCAACTGACAACAAACAATTAACTCCAATGTTTGATTGACCTGCCCTGTCTGCTCATCAGTTTATGGATGATAGGCAGATCATAGAACTACATCAATGAGTATAGTGTTACAATATGCTTTCCAGCATTTAGGTGTGAACTGTGGTTCACGGTCGGGAATAATCTTGGAAAGAAGACCATGAAAATGCAATACATGTTGTATGATAATGTCGCTCAGTTCAGTTGTGGAGGGGATCTTCACAAGAGGGATGAAGTGAGCCATTTTGGACAACAAGTCTATCACAACTAGATCATAGTTAATTTATAAGCTTAGAGCATATCCATGATAAAATCCATGCTGATGGAAAGCAGGGGCACTGGAGGTATGAGTATGGGTTGCAATAAGCCCATGGGTGCTGTGTGTGAAGCTTTATTTCTGGCACACACTGGGCAAGTCGCAACATACTGCTGAGCGTCTCTAAGCATTGAGTTCCACCAGAAATGTCTTTTACAACTATCCAGGGTCTTTTGAGCTCTTGGGTTCCCCCATCTAAAGCAGTGTCATGGTTCTAGTTAATCTCTTGTTGAATGAGTTCCGTAATTGTAATGAACAAGCTTTTTCCATGGTAGAGTGATCTGGGTTCTGAACCATTTCACAGGGCTTAACTTTTTTACTTCCTAGGAAAGTGTCAACCTTACAAGCTGTTATTATCTTCTCCTGTAGGATGATACTGCTTAAATCAGTCTCATTGGAATTCAACAAGGTGTACCCTAACCTGGATAACACGTCTGACTATAATTGTTTTGAACCGGGTCGATCAGTGATTGTAAAGTTGAATTCCCTAAAACAGCACATCTGTCTTGAGGTTAAGGCCTTGAATGAGCTAAAAACTGTAGGAAACAGAATGCTTTGTACCCAGTAAATGATCTTTCCACTATGTAAAAACTAGTTTAATCACTAGGAGGTCTTGCTCCCCAACTGTGAAATGTTGTTCTGCAAGTAGTAATCTTTTAGAATAAAACAGTATGGGGTGTAATGAACCTGACTCTTGGTTTCTTTGAGGCAATCCTCTACCTCCCCATGCCTGGGAAGCATCCGCTTCTACATAAAAGGGTTGGTCAGCATCTGGGTGTTGTAGCACTGATGCTGATGTGAATTTATTTTTCAGAACCTGAAATGCCTGTACGGCTTCGCCTGTCCATTGGAAGGTCTTCAATTTCCTGAGTAACTGGGTGATGGGGGTGTCAATGTCTGAGAAGTGAGTAATGAACCACCTATAAAAGTTTGCCAAGCCTTAAAGTCCTTGTACTTCTTTCACTATAGGTGGAGCAGGCAAGTTCAGAATGGCTTCTATCTCTTTTGGGTCGATAGTAATTCCTGAAGGAGATAGAAAATGCCTTAGGATTTCAACTGATCACACATGGAAAGAACATTTTTCTAACTTGGCAAACAAGTTATTCTCCCTGAGTATTTGTAGGATCGCTCAAACATGCTGAGGGAGTTGCTCCTGAGATGAGAATAAATCAAATTATTGTCTGGGCAGACAATGGAACAGATGTCTAGAAAATCCTGTAGAACTTCATTAATGAAAAGCTAGAATGCTGCAGGGGGTTGCACAACTCAAACGGCATCACAGTATATTCAAATAATCCACCTCTTGTTTGAAAGGCTGTTTTTCATTTGTCGCCGTCTTTGACATGAATTAGATGATAGGCCCCTCGAAGGTCCAGTTTTCTGTAGCTAGTTGATGGGTGAACCTGATCTTGCAGGACTGCGATGAGAGGAAAGGGGTATCGATTTTTAATGGTGCTTTTATTGACCACCCGATAGTCAATACAAGCCCATAGCTCCCTGTTTTTCTCAGACACAACAAACAGCGGGGAAGAAACAGCGGAGGGGGAATGATGGATTAACCAAACCTCTAGAAGCTCATCTAAATATTTCCTCAAATGCTGTGTCTTCAGTTCGGTAAGAGCATAAAGTCTGCTACAAGGGAGCGGCACCTCAGATATTAAGTCTATCCTACAGTTGAAGGTTTGATGCAGAGGTAATTTAGCAGCCCGCTTTGGGTTCAAAACATCATGGAAGTCTTTGTAGAATTCTGGTACCTGTTCCTGGTTCAAACACTGAATTAGTCACTGGTACGTTATGTTGTGTATTCAGGAGGACCTGCTAACAATACAAAGAATTAGTGCACATGCTTGATACCTGTTGAGTTATCTTGACATGTGATTTGACTTAATTAGACATGTTCTCATTTAGCAAACTATGCCTGGCATCACCTTCTTAGTCTTCTGGAATGCAGATTTTCACATTCTCTGTTTATATAGTCTATCTCTTGGTACAATCAAAAGGATAAAATAAACAAGCAAACAAATTAAATTATAACACAAGGAGCTGGAACAATACAAGACCCCACTCTCATCAAGTTTGTAAGCAATCCTGTGCAAGTCATTGAAATCCAGTACTCAAGTTTTAGACACCACAGCACAAGGCTGCACTGGTTTTGCCTTTTGAATCTTTGTAGCTATGCAAAGCTTCATTTTAGAGCTAAATGCACTGCTAACAGTGCTGTGTGTTTTTTTAGATAAGCGCTGACCATCGTTTGCTTTAGAAGGGTTGAACGCAACGCTGAAAACAGGTATCAGTACCTTAAGCAATGTTCTTTTTTTCCTTTATTTTCTGCAGGTTCTGGGGAGGTGGTGCTGTCATGAGTTCAAGGAGAAAGCAGGGTATCAGGAGCACCACCGGAAGATGCTGCAGAGCATCCAGAGCACAGGTGAGTTCTTCTAGATGAGATTAAGTACTTTCTAGTATTCCGGTGCGGTCTTTATACTGCAAGGTCCAAGATAGCCGCCAAACCATTAGTTATCCCAAAATCTCACAGGATCTGGCTGCACATGGCTGAAGCAGTCCCCTACATAGAACCATGGTTTTCCACTACTAGAGACATGTGCACAAAGGCTCTCCACCATCACCAGGGATATGGATTTCTGACACTATGCAAGGGAACACCTATAATGTGTTACTTAGATGGGCATGCATATGATGGAAAAACAACCCCTGGGCCTATACAACATAATACTCTCAGATAGTGATGTGGAAGCATGGGATTTGGGGTTGGGTGGCTAGGAACCATGAAGATGGAAAGTATTGTGGGTGGCTGAGAGACATGAAGCCGGCTTGTTACTGGGATTGTGGCAGGGATCGTAACAGTGTACTTCAAAAGTAGAACACCAACAACAATCTTCAAAGACTTAGACCCTTATTTGCATGTGGTGTCTTGAAATAGACTAGAAGAAGGGGAAGTTGAGATTATCAATATAGGGCCTGATTACGACCTTGGCGGATGGGATACTCTTTCATAAACGTTACGGATATCTTGCTTTCCGTTTTACCAGTTCCGTAGAACATAATGGAACACGCAATACAGTGGACGTTAGATACGTCACGTTTGTGATGGAGTATCCCATCCGCCAAGGTCGTAATTAGGCCCATAGTCATCCGCCAAGCGTGAAGAGGGATGTTCTGCAAGACTTCTGCTTGTGATCAAGTCTCAGGTTTAAGGCCTGCTGGTCTCCCTGCTGGGTGAGGAGAAATCATCCAGGAAAACCAAGACCACTGGCTCTGGAGCCTGGTGATCCAATGCCTGCCTGCTTCCCAAGAGCAGTGTGCCCTATGAGGAAGAGGAGATCATTGGAGGGAGCGAGGCCGAGTGGGGAGACCTGTCAAGTGGGCTCGCAGTGTAAGATGTGAGAAGATGGCTGCTGCACCAATTAGGTAGTTGTCCATGGTCAAACTTGAGTCGGTGATCTGTATGCCAGGAAAGGGCCACCATGAAGATAGTCATGTAAAGATTTCCGTGCAGTAGGGTTGGAAACCTGTGTGGCACCGTTGTGTGCCAGGAGGGACCACTGCGGAAAAGACTGCCTTGCAGAGAAGGGCTGAAACCTGGGGAACACTGTAGCAGTGATCCCATTTGCCATATGCTGTGTGGCTCATGCAGGAGCCGGCATACTGTGAGCAGAGGTGAACTGTAGGTCACCAGGAGCAACTAGGAATGCATCTGACTCCATGGATCGAGTGAGGATGCCATGGAAGCATTGTCGCCCCATTTGGGAATGTGGACATTTATCCTGCAGGAGACATGCAGAAACACCCATGATTGTTGCTGGAACACACCCTTGCATGCTCAGAAGAAGGCTTCTACCTGCTGAGTGCTGCCGTGATATTTGCTTGTAGCCGACTCACCTGAGCAGGAATGGAGTTGTTGAGAGTGCCCATGTACAGGGCAACCTCCTAGATGCTGCATGCTTCCTCTCTGCCAGAGTATGTAAGACTTGTAGGAGTGGGCAGTAAATTCTGCTCCACCAGCAGAGTTCAGAGAATTTTGGGCATTCCACATTACTCTTTATAATTCGGAGTTCTGGCTAAATTCCACTAACTGCTGTGTGGCAGAGATTTTTCTCACAAGCAGCTCACCAATGGTAGGTTGGCGAGCAGAAGCAGGAACTGTCATCCCCTAGCATTATTCTTGGGCTCTAGGAGGGAACCCTGCAAGGTTTTCCCAATGTGGGCAGTTTTGACATTTGCAGTGAGAGTAGAAAATCTACTCGAGTGGCAGCAAAACCAACTTGAGCAGCAGCACCCTCTGGCACGCTGCGTGGTGCAGTTCATGCCGATTTAATCCCATTCGAGGAACTCTGCAGAATCATACAGAGTTTTCATGAAATTCCACGGAATTCTGTGGAGTGAAAATCTGAAAGTTCTGCCCACCCCTAAAGACTTGTTACTAGCCTTCTGGGCCGCGGGGCACTCGCTGCTAAAAGTGCTGATGCACTACAACACTTTGACTGTAATTGGAGAGTCATAGTGGATTCTTGAGTTAAGGCCTACTAGTATGCATTTCCTGGATGCAGCCACCAGTGAATGGGGAATAACCCAAACCACATTATAAGGTGGGGATAGCACAGGGACTTACCAATGAAACACTAAAGCCTGACCTCATGGGGCAAATATGTTGTTGTCTGTGAGTGCCCTAACTTTACTTTGAATGAATAGAGTTAAAAATAAAATATGTCTGTTTTGTTATAAAAGTAAGTACTTGGCTAGACATTGATTTATTGCTGCTGCGTGCTCTTTGAATTATGAACCATGTTTGCTAATCTGTATCCACACCTTCTCGAACAGCCTTAGACCACTCGTTAATGTTTACTACTGAGCATCAAGTGCAGAAAGGATACTTGTCCCATTTGCTCAGGATCCATAGTAGGTTGGGCCTCAGGACATTAGGAGTAAAAGGCCTCAATGACCACGGATGGGCCTAACAGCCCCTATATGACTTGTGGCCCTTTAAAAGGGGTTCTGACATGAGCACTAACATTTCTATATAAATCATTCTTGAACAATTCTCCTGACCGACTGGGGATACATAGGGAGTCCTGGTAAGGCAACCTTGTGGTCTCTAAGGATGGAGAAAGGAAGGAAGCATTAGAATTTCCAAGTTCTGTTGTAATACACGCTAGGTTCTATCTTGTGCAGTTCCAAATTCTACATCATTCCTACTTATGCAGAAAAAGCTTGGTAAAAATGAGGAGGAGTCTCTCTTATAGGTGTCTGAGGGGTTGTGAGCAGGTGAGACCTTTCTGTCATATAATGTGGGAGTGCCTGTCCATACAAAGCTGTTGAAAGGAGGTCATAGGATGCATGACCCAGGTGTCATTGGTTTCCCTAATCAACTTACACAAAAGAACAATTATAAATTATATGGGTTGAAGAGACAGTCCAGAAGTATCAGGAACTCTGGATCACAATTGGATTCATTGTGGCAAAGTGGAATGCTGCACACAAATCAAGAGTGGGCGATCCACTGACTCTTGGGGAAAAGAGTAAAGATATGGACTGATATAGACTAGCAGAAAATAAACAAAATATGACAGCAGATGCTGCTGAAAGAAGTGGGAAAAAATGGAATGCGTGGGGTACATACCAGGCCTGCTGAATGCAACAAAAGAGGCATGTTCTGCTACACATGGGGCGGGGCATTCCCAACCACTGTGCAATGGGAACAGATGAGGGGTTGGTGTCGGCAATGGCAGTACTCCTACAGCCATGTATCGCTTACACCTGCTTGTCTATAATATGGTGGAAATCTAACTTGTTCATTGTGTTACCTGAAAAAGCCAATAAAACATGTTTCTGGAGTACATTTAATCCTATTTTGTCAGTAGCACTACTGTAGCAGATTTAAATTCTAATTTTCCTTCTCCTGTGGGGGTGTGTTTTGCATTAGCATGTCCCTTTACCCTTCCTTCAATCTCCCTTAACCCCTATCATTTGCCAGTAAGACTTCTCATTTTCTAACCATTCCCCTTGCCCCTCAAACATTTAGTTGTGTGTAGAGATCTCCTTAAAGAAAAGATGGGAGAGGCAGGGATCCCGTGTTGGGGGTTTGTGAGCTCCATTTTGGAATATGTAATATACCATTAAGTGCTCCAAAAAGGCTTTTATGGATAGGCTTCTTATATATTTCAGCTCTATCTTTGATTTTCTGTACTTTTGTTTCATATTGGAACTTTGAGAATGGACAAAATCACATGGTGAAAAACAGCGTTTATAGAAAAATAGTCACAGAGGTGTTTTAAGTGTATGACTCAGAAAGTAAAAAGTAATACAGTGGCAGCTTGACCGTGTCCATAATCAATTCAACATTTCCTTCTAAAAGCCTCCAGATGCTGTGTGACAAATTGGCAGTACACTGTGGGAAACCTAGCCAAGCCGGGAACATAAATGCATTGATTTGCTAAAAGAGTAATGTATGTCGGTTCAGACTGAAGAAGCTGAATTACCATCTAAAAACATTCTTTCTTCTTACAATTCTCAATGAACATGTTTGCTTGTGCATTTTATATCTTTCTTTCATACATTTATTCAATTTCTTCAGTGTGAATGTATCTTCTTTTTTCACAATTGATATTTTATTTTTCAGTTGTTGTACCAGTACAGACTATAAGGGCCTCATTACAAGCTTGTGGTCCCAGGACCACCATGTTGGCTTTAGCACTGCCAACAGGCTGACGGAAAAGACAGCCATATTATGACCATGGTGGTTTTCCCAACAAAACACAGTTAAAGCACCGCTGGCACTACCAGTGCGGGCTAGCCTCCACCAATGACGGTAGACACCTGCAGGCTGACAGAGACCATGTTTCTGCTAGACAGATTACAATGTTGCAACCCGCCAAGGTTTCTGCCATGGTCGCACCACCACAGAAACCCAGGTGGAAACCAACTGTATAAATGGAGACCCTCACCTTCAGGAAACCAGACTTCTCCGTAGCTACCATGGAACCAGAACTACACATCTTCCCACTGCTCCTGCTCACCAGGAGACACCAGAATCAACACCGAAGGCGACAACAGCAACGAAAAGTACACACACTTACCTGTCACTGTTATAAATTGTCAAAGTACATATGCACATACAACATACCAATCGGGAATTGATGGTGAGGGTGGCACTCTCACGTAACCTGAACTGACAAGCAAGCGTACAGAGATAAACATACACACCGCACATTCACAGTACACACACTATGGCCATCACACACACACACCTGTCAAAAACACAGCACCAGCATGGCAACACACAACACCACCAAACAACACTACCACACCACAACCGTTAAACCATCAAAGCATTTTCAAGCACCCACAATACACACTACCCATGACAAATCACACATACAACACAATGTACCACCATCAGGGGACAAACACACATTATCACACAACCATACAACGCAGCAGTGGACATACCCAGCAAACACACATCACAATGTATCTAACATACCATTCACCACACACGCACACAGTCAAAGCACACAAAGGCACAATACTGCAACAAACCCATCTCAACACTAACACCACTCAATACCATGAGAACAACATGTCCCCAATATACAAATGCCCATCACACTACCCACACTCATCACTGGGGGATAAATGCACTACACACAACCTCACATGCTGCCCAGACAAAACAGGTAGCACAAGCACCACTTACACACAAATACTCACACACAAACAATGTCAGCCATTTTCTAAAATGCCCCAAGAAAAGAAATCAAGGACAAATATGTAATTTCAAAACCAAAAACTGGTTGGTCCAAATATGTAATATAAATAGTGTAAATATTAAATAGTTCAAGGCCATAGGCCAGTCCATAACTGTAAAACTTTATGCACACAGTGCACAGATGTGTGTCCATAACTTGACTCCTGACTGCCATGTAACCTCCACAGGTAGGGGCATCAAGGGGGCAGGCAGGCACCTCAGGATTAGGGGGGCAGAAAGAGGGATTTGGCTTAGGCTTGGGAGGGGCTCCTTTGGAATTGAGCTTGGAAGGAGGTTAGGTCTAGGCTTAGGGGAGGGTTGGGTTCTCTTGGGAGGGGTAGACTTCTTGGCTGGGGAGGGGCATGTGTACTTGCAGGGAGGGTAGGGGAAGCCTTGGAGGTGGAAGGGGCAGGCCTGGGGATGGAAACAGAGTGTTCAGGGGTCTCATGGGGGAGGTCAAACATGAGGGGAACACTTTCTTAGACACACATGGGCGTTCATCAGAAGATGGTTTGGGAGTGGCGGCCGAGGGAGTGATTGAGGTGTCGGAGTGTGCTTGTTGTGGGTGCATGGGTGCAGGAGTTATGCTTGTGGGTGGGATGCTGTCTGTTGTGTTGGTAAGTGAGGGCATTTATGTGAACGGGACTGAGGGGATGAAATTGCTGGGGGATGACTGCAGGCATGGTGGATGTGCTGCATGTAGGAGTGTCAGTGGTTGTGATGTCTGTGGGTCTGGTGGTTGGAGTGGATATCTGTGGGTCTGCTGTGGTGCTGCCTGTGGGTGAGATAGGTATAGTGGCTGGATCTGTGAATGTTGGTGTGGTGTCTGCAGGTGTGTCAGGTGTTGTGTATGTGATACTGGGGATGTTGGAGGTGTCAGAGCAGGTAGTGATTGTTGATGTGTGTGCCAGTGTATGTAGCTTGTGTGTATGAACGTGGTGTGTTTGTGTTTCTGCACCCATATCCAGTGGCCACAGACTACACTGCTGTACTTCCATCCAGCCCTATATCTAGCCTTTGTACCTGCGGAAGCATTGCATACTGTCTTTCACCATATGCAACACACTGTGGAAGACAGGCGTGGTCTGAACTTTTGTCCTCTTGCTGAAATTTGAAAGTGCTATTGGCGATGGATCCTGTTCTGTTTCTCAATTCTGTCTGGTTCCATGAATTACGTATATGCATTTGAATGTACAGGTGATGTCAGAGACCCCTCCTAATAGTGGTGGCTATTTTTATTTCAGCATTTAAAGCATTCTGTATTTCAAATCATTTTGGATTCACAACATGGTGGATATCTGTCGACAATACCCAATGAAATTTAGTAATAAATGTTTATTTACAAAAACTGTTGCGCTTAAGTTTGATTGTTGTAGCTTCTTTTTTTCAAGCAGGAAATACTTATCCTTGTTTATGCAAATCTTTGCTTAATTGAAAGTGAGAAGCATTGCACCTGCAATTGTGTAGCATAAATATTATTTCATGCAAGGAAGAATTGTGTGTTAATATCAGTCTAACCAAAACTTTAAAAAGTCTGCAAGTGAAATACACATATTAGACAGCTTACAAAAACATCTGTGTCTGTGCTTGTGTTTGACTGAGCTACCCATGGATGTTCATGTGGATGCATGCTTATCTGTTTGTGTGCTTTGGCTGGGTCAGGGAAGAGTGGTATGAGATTGGGAAGAGGAAAGTGGAGGCGGGGGACGGAAGACAAAGGGTGACTGGCTGCTGTCACTGTGGAGGCCAGAGCCTGAAATGATCTCTGTAGGGCAGCCAGTGCACCGTGAATGCCCTCCAGGAACACATTACTCTGTTGGACATGAGTTGCCAGTCCCTGGATGGCATTCACAATGGTCGACTGACCCACAGAGATGGACCTCAGGAGGTTAGTAGCCTTCTTACTGAGGACAGCAGGGCTGACAGGGGCAGGGGCAGAGGTGCCTGCAGCAAAAGAGATAGCCACCCTCTTGGGTGAGTGGGCACAGTCAACTGGGTGGGGAGCTACATAAAGGGTGTGATAGTAAGCGGGTGGTGGATGGAGATGGTGCTGGGGTGATCCCAGATGGGACCACCTCCGCCAGGGAGAATCCACTAGAGGAGGATTTCGATGATGAAGAACTGGTTCCTGTCCTCCCGTGGCACTCCCCTCACCCTCTAGGCTACTGGGTCCCTCAGTGTCGGTGATCTCAGCACTCTGGGTCTCGTGGTCAGCAACTTCCTCACTCAGCTGTGCCCTATGGCATTTGCCTGCCAATGCTGATGCACAGAGGGAGAGAGAGGGTCATCACATTCTTCACACATACATACATAACAACATGCACAACTGTTACAAAACATTTCTTGCTAATAAAGCCCCAGTAAGAAACCATTCAGAGTCTACATCATGTCACAAAAAGATACTCCCAACTTTCCAATACAGTCTCACCCACAACATAAGCCAACCATCTGAACACTACTTCACCATTCCATCAAATCAGCTGTAACTCAAAAGCATCATACCCAGGATGGATTGGCTACATCAGAAATATATCCCCATGGAGATCATTACTGTCTATCATCAATTCAGTCTAAGGTAATGCAGTTGACTGATAACATAATATCATGCCTACTTGCACCCAACACCAGCCCAGTCCATCATCAAAACTCATGTTCCATGAAAGTAAACTCATCTCACTTCACATACTACATAGCATGTTGCTTTCGAATCATATGCCTATCTGATCATTCTGTACACAACTTACACAATGGCACAAACCTCAGATCAGTGCACTACATGTGGTAATCCCATACAGTGTGCAATGACATAGAATGCCATTGAATCATCTAACTATATACTAGGAAAAGATTCATTAGGAGTTTCTGCAGACACTAATTAGATACATTGTAACAAAGACAACAGTCCTATGTACTGCAACTGGGGCCTACCTAGCACACAGAATACATCCATAGACAACCATAGGGAACATAGTTGAACCAACAAAACAATGGACACCAAACAATGTACATGAAGGGCTCATATCATTCCACCATACATGCTTAATAGAAATCTCTACATGACAACATATGAACACCTACATCACTAACAACAGTCCAATGTGTGACTCACACTACCTAACTCCAGTACTAACACTTACATTACTAATTGCTGTTACTCATTAATGACACATACACCTAGAGTCAACCTACTTGAATGACAACATATCCCACAACACCAACAGGTGTATGTGAAATAGAACACAAGCTACACCATTAAGGCCCTCATTTCAAACATGGTGGGATTTCCCGCCGTGTTCAGGCTGGCGGTCTTTCCATAGACCGCCGGCCTCCTGGAAAATCCGCCGGCCGTATAATGATTTCCCTGCCAGGCCGGCGGACGGAGACAGTGTCTCCACCCACTGGCCTGGCGGGGAACACGGCCAAAACATTGAGGGTGGCTCCATGAGGAGCCGCTGCCAATGTTGTTGTGCGGCAGGTGCAGCAGCACCCGTCGCGCATGTCACTGCCCATAAATCGGGCAGTGACATGCGCAAATGGTGCCTGCACGGGGGCCCCTGCACTGCCCAGGCAAAGTTCATGGGCAGTACAGGGGCCCCCAGGGGTGCCCTTGGGCACCTCCTCCACCAACCGTTCCCTGGCAGGATATCCCACCAGCAAAAGGCTGGCGGCATTTGAAACATTATCCGCAGGGTAGCGCAGCTATCCTTGCGGATGGTGTTTCATCCCGCTGCCAGACTGCCTGGCGGCGGGAGCATAGAGGTGGGTGACGGCTGCCGCTGGCGGCCGTCACCCTGTTCTTTATATGACGGTTCGGCCCGCTATGCCGGCTGGTGGCTTTAGCCGCCACTGCCGGCATGATTGGCCAAACCGCCAAGTTCAAAATGACCGCTTAAGTCAGGCAGAAATGAGCATAGCCATTACCAACACTGTCCCAACAGCCCCAGATGTGCATAAGTATATATTGGAAGAAAGGGCCTACTTTATCAAATAAGGCACAAAGTTGAGGCATGATGTAGGCAGCAAATACCATATGTTGCACTCATATAGGTATGGGATTGGCCTATGTAGCATGGACAATGCACATGGGCTAAGGGTTCAGCAGCCTAGCCACTTACCTTTTCTACATCAGATTAATTAGGATAAAAGGTTTTTGTACACATGTCAATGTCATACCATGAAAAGTTAATTTCTTGTCACCATAAGTTCCCCGTTGTAGGATGTCCACCCTTATCAAACTTCACATTTCCCAATGTATGAATCTGACATGACAATGGGGATACCTCCTCAGCCCTCATAAGGAGTTTTGTAAGTTGGCCATACCAAAAGCCAGATTTATATGACAGCCTCACATTTTCAGAACACGGGATTAGTTGGCCCTGATATTCATCTGTTAGACCCGATGTTGCACATAGAGCACAACAAGAGGAATAGGAGTGGTCAGACACCAAAGAGCTGTACAACTCACCATTTGGGTAAATGGACTTGGGAACACTAGGTGGGACGGATCACAGAGCAGGTTACAGATACATATGACTCATTCACATGTGCATCTCTACATGCAGTCATACTATTTAGTAGACAAAGCTGATTAACATGTTCCCTTGAACAATACAATGCCCACATTTGTGTTTGAATGTTGGCAATTGTAGTACCATGTCTTCCTAGTAGTTAGCATACCTGTAGCACGTACCACATCGTCGCAGCTGCAAAACTCTGACATCATACACTAAAATATCAGTGGCAATTACATGGGTTCTGTCAGTACTTACCCCCTTGTGGCTGCTGTGCTGCCCTCAAATGCCCAGTCACCTCAGGGTAGGCCACCACCAAAATGTGGGACATTGGGGGGGTAAAGGTCCGACAGGCACTCCTCCCTCATTGGTCATCCCCAGCTGGGCCTCTGCGGTCTTCTGGGCCCAGCGTCTCAGGTCCTCCCACCGTTTCCTGCAGTGAGTGCTCCGCCAGTTGTGGACCCCCCAGGGTCTGCACTTGCTTGGCGATGAAACTCCAAATTCTCTTCTTCAGATAGGCGTTGACCTGCATGGATGACACAAACATAAGGAAAAAGTAATGTCCACATGCTCCATATCAATAGTAGTGGGCAGTTCACATCAGTGACAGCAAGTAGGCAAACATTCCCATCCTCTCTACTCACACTCATTTAAAGATTATCATCTGCATACATCAACACCTTCACCACGTAAAAATTCAGTAGCACCATCATTCACCACACCTATCACACATAGATATTGCATTGGACTCTCCTGCTCCTCTGGTGTGCCATATAGCTGTCCAAACAGGGGTAGGACCTCCTCCACGAGCTTCTCCAGTTCCTCAGGGGTGAAGGTTGGGGCCCTATCACCTGCAGCATATGGCATGATAGCTCCCAAAGGCAGTACAGAACAGCTCAGGTAGTGGAGGTCTTGCTGGCAGCAGTGTCAGGAGTCAAGTGAGCAATACTGCAGAAGATGGTGGTAACGTCCGCCACGTACAGGACAGTTACCACCAGCAGACATCGGCATTGGCCCAAGTCTACCAAAGGCAGCAGTGTCTTCCAATGGCAACTTCCACCATGGTTGTGACTGCCTACCGACATGACGACTTCCGCGGGTGGACATAGGTCGCTTCTATGTGTCCAGGACAGTGGGCCAGGCGGCTGCCATTTTAAGCACATTACATGTATGGAAGAGGTTTATCGTCTGCATTATTCACTATACCCCGTACCGTGCAGTACAACTGTAAGTACTGTCTTTATGTTTATTTGTAAATATGTGCATCTGAGCAGTAAACACTGTGTTACAGGAGGTCATGTGGTGTTAGCAATGTACATCAACTTGGATGTTCACATGGTTTTTAGAAAATGTAGATGATGTGTAACAACCAGTGTAACACGTCGTATCGGTTGGAGTGACAACCATGTACAGTAACTGATCAATCTGTATGAGTAGTTCAATAGTCAAGTGGGGGAATATGCCCCAATGAGGGTGTCATTGGGTTAACATCTATGTGCTGTAATACAGATATCTGAGTTTGTAACCAACCTCAACAGCATGTGTTAGTTCTGTTAGTAACTTTACAAGATGTCTGCATGCTGCATGTTACATACTATATTTTAATTTCTTCAAATAGTTTTCCTGCGATGAGGAGCGGATAACCACCAGTGTACTGTCCTCTAGTAGACCTGCATACCATGAGGAGAGACATAATATTCAGACTTATTAGCTCAATCGTCATACTATAATGGATCTTTGTGATCAATTGGAGCCTGATCTGATGCCTGCCATTCTCAATTTCTATAGCATACCTCCCATCATTCAAGTCTCGTCAGTGCTTCACTTCCTGGCCACTGGGTCCTTTCAGAATACAGTGGCCCTAACTGCAGGAATGTCTCGACCCATGTTCAGTCTGGTGTTGAGGGATTTATTGTGTGCATTGTTGAAACATCTGGACAACTACATCAGGTTTCTCCAGCTTGCGGATTTGGCCTATGTGAAGGCAGAGTTTTATGCTATGGGACACATTCCACATGTGGTTGGAGCCATAGATTGCACCCATGTAGCTTGGGTTCCCCCAGTGCCAATGAACAGGTGTACAGGAACAGGAAAAACTACCACTCAATCAACGTTTAGGTGGTGTGTCTGGCAGACCAGTACATTTCATAAGTCAGTGCCAGGCATCCTGGATCAGTCCATGATTCCTTCATCATGCGGATCAGCAATGTCCCACTGCTGATGACATGACTCCACGGAGAGAGGGCCTGGCTGCTAGGTAAGTTAAAACTGAATTATGTGTTTGCAGTGTATGTCTCCTGTCATCACAATGTAACATGTTCCACATATATGTGTGTATTGTTTAACCACTTTGTTCACAGGTGACTCTGGCTATCCAAACCTTCCTTGGTTGTTGACACCAGTGAGGTACCCAACCATGCCAGGTGAAGTCCACTACAATGAGGCCCATGGGAGGACATGGCGTATAGTTGAGCAGACTTTTGGGTTCCTGAAGATAAGATTTAGGTGCTTGGACAGATCAGGAGGAGACCTCCTCTATTTACCCAACAAGGTATGTCAAATAATAGTTGCATGCTGCATGCTCCACAAGCTTGCCCTGAGACGACAGATACCATTTATACATGATGAGGGGGAGCCAGAAGTATGCGTGGGTGTTAATGCAGAATTGCCAAGTGATAAAGAGCCAGAGGAAGATGAAGCAGGAGACTCTAGGGAAGATCTCATCAATCAGTACTTCAAATTACTAAAAGGTATGTGAGGTAGACGTAATGTTGTGGGTCAAATTTGCAACCTGATGCAGATAGGTAGCATGTCACCTCCTTCGTTGCATCATCTGTGTGATTGTAGATAGCTCCAATGCCTATGGGTGAGTTGTGCTTGCAAACTGTAAATTGTATTGTGTACAGATCAGAGTGGTCTTCATTATAGTGTGTTGTTATAGCAGATGCAAAGTTATACTTCTGGACATGACTTCCCTGAACGGAGAAGTGTAAACTGCTATCTCCCACCCCTCTTCTCTTACAAACACAGATTTCCCTAGATCCGTTTGGCCGTTCAACCTTGGCAACTGACAGACAGTGTCAGAAGCAGTTGGGATTTGCCGACAGACATGAGACGTGGGCATGGCTGATACCAGGTACTACGAGTGTTGATCATGTGGATTGACATTGTTAGACTGTCAGGACACTGGGGTGGTACAGTGTTTTCCCATCAACGTTACCTGGAGAGTACATGAAGTTGTCTAATGCTGTCATTTGTGTCTGAATATGTGTCTGGCTCATGTGCACATGTGGGACCATAGCCTCTCCCTGCACAATGGTAACCGTTTTATGTATTCTACCTTGAATCTAGCTGTCAATGTGTTCCTACTTTGCGGACCAATATGCATGTCACTGGACTGACACAGGTGAGTGACAAGCCCACAGGTATGTGGCCATTGTAAGTGAAGGTTTTCAGATATGGGTCGGTCAGTACTGATTTCTGTCTGTAGCTTGGGATATGTACATTTGGAAGCTATGCTATGGGTATGTGCCAAAGCTTTGCCAGCTGATAGAAAGTACCAATTTGTTCGTCTCGTGCCTTTTTGGTAGGGTGACGTGTTCCTATCTACTGTATTGTGTAGTTTAGCATTGTGTTACACCTTAGCAGACATCCTGATGCTACTGTCAGTCAGGCTCTTTGTGTTGTTAGCATATCTGTTACTGATTTTGTGTAGTTGTAGTTTACAACCTATTTGGTATCTGTCCAGTTGCATTCCTATTGTAATGAGTCTCCTGCTGATGGAGTCCATAAAAATGGGTGTACAATACAGTGGGACATGATCAGGCTGGAGTTGGCATGCATGACTATTGTACATGGTTGATAAATGAGACATGCACAGGACCTGTGTTTAAGTTGTGATTTATTGTGGAGAAACAAAACACACATGTGACTAAGAATGTTACACTGGCACAAAAAAGGTGATAGGTTTGGTCATGGTGGATGACTTCATCAGGGTAGCTGCTACACCATTTGGGAACACAGGTCCAGTCTCCTTGCATCAGAGGAAAATGGAGATTGGTTACAGAAATGTCAACAGGGTGTGTCTGTGGCACACAAGGGGAACAGTTGAGGAGAGGTTTACTTCCTGGCAATGGGTTTGGTCTTGGCATCTGCTCCTGCAGGGTGTCTGGGTGGACGTCCACATTTGTGGGAGGTTCTTCAGCAACAGAGGGTGGGGTGACTGAGGCATGTCCTTCCCCTGGCAGGACCTCCATTCCACTAGCAGCCTCATGTGTAGAAGGGCCTTCTATATCATTGCTAGTGGAATGAGCCAGATGAAGGGTGCAATACCTACTCAATGTGTTATTCAAGTCTCACAGCACCCCTGCAATGGAAGTTAAGTGGTCATTTTGTGCCTGTCACTGCTGCATGACTTCCTGGTGGTTGTACCCCTGCAGCTTTCAGATTTCCCCCAACAGGGTGATAACTTGGCCCATCATGCCTTGGGAACTTTGGTAGGCTCCCAAGACTAGGGAGATGGTATCCTGGTCAGTAGTGTTCCTTTGAGACCCCATCCGCTGGCCCACAGTGTCCCTCCACCATGACCCTCAACTCCTCACTAGTGAAACATGGGTGTTTTGTGGGGACATGGCGGTGGTTGCGTAGACGGTGTGGTTGTGTTCAAACTGAAAAGGTGCAGAGTTAGGTAAATGGTGGGGTGTAGGTGCTGTGATGTGAGTGGGTGATGGGTGTTGTGGATTGTGCGTTGTACTAATATGTCTGTTTTATATGTTGTGCAGTTGTGTGACGTGTGCATCGTGAAGTGTAAATGGGTGCCTATCCGCGCTAATTTTGACTCTCTGGAATGTTGGTTTTCTTTGGCTGTGTGTGGAGTTTTGATTGCAAAGGATTGTGGGTTGTGTGTATCCAATGTGGTGTGGCGTTCTGACAGAAGGGAGTTGAGGCTGCTGCGGTTCACACAGCTAATGGTTTTCCACCGTGGAAGAAACACTGTCATGATTTGTGGATTGTAATATGATGGGAGGATTTTTGTCGGGCTGCTGGTGCTGCTGGTGGTGGGACCGCTTCTTTTCCGTCCTCCACTGTACTGGAGGTTTCGGGAATTAGGCTGCTTTTTTGGCTGTCTACACAGTGTGACTCTTAATACGGCAGTCAGATTATCGCTGACATGGTGGTCTTTTGCCAGCTGCCACCACAACGTTCTTGCCAAAGAACCACTAATGTTGTAATGAGGCCCTAAATGACTTCAAGTGGCACAGTTTTTATTTACAGAGAATACCATCAAGTATTAGCCTTCATTTACAAGGAGCCCTGTTAAATTCAGATATGTGCAATAAAAAAACATACTGCATATACAGAGTTATGAGTGCTTTGGTCGCATTCTTCCACAGATACATTTCAGCAGGTTAAACCTGCTAATTTATACTCTGGGTGAAATGTCAGGTTAATGTTGAGAGAAGTGGAATTTGGGCTGAAAATCACTCATAGTCAGATCCTAAATGAGATTATTATAAGATTCCCCCACCATTCATTTGATTAAAAAATAAAAAAATAGTTTAAAATTCTTACTCAGCAAAGACAAATCGGTAAATGAATAGTTGTTCACTCCTGGGCTACATAATAAGACTACTTGTGTCTTTGGAGGTAGAGCATATTATGGAAGAGGAATTGTAGTAATAGTAGTAAAGAGGTTTGGGATGAGTCAGAGAGTGGAGGCAAGGTATATTTTGGAAGAGGAATAAGATGAGTCATAGAGTTTTGTTTGGTGAGGTTTGGTGGGATTGTTCGATTTTTATTTTGCAGTGGCGGGAAAATATATTAATATTTAGATAGATAACCGCACATAAGAGGTATAGATGTAAAATTGTACCAGATAAAGTCCCATATGTACATTCATGGATAAATATGTACAAGTTCAGGCTTTCCAGGCATTCAAGTTTTGCTGTATATTAAGGTTTTTTTAAATCATTTAACTTATTATTATGTTATTTTAAAATATAATTATACAATTGCTGTAACCATATTCGCATATTGTGACAGACGTGTTTTTGTAGGAAGATAAACCCATAAGCATACATGCATCACCAGATATTATTGATGTATTCATCTACTTATATATAGATATGTTGAGAAAGTTATACATATATGCATGTCTGTATACAATATTTTTATATTTTCTTTCTCTGCATTTGTTTTTAATACATTCATTTATTTTTCATGCCTGTATACATATATAGAGAGATACACACCAATATTTTTTATGTTTCTTTTTCCCCATTAATATTATCTGCTTTTTATTATGTTATTATTTTTGCTTTACATATTTATGGTGTTTTAAAGTAATACATGCACTGAATAATTAACTTTTACACATACTTTCTGTGTAATCATGTTTATACAGTATGTTGTGATATGATTATACATAATAGATAGAGACCCACCAGCATGTAGTCAAAAACTTAAATGTTATTTATATAATGACCTATCTGCAATTTAAGCATAAATATAAGTAATGCATATATTTTAATCACAACTAATATACATTTGTACATGTCTGAAGCATAAATATAAGAAATTATATATTTTTTTATTAATACGTAATATGTGCAGTTGTAGAAAGGAATGCACATATCTGAATTCATACATATAATCACAGTATACATGTATGAACATGTATATGCGCTATTGAAGTTTTGTGAACATTATTGCTGTACATTTGTATTTAGAATATGGTGTACATGTAGGGATGAGCCAGCACTTGTGTAATCTTCTGAAGATAAAATAGTTATCTGTGGATCTTATGCTTGGAGGTAATGAATTCAATAGTTTGGCTGCGTGAACATGGAAAGATGATCCTCTCATGTTTTTTTCCTATATCCTGGGACTTTGAGGCAAGGTGACAATCTGGAGTGGAGGCTTCTTTGTTGTATGAAGTTTGAGATTTTCTTCCTGATGAAAATTGTTCCTGTTCCATGTATTGCTTTGTGGGTGAGGCAACGCAGCTTGAATGTGGATCTTCTGGCAACCAGTAACCAATGTACAGCCCTTAAGGCAGGGGAGATGTGGGCATGTGGCTTTATATTTAGGAGCAGACTGAAAACTGATTTTTACATTCACTTTTGAGAGAGGTGATCCATAGTAGAGTGCATTGGCGTAATCATGTTTAGGCAGTAGAAGAGAAATGGCTGCTTAAACCTTGTGTGGAAAACATAGGTGATGGAAGATGCAACACAGAGGGGGTCATTACAACATTGGCGGTAAAAGGCGCTTACCGCCGTGCAGAAGACCGCCAATACACCGCCGCCGCGGCAGTAGTCCGCCACAGCTATTATGACACACATCTCGGAATCCACCGAAATACAGGCACCCACACAACTCCACCACACCAAAGGTCAGTGTTAAAGTGGCGGAAACAAATCCTCCACCTCCACGCCAACAGAAACATGCCCATGCTATTACGACCCACGAATCCACGCGGCGGTCTTTCAACCGCGGTATTCCATGTGGCGGAACACACCGCTGTGCTCAAAATACACACACATCTCCAAAACACCGCCACATTGGACAATTCCAAATACACGCACCTGATACACATACAAACACCACTCCCACACACCCAACTCAATATAAAACACACACCCTCATCACCCACAAACCCCTAAGACCAAAATTCACGGACTAAGGCCAGAGAGACAGCACAGCCAAGACAACACCACCATACAGAGGCACACAACACCATCACCCACACCACATCCACGCACAAAACACCACACACCACTACACATCACCACACACATCAACACTCACACCGCCCCACACATCAAACACACCACCCAATGTCACGCCAAAGACACCCGCTTCTCCGAGGAGGAGCTCAGGGTCATGGTGGAGGAAATCATCCGGATAGAGCCACAGCTATTTGGCTCACAGGTACAGCACACCTCCATAGCTAGGAAGATGGAGCTATGGTGAAGAATCATGGACAGGGTCAACGCTGTGGGACAGCACCCAAGAAATAGGGAGGACATCAGGAAGAGGTGGAACGACCTACGGTGGAAGGTGCATTCAACGGTCTCCAGGCACAACATCGCGGTTCAGCGGACTGGCGGCGGACCTCCACCTCCTCCCCCACAACTAACAACATGGGAGGAGCAAGTCTTGACCATCATGCATCCAGAGGGCCTCGGAGGAGTCGGTGGAGGATGGGAAACTGGTAAGTCAAATCTTAACTATCATATCCCCCACCCTACCTGCATGCTATCACACCCCCCCACCCTCGCACCCTCCCCTATCACCCACAATCCTCACTAATGTGCTAATAACACAAACCACCCATCCCAACACCAAGCCCTGCATGACACAACTAAGCATGGACACCCAGCACTAAAGCATGCCCACTGCACATACCCAGAACAACCCCCTAACCATCATCACACAAGCCCCCACACAGGAATGCCAGCACTGGGGTACACAGACACCCACCCATTGCACACCATCACATACACAAATGCATTAATCATGCTCTTATGCCCCTGCAGGAACCTGAAGGACCGTCACCACACCAGAGGGTGCAGACAACACCACTCCACCCCCAGAAGAGGCCCACAGTGACGATAGAAGCTCTGCCCTACTGGATCCTGATGACCAGCCTGGACCATCGAACAGTCGATTCCCCTTGCACAGGCACAGCCCAACACTGACCTGCCACCCTCTGGTAACACCAGCACAGCACCCACCCAGCGGGCCCAAGCCTCCGTACCCAGGACAGGTCAATCAGCGGTGTGTCCACCACTACAGGGAACCCAGGATAACCCACCACCCCAACAACAACAGGGACCTGGGTGCAGTGGTAGTGGGCACACGGTCCAGGGGACGGAGGCACAGGAACACAGGGGAACTGGGAGAGCTGCTGTGTGACAGGGGGCGGACAGGCCAAGGGAACCCACTCTCCACGAGGCCCTCACCTCCATCATGGGAGCATACCACCACTCCCAGGAGACGATGGCGACGGTCCTGGTAAAGTTTCAGGAGACCCAGCTCCTGCAGGAGGACCAGTATTTGGGGTTCAGGGAGGAGCTCAGGACCATCAGCTCCACCCTGGGCACCATTGTAGGGGTGCTGAAGGACATACAGCAGACCCTGAGGGACACTGTGGCACTCCAAGGGGCCCCTGACACTAGCCAGGATGATGAACTGCCCACCACCTCCGCCAGCGCTAGTAGACAGGACGCCCTGCCACAGGACCACCACACCAGCACCCCACCCCCTGCAGACGAACAACCACCACGCAAGCGGTCCCTGAGAGCCAGGAACAGGACAGAGCAAGATTGCAAGACCCCCGCCAGGAAATGAGACCACCCTGTTTGTCCCCCCACTGACCCACTTTGTTACCCCGTCTATACTTGAACTGCCCCAGCTCCACTTCCTATGCCCAGATGGGCAGTGCACCTGTGAGACTAATAGACTGGACTCTGACATGGACATTCCTCCGCCATCACCCATCCTCATTTTACAACCCCCTCCCATTTCTGAGCACTTCAATAAACACCCTTAAAACACAAAACAATCTGGAGTCAGTCTGTGATATTGTAAATATGTATTATCAATGACAGAGTCATAATGCGTTTTCCCATTGTAAAGCCAACATACCTATGTCACACATCACAAGTCCTTGAAGAATGCAAGCAGATGACACACATTGGTAACCACACCTGTGAAACCGTAATGGAAAGGTACAACTCAGTTGCCAAATACTGGTTGAAATCGACAGACAGGATAGAGGTAGACGTGTGAAAGTTAATGTAATGGTAAAAATGAAAATGTTCTCACCTGTGTGTCACTGGAAATATTGCTGTATGACTGACTCCCTGTTGTCGTTGTCTTCTTCCTCAGCTTCCTCCTCATCACTGTCCACAGGCTCCACAGCTGACACAACACCGTCATCTGGACCATCCTCCTGCAGAAAAGGCACCTGGCGTCGCAAAGCCAAATTATGAAGCATCGAGCAGGCGATGATGATCTCACACACCTTCTTCGGTGAGTAGAATAGGGAACCACCTGTCATATGGAGGCACCTGAGCCTGGCCTTCAGGAGGCCGAAGGTGCGTCCGATCACCCTCCTAGTCTGCCCATGGGCTTCATTGTACCGTTCCTCTGCCCTGGTCCTGGGATTCCTCACTGGGGTCAGTAGCCATGACAGGTTGGGGTAACCAGAGTCCCCCAATAGCCATACACGGTGCTTCTGGAGTTGAGCCATCATATCAGGGATGCTGCTATTCCGCAGGATGTAGGCGTCATGCACAGAGCCAGGGAACATAGCATTTACCTGGGAGATGTACTGGTCTGCCAAACAGACCATCTGCACATTCATGGAATGATAACTCTTCCTGTTTCTGTACACCTGTTCACTCCTGTGGGGGGGGACCAGAGCTACATGGGTCCCATCAATGGCACCTATGACGTTGGGGATATGTCCAAGGGCATAGAAGTCACCTTTCACTGTAGGCAAATCTTCCACCTCAGGGAAAATGATGTATCTCCTTACGTGTTTCAGCAGGGCAGACAACACTGGACAAAACGTTGGAAAACATAGGCTGGGACATCCCTGATGCCTTGTCCACTGTTGTCTGGAATGTCCCACTTGCAAGGAAATGGAGCACTGACAGCACCTGCACTAGAGGGGGGATTCCAGTCGCATGGCGGATTGGTGACATCAGGTCTGGCTCCAACTGGGTACATAGTTCCTGGATTGTGGCACGGTCAAACCTGTAGGTGACGATTACATGTTGCTCTTCCATTGTCAACAGGTCCACCAGTGGTCGGTAAACCGGAGGATTCCGCCATCTTCTCACATGTCCCAGCTGACGGTGCCTACGAAGGACAACAGCGACAAATCAGTCATTTTTCCTCCAGGTATGTACCCACAGTTACACACAAGACTACACCAATCACAAAACCCTTCCTGTATGTGTGTTGAGTGTAGGCGTAGCTATGTGTGACACAGAGGTAAATGAAGCCATGTGGGCCCCTGAAATGGCGGCTGTCTGACCTCTAAACTGGGACAATGGGATTGTGGGGTAACAGCGCTGGCATTGCACACTGTCGCGGTAGGCGGTCGTAGACCGCGGTGCTATGCTGCTTTGGTTAACATTGGACCATATGGGTCCTAGGAACCAATGAACAGGTGCACCGGCGGTGATGATGCGCACCGCCGCGGACGTCACCGCCGCGGACGTCACCGCCATTTTCTGTCTGTTCAATCACTAGATACCTGACCTTCGACAGGAGAGGACCTACACTGCAAGTGCTGCTGTGACCTCAGTCTGGAAGCGACGATGGCTGCTGCGTCTGGGGAAAGGGCCCCTGCCTTCACTGCTCAGGAGTTGGAGAAACTGGTAGACGGGGTCCTCCCCCAGTACACGCTACTCTACGGTCCTCCAGACCAACAGGTTAGTACACAGGGAGCACGTTGTATGGGCTAGGCCTGGGTGGAGAGGGCTGGTTGGAAGAGGGAAGGGGGCAGAGTTCAAGGAACATTAATGCATGTGAATGAATGGGCCACATGGCCAGAGTAGGGAGGGGGCCACTCACATCGACGGTGCAGTTGGTAACGACTCTTTCTCTTCCCTTGTGCATGTCATGTAGGTCAGTGCCCACCAGAAGAGGGACATTTGGCGTGCCCTCGCCAAGGAGGTCCAGACCCTGGGGGCCCACCAGAGACGGGGCACCCACTGCCGGAAAAGATGGGAGGACATTCGCCGCTGCAGCAAGAAGACGGCAGAGGCTCAGCTGGGGATGGCCTCCCAATGTGGGAGGGGTGCCCGTCGCACCATGACCCCCCTGATGTTCCGGATCCTGGCGGTGGCCATCCCGGAGTGGGATGGGCGCTTGAGGGCATCACAGCAGACACAACCTCATTCTGCGGACTTTGCGTGCAGTAGAGGGGTCTGGGTGGGCGAGGAGGCCTGTGGGTGTACCTAGGCCAGCCAGAAACACAAAGACTAGGCCCCTCTGTAATGCAGCCCATGTGGCACTCTACCCCACCTCAGTAGAGTGCCAAGTCGAGGTATAGTTGCCCCTGTGGTATCCATGAGTGTAGATGTCCACCATTGCCATGTAGGCCATATCCCAGACATTGCATATGCAGAGGACAGGAGGACGGTGTAATGCAGGGGGCTGCTGTGTCTGTCTTGTCCACCAACGGTAGCGGTATGCCATGCACTCAACCTGTCTTTCTTCTGCCCCCCCCCCCTTTCTCTGCTCTCCCTGTTCTTTTGTACATCAGCATCATCAGGCGGAGGTACAGTGGCACCGGAGCATGAGGGAGCTGCATCCCACATGGCCATGGAGGGCCACACTACGGACTCTGAATGCACCAGTGGGACAGAGGGCGAGGGGAGCTTCACGTCGGCCACTGGATCACCAACCAGCGACACAGACTCGTCCGCCGATGGGGGCTCCCTTGTGGTGGTGGCACCATTTGTGCGCCCCACTTCTACATGTACAGCCGCCACCTCCCCTACCGGCACTGCCCTTCCAGCAGCCCCTCAGCGTTCGCCCCGTGCCCGCTCACCCAGGAGGGTGGGCATCACCTTTGTCCCAGACACCTCAGGCCCTGCCCCAGTCACCCCTGCTGCCCTCAGTGAGGAGGCCATTGACCTACTCAGGTCAATCACTGTTGGGCAGTGTACCATTGTGAATGCCATCTAGGGTGTAGAACGAGAGTTGCAACACGGTAATGCATTCCTGGAGGGCATTCATTCTGGTCAGGCTGTCCTTCAGCGAACCCTGCAATCTCTGGCCTCAGCACTGATGGCAGCCATTGTCCCTGTGTCTAGCCTCCCCCCTCCAACCTCCTCCACCCAGACCCAATCCCCTGTACCCCAGCCCATCCCAAGCACACCTACAGACCAGCATGCACACAAGTCAGCACACACAGGTAGCTCAAGCAAACATAGGCACCACACAACCCACAGGCACTCATGCAAGCCTCACCCACATACAGACACAGCAACATCCACTGCCTCTACTGTGTCCCCCTCCTCCTCTTCTCCCTCCTCCCTCCCAGTCTCATCTACACACACACCTGCATGCACCACATCTACAGGCACCATGAATCGCACAAGTACACCCAGCACCCCAAGCCGCTCACCTGCACTCACCACCTCCACTGCCATTTACATGTCCCCTGTGTCCTCTCCCAGTGTGTCTGTGACACCCCCTCCCAAAGTACACAAACGCCGGCAATCACACACCCAACATCCATCCACCTCACGACAGCCTCCAGTACCTGCACCTGCACCCAAAACACCTAAAGTGACACCTCCTACAACCACCTCCTCTTCCTCCACTCCCAGACCCCCTCCAACTACCCATCCCAGTGTTCGTCAGAAACTGTCCCTCTGTAAAGTTGACCTTTTTGCCCCCACCCCTCCTCCAATTCATCAGTCCCGTCGTAGCGCCTCAGCCACAAAGCCTCCAATACCAGTGGTGCCTGTTCAAGGTATGTGGAGTGCACCGGCCACCAGGGCAGGCAGTGTGACCCGGAGCCAAGACACTGGCAGCCCACCCCCTGTAAAGGCTCTGAAATTGGAGAGTGGACAACGGGACCGTGTGAAGACTCCTGGTGGGAAAACAACTCACATGGGTTCCAAGGGGATTGGAGAGTCAGCTGTGACTCCACCAAAGGTGGGGAAGGGCCAGAGGAAGTCTGCCCAGCCTGTTGTGAGTATCACGGCGGAGAAGGGCGGCATCATTCCCGGCGGTCGAGACCCAACCGCCAGCACCGTCATCACTGGTCAGGAGCCCACCGCCAGAGTCATAGCCCAGGCGGGCCCAAGTATTGTCAGGGGACCACCGCTGGAGTCAGTGCCCAGGAGGGCCCAAGTATCGTCACTGGTCAGGAGCCCACCGCTGGAGTCATAGCCCAGGAGGGCCCAAGTATCGTCACTGGTCATAAGACCACCGCCGGAGTCGTAGCCCAGGAGGGCCCAAGTATCGTCACTGGTCAGGAGACCGCCGCCACCGCCGGAGTCAGTGACCAGGAGGGCCCAAGTATCGTCACTCGTCAGGAGACCACCGCCGGAGTCATAGCCCAGGAGGGCCCAAGTATCGTCAGTGGTCAGGAGACCACCGCCGGAGTCATAGCTCAGGAGGGCCCAAGTATCGTCACTGGTCAGGAGACCACTGCCGGAGTCATAGTCCAGGAGGGCCCAAGTATCGTCACTGGTCAGGAGACCACCGCCACCACTGGAGTCAGTGCCCAGGAGGGCCCTGGCTGCCACAGCCCAGGTGGGCTATGAGAGAACATCATGCCACACACCAATGCCCAGTCTAGGGAACGTCATGCCACACACCAATGTCCGTACCAGAACCGCCATGGCAAAGCACCGCTGAACAGTCCAGAACCACCATGGCAAAGCACCGCTGAACAGGGCAGGCACCACCATGGTGAAGACCGCTGAACAGTCCAGAACCGCCATGGCAAAGCACCGCTGAACAGTCCAGGCACCGCCATGGCAAAGCACCGCTGAACAGGGCAGGCACCGCCATGGCAAAGCACTGCTGTACAGTCCAGAACCGCCATGGCAAAGCACCGCTGAACAGTCCAGGCACCGCCATTGCAAAGCACCGCTGAACAGTCCAGAACCACCATGGCAAAGCACCGCTGAACAGTCCAGGCACCTCCATGAAAAAGCACCGCTGAACAGCCCAGAACCGCAATGGCTAAGCACCGCTGAACAGGGCAAAGACCGCCATGGTGAAGACCGCTGAACAGGGCAAGCACCGCCATGGCAAAGCACCGCTGAACAGGGCATGCACCAGGTAAGAATGAATAGACCACCACATCAAGCATCCTTATCCCATGTGCAGCTGGGACAGTGACGGGACAGGAACTTTCACAGGGAGACTAATCCAGTCTGGGCACCAGTCCCCCTCACGAGCCACTGGCGGATGTTATCTACTTGCAAAATTGAGGCTTTGCACTCCCCAGGATGGCACAGTGGGCAAGCCACCCACTGTAGAGACTTGAGAGACTGTGGCTTTGCACTCCCAGGATGGCACAGTGGGCAACCCACCCACTGTATAGACTTGAGAGACTGTGGATTTGCACTCCCCAGGATGTAACAGTGGGCAACCCACCCACTGTAGAGACTTGAGAGACTGTGGCTTTGCACTCGCCAGGATGTAAAAGTGGGCAACCCACCCACTGTATAGACTTGAGAGACTGTGGCTTTGCACTCCCAGGATGGCACAGTGGGCAAGCCACCCACTGTAGAGTCTTGAGAGACTGTGGCATTGCACTCCCCAGGATGGCACAGTGGGCAAGCCACCCACTTGTGAGACTTGAGAGACTGTGGCTTTGCACTCCCCAGGATGGCACAGTGGGCAAGCCACCCACTGTAGAGACTTGAGATACTGTGGCTTTGCACTCCCCAGGATGGCACAGTGGGCAACCCACCCACTGTAGAGACTTGAGAGACTGTGGCTTTGCACTCCCCAGGATGGCACAGTGGGCATGGAGCCCTGTCGTGTATCTGGCTTTGCAGTCATCCGGCTGAGGTGCCCCCCCCCTTTACTTCCCCCTGAGGTGCCTGTAGTATTTCTATCTGATGCCCCAGCAGTGTTCTCTCCAATTGTGGTCAGGTATCTTTTGTGGGCCTCGCCCATACATTTTTGGACTAGTGGTGCACGGACATTGATATGTACATATCTGCACTACTTCTCGTAATGTATATATTTCTGCCTGATTTTCGTATATATCTGTATATTTTTGCAAGAAATGTATATTGCAACATTACAATGTTTGAACGGATTTTGCTTTGTCTTTGCATTCTTCTGGGGGGTTTGTGGGTTGTTACTGTGATTCTTGTGGGTGCATTGGTGTGTATGTTGTGATATGCGAGGGTGGGGGTGTTTCGTGGGTGTCCACCTAACTTTTGCCTCCCCTCTCCCCCATGTCGTAGGTGCAGTACTCTCTGTTGTCTTAGGCGCCCACATAGATGGTGGTCGTAGAGGAGCAGAAAGACAAGCGCAGGGAGTAATTGGAGTTCCGGCTCCATTGAGTCCTCGTTCCTCGTGGGATGTGTTCAGGTGAGCTTTTTCCCATTGCAAAAGCTGTTTCTGCCGTGTTTTTATCCACAGTGAATCCGCCCCGGAAAAGGTGGCGGATTGGCGGGTTGTGATACTATAGGCGGTACATTGTCTGCTGCCTGTCTGTTGGCGGTGACCGCCGCGCTGCTTGTCTGTACTGCGGTGGCGGGCGGTGTGTTAAAGTGGCTGTCTTTGTTGGCGGTTTCCGCCAGGGTCATAATTCCCTTTTTTTTCCGCTGGCCTGTTTGCAGTACTACCGCAGCTTTAACACCGTTCGCCAGGGTTATAATGACCCCCAGAGTTTTCATAATAATGAAGCTTCATCTTGCTAACCTATCCATTTGAGCATTTATTGCTGGCTTAGGGTCCATGGTGACACTG
Source organism: Pleurodeles waltl (assembly GCF_031143425.1). Taxonomy (NCBI): domain Eukaryota; kingdom Metazoa; phylum Chordata; class Amphibia; order Caudata; family Salamandridae; genus Pleurodeles; species Pleurodeles waltl. Next base: position 964,541,882 of record NC_090436.1, on the reverse strand, counting down.
AAGTTTCTTACTTCCTTGGACACCTTAAGAGAGAGCCTCAGATCATCGGGCCAGGTAGAGAGTGGGTCATAATTTTTCCAATAGCCACAGGTGAGTATTTCAGTTTTGGATACATTCAATTTGAGATGGCTCCATGTCATCTGCTGATCAACAGCTCAGAGGCAACTGAAGATGTTTGAGTTTCCAATGTCTTTGGGGCTTTCCAGTTTCAGAAGTATTTGTGTGTCATCAGCATAGTTATAGAAGGTGAGCTGAATTTCATTGATCATTGGGTGAGATGATAGTCTTGTGGGCCCCCTGCTTTTATGATATTGGGTTTGAATGAGAAAAGAAGAGAATGGATGATATTTGATCTGTTTTGAAGGTAGGATGTGATCCGGTCCCTTCTAAGTCAGCTTCGCAGAGTCTTTGGATAAGAGTATCACGATCAACTGCGGTGAAGGCTGCTGAAAGGTCTGAGAGAAGTAGTGCAGCAACTCTATTGTGGCCTACTGTGTTTTTTTTAGGTTATCCCAGATGTTGATTAGGGCAGATCCTGTGACTTTTCCTGGGAAGAATCCAGTTTGGAAGCCAGAAACTACGTAGCTATCTTCAATAAATGGAGACATCTGGATGAATGCTGCTCTTTCAATTAGTTTGCCAATGAATGGTCCATTTGCAATAGGTATGGAGTTGTTTGGGTTTTGATGGTCGAAGATGTTTTATTTTCTGATGGCTGAATGTATGCCTTTTTCAGTCTTCCTGTTGTCAAGGAATGAGTGATGATTGTTCTGACTAGGGTGGCAGCAGAGGTTGCTAAAATGATGTTCTTGAAGATTTGTGATAGACAAGGGTCGAAAGGGCAACAGGACTACTTGTTTTGACAAGATCCATAAAATCAGTTTATGATAGTTGTTTGAAGGAATGCAGAGACTGGGTTAAACTACCCTTGGGGGGATTGTTGAAAAAGGGCTTGTGCTGGTGGCTTTCTTTTGGTTTAAAAAGAAATCCAACATGTCTGCTATGATTATGTAATTATTTGCCAGTTTATCAGTAAATTATTTGGAAATAGGATGGTTTCCTTCAGTGTATATAGGTTTATGAAATGCAGTGAGAATTATATAAATTCTTTATTTGCACATTTTGCATTCTGAATTCTGTTCAAATAGCAGTTTTTTTCAAACAAATTGACACATAACATATATTCTACTGTATTTGTGTAGGCAAAGTTTGTCTTGAGTGTTGTTTATTTTGAGCCAGTTGTGTTGCAGCTGTGCAATGTATTGTTTTATATTTTTTAGTTCTGCATTCATACATGGTGCTTATTTTCTTTTGGCATATTGTGTTGTTTTTTGTTGAATTAGGATATCAAAAGCTTCCAGGAGTCAGTCATAGAGTTTTTGAACTTACTTCATTGTATCTAGATCTGTGTTGGATGTTAGTTGTGCCTCTAGGTCCTCAGAATTCAGTTTGTTCCAAGGTCAATATGTGCTTGCTAGTAAGTTGGCATTGGGTGTGGAGAGATGTGGAGCCTTGTGTTGGAAAGCTACCACATGGTGATCTGACCACATGACTGGAGAAATCCTTCGGAAATTCCTTAGTTCTGGATTGGCAAACATAACATTTAGGATGTGTCCAGTTATATGTGTGTGTTTGGGAATGATCTGATGTAGGTTCAGTGTGTCTAGTTTAGTAATGATAGTTATGGGGTAGAAAACATTAGGTTTATGAAATCATATATGTAGGTCACTAAGGATACATAGATTGGAATATGGTGTCAGAAGGTTTGAAACTGTGTCTAGAAATCTATCTGGGAATATTCCATTTCTAGGTGGCAGTTTTTAATAGAGGAGGAGGTTACAGGAGAAAGTTGATGTAGGGTTGCATCTGGTGATCAGGTCCTCACAACCTTGTAAGGAAATATCCCAAGCTTTAGTAAGGTTAATTGTTTCCTTCAATATAACAGTTAGTCAGCCTCCTCTTCTGCCTGTTTGATTATGTGTGAGAGTTTGATAGCCTGGAGAACAGCTTTTCTGCCATACTAGAGCCAAGTCATCTCCCAAGCAGGATTTGTTTATGAAGAGCATAAGAGCATTGAGTCTATGAATAAGTCATTGATGTGGTGCTTGTTTTTTAGAAAGGGGTCGTGCAGTTATAAGTAAGAAGTTTAGAGATTGTGTTTTGGTTGTTGTGTAAATGTAGTAGGTGGGTTATTCACGATGTTGTTGACTGTATTGGAATAGCTATTGTCACTCTATACCATTATCCTCGTCCGAAAGGCTCAAAAGGCATTTTGCTGAGTCTGTGTGTGTGCAGATGGTGGGGATAGTGGTTTAGAGTGAGATGGTGGGGTGTGCAGTTGTATTGTGTGTTGTCTTGTTGGTTAATAAACAAGGAGATGCAAAGTTGTGAACAGGGGTGTGTTGTTTATGTTACTTGTGTAGGTTGAAGGTGGAAAGTATATGTGTGAGGGGGTTGGTGGAACATATGGGTCATGTTGTAATGCTCTAAATTTTGCAATGGATGAGAGGCAAATGAATGAGCTTTTTGTATTTGGAGGAGTTTGTGGTTGGTGTTTTAAATGTTTGAAAATATGTTTGTAAAGTTGGCTTAGGAGTGTATTATTTATATGGGCATGAGGGAAGAAGTGGGTGTTTGTATTTTGTGACGGAATGTAGTATAAACTTGTGTGTGTGTGTTATGCTTGGTGTTTGTTGAGTAGTCATATCTGATACTGGTGTAGTGAGTTTGTGTGTAGGATTTGGTTCTAAAGTAGTTGTGGGGAGTGTGTGTTAAACAGGAAAGGGTGTGGTGATTATTGTGAAGGGTGAAGGATGTACGTGGTGTGTTATTGGAGATGAACAGGGGTTATGAGTGTTGTATTTGTTTTGGTAGCACAGGAGGTAGTATTTGGTGTATTTGGTGTGGAGTGGAGTGTAAGGAGTGCTTTGTTGTGTGCTTTTGGTAAAAAGAGGACATTTTATTGTTGGAGGAATATATGAGAGAGAGTTGGGTAAAAGATTGTTGGTGCTGGAATGGGATCTGTTAGGAATAAGTAGAGGTTAGACCAGTTTTTGTATGAAAAGGGATGGTGTGTTTGAGGGGATTAAGGTCATGTGAAATGTGTTTTTTGTTGTGTTGCTGATATATGTGCTTATAGTGGTATAGGGCCGAGTAGTAGTTTGTGTGAACAGTAGAGGTGCCTTCGTGTAGCGGTAGGTGTAGAAATTTATATAGGTGTCTTTTGTGGTGTTTGGAGTGTTTGTTGAGAGATTTAATTGTGGATTGAGTATATTTGTTGTGAATGAGTAGTGTGCACTTCCTGAGAATTAGTATGTTTAATGATGTGGATGGGTTATGGTGGTGGCTGGTAATTTAGAAAAACAGCAGCATTTCTGGCCCTGTGTCCGATCTGTTCTGGAAAGGCCCATACAGGCAATTGCCTATTTCCTCTCCATCCTTAGCTGAGATGCCCTGAGCCCTATGGTTAAATAGCCCAAATTGTCAGGTGACCTCATCCCAATGGGAACTCTATCCCTATACATAACAAGTCACAACCAAAGCCCTAAGCCTAAAGCCAATGGGTGCCCTGGCCCTATTAACCAATCACAGCCCAAGCAACCAATCAGAAACCACACTCTAAGCCCTAAGTCCAAGGGAAATCCTAGCCTCGGGAACTATTTAAAACTAAGGGACTATCAACTAATCAAAACCCTAAGCCCTGTGGACAATAGAAACCCTAGCCCTATCAACTAATCTGAATCTGCGTTCTACCAGCCAGTCAGAAATGAAACCCTAGCCCAAGGAACCAATCAGATCCCCAGCCCTATCAGTCAATCAGAACTCAAATCCCAAACCCTAGGTCCAATGCAAAACCTAGCCCTAGGCTCCAAACAGAACACGGATTGAACAACCAATAAGAAACCTATTTTAAAAGCATGTGACCTTAATTTTAAGGGGCTGCACAAGGTGTTAGGGGAGGAAAGAGGCCTGGTCAGATGCCCTGTGGGCCAATCATTAAAACAGAAACTGGTGTGTGGGAGGAGAGTGGCAGCGGCTCCTGAGCTCTGAATCTTCTTGGATATAGACTGGTCCAATACACACTTTGTAGGTACTGTTAAACCCTACAGCTAAGAACCCAAATGTAAAACTACTAAACTGCTCCGAATAACATATAATTTGGCCACATTTATTTTTAGTGCTGTGGCATAAATATATATGTGTGTGTACACACACACACACACACACACTAAGGTTTAGAACATATATAGTTTTAAGTCAATAGCACCTACCTGTACTTACTTGCACTACCTTAAGCAATGTAGTGACACACAATGTAATGTTAGATGAAAGGGAGCCAACACAACTTGAAGGACTTTTATTCCAACAATTTTACAGGATAACATACAGGAGACATTGTTATTGTATGGCCAAGGGTAAACCTTTTACTTGTAATCATATTTATTGATAACAATTTAAAAAAACAGCTATTTATCAGAAAGAATGACTATTGTTCTTGTCTGTTCTATGATGTGGTTTCATTTAGCATGTGAAACACAATGTAAATAATTTCTAGGAATGGCTCTGGAAAGAGACCCTCTGTTCAGAGGCTAAACCCGGGAGATTGGGCAGTGGCTGAGAAAAAGGAACTTGGGCTGGCAGGGACATAGAACCAGCAGCCTGACGGAAAGAAAGAAAGGGTTCATACCACAATGGGGTATACCCAGTACGCATTCCTTCCTACCAGCCTCACTCCCATTCCATTGTTGGCAGTATGGCTGAGTTAATATGCCATTATATGAAGAGGAGTAACAAAAGCATTTATGAGTACCAGAAGTAGCACTACTATGATATAATTTTAGCCACTTTAGCAAAATAGGCCCAGATTTAGAAACTCTAAACCCTCTTGCAAAGTGAAGGCCTAGCAAACATACCAGTTTGAGCCAGCGCAAATTATTTTCTATGGAAGGGTATTTCAGTACATGTAGCTGGCCATGCATGGTACTGGATTTACTACTAATTTTATTAGTAACTTACACTGGAATTTTGTGAATAAGCAAAAATAAGTCAACTTACTCAAAAGTGTTTGTTACTCAAAAGTGTTAGTTAACTTTGTCAATAAGGTCCTTTCTGATAATGAGATAAAAGTAGCAGAGTTACCCAAAAGTGTAAGTTACCTTTGGAATCAGGCCCTTTGAAAAAAGCCAAAAGTAGTAAAGTTACTCAATTGTGTAAGTTACCTTTGTGAATCAGGCCCTACATGTCTAGATCTAGCTATAAAAATAAACACAGTAATGCCAATGGAAGCTATGAGCAAAAAGAACATTAACAAGATTTGCAAATTGTGAGGATATATCAGAAATTAATTGCATTGAAAGACTAAGGCCCTCATTATGACATTGGCGGTAAATCCCACTTACTGCCACGCTGACTGCCACCAACTTACTGCTGCAGCAGCAGATATCCTTTCACCATATTGTGACACACATACACCAATCCGTCAGTATTCAGCCACATACACAAATCCACTAGCCCAAAGGTCAGTGATGAACTGGAGATATCAAAACCCACACTGTTACGCCAACAGAACAACGCCCATCACATTATGACCCATGAATCACCATGGTGGACATTCAACGGCGGTAAACCATTGACAGTACATACCGCTGTGCTCAAAATGGGCACACACAAACAAAACAACACCATATTGGACAATTCAAACAACACACACCTGGCATCCATACACACACTACACCCACCCACTCACAGAGAAGGAGCTAAGGGTCTTGGTGGAGGAAATCATCAGGGTAGAGCCACAGCTATTTGGAGCACAGGTGCAGCAGATATCGATAGCTAGGAAGATGGAGCTACGGCTGTGAATTGTGGACAGGGTCAATGCCATGGGACAGCACCCAAGAACTAGGGATGACATCAGGAAGAGGTGGAATGACCTACGGGTAAGGTACGTCCCATTGCAGCAAGACACTAACTTGCTGTACAGAGGACTGGCGGTGGACCCCCACCTCCTCCTCCACAACTAACAGCATGGGAGGAGCAAGCCTTGGAAATCCTGCATCCTGAGGGCCTGGCCGGAGTAGGAGGAGGAATGGACTCTGGTAAGTCAACTCTCTACTACTGTCACCCCGACCTGCATGCCATCACATACCCCAACCCTCAATCCCATCACTCCACCACTGCTCACACACCCCACCATCCCATCTCACTCATCCCAATGCCACCACTCAGAGCCCTGCATGGACACTCATCACTAAATCATGCACTCTATAGAGAATTAGCTATCCCAACATACACCCATATACACAAGTAAAATCTGGCAGGACAAATGCAACCAAAAAGGGCAAGCCATGGGTGCACAATATGTCAAACACAGAAACAATAACACATGATTTACATCCCCACAGGTACCCCAGCCGATGTCAGTGGAGAGGAGGTGCCAGCAATATCCAGTCCCCCAACAGAAGAGGCCCAAAGTGATGACAGCAACTCTGGTCTTCACGATCTGGATGACCAACCTGGCCCATCAGGGACCTCCGGACAGTTGGTTACCCAGGCCCAGTCACCACAAAGCCTCTCCCATCAGAAAACACCACCACAGCAACCACCCAGCGTACCCAAACCTCTGTCCCAAGGACACGTCAATCAGCAGTGTGTCCACCTCTAAAGGAACCCCAAGGCAAACTTCATACCCATGACAATCAGGAACATGGAGTCAGTGGCAGAGGCAGTGGGTACATGGTTCCGGGGACAGAGGCACAGGCCAACAGGGACACTGGAAGGACTGCTGTGCGCCAGGGGCAGGACAAGCCAAGGGAACCAACTCTCCAGGAGGCACTTGCAGAGATCCTGGGAGCACATCAACATTCCCAGGACACGATGGGCCAGATCCTGGACAATGCGCAGGAGAACTGGCGGCTGCAGGAGGGAGAGTACCAGGGGTTCAGGGAGGACTTGCATTCCTTTAACAACACCCTGATCTCCATAGCAGGGGTGCTGGCAGACATGGCCAATATTTTGAGGGGGGGCAGTCACACAACAGCGGGCCCCTGCCACTAGCCAGAGATCTGAACAGCCCTCCACCTCCGCTGCCGCTAGTAGCCAGGAGGCCCCGCCACAGGACTCACAGGCCACCAGCACCCCCGCAGAAGGAGAACCACCCCACTAACATTCCCTGCGATCCAGACAGAAGCCAGAGACACATTCCAAGACCCCTACCAGGAAATGAGACTCTCCTGATTGTCACCCTTGTGTCCCACTCTGTCACCCTGTCCATCTTGAACTGCCATTGCTCCCCTTCCTATGTCCCCTCGGACAATGCACCTGTGCTACAAACAGACTGGAACAATACCCTGGACTTTCCTCCATCATAACCCCATCCCATTGCACTTGCCCCTCAATATCTTAGCACTTCACTAAACACCCTTGGAAAAAAAGAAGTTTGTAGTATGTCAATTTTGTCAAGTATGTATTCATTTAAACAGGTACAAACATTGTAATTCAACTGCACAGAAAGTGATCATAGATTAATGACCTGTAGATGGCTGCAGTGATCACACCAGGAGCATATGTGAGGTCACCAATATCTGCAAAATGAATTGCCAAAGGGTACAGTAAGTGGGCATAGAAGTGGGAAATAACAGCATGGCAGTGCCACAGAAATTCAAACAAATGTCACTGAATTGTGAAGTAACACTGTCTTACCTGTGTGTCATTGGAAGTATTGTCTGATCACTGATGTTCTGTTGTCCTCATCCTCTGCCTCCTCATCCTCACTGTCCAAAGGGTCCACTGCTGCCACACGGGCATCTCCAGCCTCCTCCTCCTGCAGAAAAGACACATGGCGTCTCAGGGCAAGGTTGTGCAACATGCAGCATGCCACTACTATCTGGCAGACCTTCTTGGGTGAGTAGCACAGGGATCCACCTGTTAGATGGAGGCACCGGAACCTGGCCTTCAGGAGGCCGAAGGTCCTTTCTATTATCCTTCTGGTTCGCCCATGTGCCTCATTATAACGTTCTTCTGCCCTTGTCCTGGCATTCTTCACAGGGGTCAGCAGCCATGATAGGTTGGGGGTAATCAGAGTCACCTGCAAATTTTGAGGGACAACATTTAGCCACACACTATCCCCTATGGCCCACACCATACCCATACACCAGCATCTACTGGGTGAGAACCAGGGCTCACCTATTAGCCACACCCAGTGCCAATGTAATTGGCCCATCACATTTGGGATGCTGCTATTCCTCAGGACAAAGGCATGATGCACCGACCCTGGATACTTAGCATTGACATGGGAGATGTACCGGTCCACCAAGCACACCATTTGTACATTCATAGAGTGGAAACTCTTCCGATTTCTGAACACCTGTTCATTCTGACGGGGGGGACCAATGCAATATGTGTTCCATCAATCGATCCAATTAAGTTGCGGACATGTCCCATTGCATAGAACTCGGCCTTCACTGTGGCCAAATCTTCAACCTGGGGAAATACAATGTACCTGCACATGTGTTTAATCAGGGCAGACAACACTCTTGTTAGCACTACTGAGAACATTGGCTGTGACATTCCTACTTCCAAGCCCACTGTCACTTGGAAAGAACCAGGTGCCAGGAAATGGAGCACTGATAGAACTTGAACAAGAGGGGGAGCCCAGTGGGGTGACGGATAGCAGATATCAGGTCAGGCTCCCATTGGGCACACAGCTCTGTGATTGTGGCCCTGTCAAGTTTATAGGTGAGGATAATGTGCCTGTCCTCCATTGTTGCCAAGTCCACCAGGGGTCGGTACACAGGGGTATGTCTCCATCTCATATTCATCCTCAGTAGTAGCAATCTATGGGGCAAAAGAGTGAGGAGCCGGTCACAAACTGAACAATGGGGCCACAACAGAACTTTGCATGCAGTTAACTTGTAATGGGTAAGTGTGATTTGTACAGTATGCCCTAATTTCTCTAATGACGCAGCAATTATCCAGGGCCTGCCCCCCCCGAAATGGCATCCACCTGTCCTGTGTGGAGGGACAGGTGGAAGCGAGGTAATTCCGCTGACGTGCACCGTTGCGGGAGGCGGTCGGGAACCGCCGTGCAACTCCTCATTGGTTAACATTAGGCCCTATGGATTACAGTGGCCAATGGTGATCTACGCCGGCGGTGACAGTATGTACCGCCGCAGACGTGACCGCCATTTTCTATCTCATCCCTCACTTGCTACCTGATCTTCAACAGGAGAGGATCTACACTGCATGTGCTGCTGTGACCTGTGTCTGGAACCTACCATGGTCTGTGTGACTGGGGAAAGGGCCCCATCCTTCACTTCGGCAGAGTTGGAGAGACTGGTGGATGGGGTCCTACCCCAGTATGGATTGCTGTATGGGCCTCCAGACCAACAGGTGAGTACCCTGTGGGCACGATGCATGTGGCATGAATGCGTGGAGTGGTGTGTGTGAAGGCCTCATGTAAAGGGGGGTGGGTGGATGTCCTTTTGGCGGCGTATTGGTTGTGTGCTGGGTCATGTGTGTATAAATGGTGATATGGAGGGTTATGGTGGGCCATAAGTGTAACAGTCAGGACTGTTTGCCTAGTTCTCTTTTCCTGTGTGCATTTCCTCTGCAGGTCAGCTCCCATCAAAAGAAGGGTGTATGGCGTGCCTTCGCAAAGGACGTGCGGACACTTGGGGTCTACAGCAGGCAGAGCACCCACTGTTGGAAACAGTGGGAGGATCTGAGATGTTGGGCACGGAAGACGGTGGAGACCCAGCTGGGGATGGCCTCCCAACAAGGAAGGGGTGCCCATCGAACCCTGACCCCCATGATGGCCTGCATACTGGCGGTGGCCTATCCTGAGATGGATGGGCACTTGTGGGCATTACAGGAGCGACAAGGGGTGAATACAGTGCCCATCATTACAACTTATGTGGTAGGGTGGTATCCAGGTGGGGGTTGTGTTTCAGTGGGTGCCCTTTAGGCCAGGCCTGACATTGCAACATAGGTCCCCTGGTGGCTAGGGTTCAAAAGGGATAACCCTGCTACCTAGATCGTAGGCATCCACAACTGGTCAGGGCTGGGTGGGTCCCAGGTGTACTGCATTTGGCGGTGTGCGCTCCTCCCAATGGCTTGGCTGCTAACTATTTCTCTGTTAGTGCTATGGCATATTGCGTAGGGCTGTTCCCTGTGTGTGAGGACGCTGTGTACGCCAAAAATGGTGTTGGGGCAGTCATTGACCAAGTGTATCTTTTGTCTCTTCCCCGCCGTTTTTGTTTTGACACCCTGTCCTTATGTGCATTAGCACCATCTGGCGGAGGAGTAGAGGCACCGGAGATGGAGGGAGCTGCATCCCACAGGACCCTGGAGGCAGAGTCCACTGACAGTCAGGGCACCAGTGGGGCAGAGGGTGAGGGGAGCACCACAGCAGAGACTGGGGGTGATAGTTCTGACACAGATACCTCCTCCGATGAAAGCTCCCTGGTGGTGGCGGACACCTCTGTGACCTCCCCAGCTACAGATACATCCGCCACCCCCATACCAGCACCGCCCTCCCAGCAGCCACTCATCGAGTTGCCTGTGCCGCTCACCTAGGAGGGTGGGATCTTCTTCACCCCAGGCACCTCAGGCCCAGCCCTAGTGAGCCCTGCTGCCCCGAGCGAGGAGGTTATTGACCTCCTGAGATCCATCTCTGTAGGGGAGTCAACCATTGTGAATGGCATCCAGGGGCTGGCAGTCCAGATGCAACAGACTAATGCATTCCTAGAGGGCATTCACACTGGATCGGCGGCCCAACAGAGATCTATCAGGGCTCTGGGCTCCTCTCTGACGGCACCCATTGTCCCTGTTTCTACTGTCCCCCCTCCAACTTCCTCTTCCCAGTCCCATTCTCCTCAACCCCACTGTGTCCTCTCCCACTGTGTCTGTCCCCCCCTCCTAAGGTACACAAACGCAAGCACTCAGACACCCAACAGCCATCCACCTCACAACAGCATCCAGCCCATGCACCTGCACCCAAAATCAGCAGACAGACACCTCCAACAACCACTCCCTCTTCCTCCACTCCCATTCCTTCTCCCTCTTACCACCCCAATGTCCCTAAAAAACTGTTCCTATCCACCATTGACCTCTTCCCTAGCCCTCCCCCATCCTGCACGAATGGCCAGGGTGGGAAGAACCCAGCCAAGCACCTCAGCCACCCAGTCCACGTGCCCAGTTGTCACCACACCCACTCGTGGTGGAGAAGGATCCAGGCCACATGTCCTGGATCATGCCCCAGCAGGCAAGAAGGGAAAGGAGCCTGCCCCAGCTGCCAGAAAGAGCAATGAGCCTGCCCCAGCAGCTGCTAAGAAGGTAAAGGAGTCTGCACCAGCTGCCAGGAAGAGCAAGGGGCCTGGGGCAGGAACTGTGACGGAGCCCCCACCACCAACCATGGTTGTGAAGCCATCCGAGGTTGCAGGGGATGGGCAGGAGCCTCCCCCCACAAGGAGCACCACCACCTCCAGTGAGCAACCGTCTGAGGTTGCAGGGGATGGGCAGGAGCCTCCCCCCCAGCAGCACCACCACCTCCAGGGGGCAGCCATCTGGGGTTACAGGGAATGGGCAGAAGCCCCCCCCAGCAGCACCACCACTTCCAGTGAGCAGCCATCCAAGGTTGCAGGGGATGGGCAGGAGCCTCCTCTCACCAGCAGCACCACCACCCCCTGTGAGCAGCTGTCCGAGGTTGCAGGGGATGGGCAGGAGCCTCCCCCCACAGCATCACCACCACCTCCAGTGGGCAGCCGTCCGAGGTTGCAGCGGATGGGCAGGAGCCTCCCTCTCCCCCCAGCAGCACCACCACCTCCAGGGGACAGCCATCCGAGGTTGCAGGGGATGGGCAGAACCCCCCCCCCCCAGCAGCACCACCACTTCCAGTGAGCAGCCATCTGAGGTTGCAGGGGATGGGCAGGAGCCTCCCCTCACCAGCAGCACCACCATCCCCAGTGAGCAGCTGTCCGAGGTTGCAGGGGATGGGCAGGAGCCTCCCCCCACAGTAGCACCACCACCTCCAGTGGGCAGCCGTCCGAGGTTGCAGGGGATGGGCAGGAGCCTCCCCTCCCCAGCAGCACCACCACCTCCAGGGGGTAGCCATCTGAGGTTGCAGGGGATGGGCAGAAGCCCTTCCCCAGCAGCACCACCACTTCCAGTGGGTAGCCGTCCGAGGTAGCAGGGGATGGGCAGGAGCCTCCCCTCACCAGCAGCACCACCACCCCCAGTGAGCAGCGGTTCAAAGTTGCAGGGGATGGGCAGGAGCCTCCCCCCACAGCAGCACCACCACCTCCAGTGGGCAGCCGTCTGTGTTGCAGGGGATGGGAAGGAGCCTCCCCCCCCCCAGCAGCACCACCACATCAGTGGGCAGCCGTCACCGCCGGCGGACAGTATGTAATCCTGCCTCCATGGGCTGCTGTGCAGCCTGTCCCCTGCAAATCCAATGGGTATGATACCCTCCTGAGAGACTGTGATCTTGCACTCCCCAGGATCAAGAGCACAGGGCACAAGGCCCCCTCCAGAACCAGTGGATAAGACACCCACAGAGTAAAGACTCCTCCAGAACCAGTGGGTAAGACACCCACATAGCCAAGACTCCCCAGGATCATGAGCACAGAGCAGGAGGCCCCCTCCAGAACCAGTGGGTAAGACACCCCATAGCCAAGACTAACCAGGATCAAGAGCACAGGTCATGAGTCCCCCTCCAGAACCAGCGGGTAAGACACCCATATAGCTAAGACTCCCCAGGATCATGAGCACAGGGCACAAGGTCCCCTCCAGAAACAGTGGGTAAGACACCCACATAGCCAAGACTCCCAAGAATCAAGAGCACAGGGCACGAGGTCCCCTCCATAACCAGTGATCAAGTCACCCACTCAAGAGACTGTGGCCTTGCACTCCCCAGGACCAAGCACAAGGCATGTTGACCTCTCCAGAACCAGTGAACAAGTCACCCACTCAAGAGACTGTGAACTTGCACTCCCCAGGACCAAGCACAGGGCATGTTGCCCCCTCCGGAACCAGTGGTCTTGTTCCATCTCCCGGCTGAGGTGCCCCCCTTCCTCCTGAGGTGCCTGCCTCTTTATCAACTGATGCCCCTGCAGTGTTCTCTCAATGTTGATGCAGGTGATATGTGTGGCCTTGGACTTTGGCCTGTGGCCATTTGGTCTATGAACATTATGGACTGGGCTGTGTACCTTTTTGTGTACATATGTATATGTCTATGATCTTGCCTAAGTTATTTTTCTTGATGTGTTGCTCTGATTACATTCACTTTTTCAAAATCGTTTTTTCCTTGCATTATTCATCCGAGGGTAAAAATGTTTTAGTAATGCAGCTGATTGTGTGTATGGTGTTGGGGGGGAGGTGTGTGGTACGTGTGTGTGTCACTGTCGTTTTCCTCCCTCCCTCCCTTGTTTGCTAGGCGGCTGTACTCACCGTCATCTTCTTTGCCGGAGTTGATGTTAGTGGTGGAGCAGCACGTAGAAAATCATGGGGAAGACATGCAGCTCGGGTTCCATGGCGGCGTGGTTGTTTCCTGTGTCTCCAATGGTGAGTCCTTTCCCTTTTGAGGTCTGTTTCTGCCAGGTTTTTGATGTTGTAGGTACCGCCCCGGAAAAGGTGGAGGCTTGCTGTGTCCTAATATGGTGGGCGGAACATTGACTTCCTCCTGGCTGTAGGTGGCTACCTTATTGGTGACTGTTGATTCCGCGCTGGCGGTCGATGTGGTACATTGGCTGTCTATCGGAGATCTTTCTGCCATGGTCATAATTTGGCAGTAATTACCACCGGCCTGATGGCAGTATTACCACCACTTTAACACCAACTGCCAGGGTTATGAGGGCCAAAATCATTCTCTGATACCAACTATTCCCTTCTAGCCCCTAGCTAAATGTGGCACCAAAACTTGCCTTTCTAGTTCTCTGAAATGGCTTCTAGCCTGCATACCTTAGCCAACCGAAAGAATTGTTATTAGTTAAATTGCGTACATAAGGAAGGTGGCTCTCTGCCTCAGTTATGGCATTCCCAGGCTGATAAGGATTTCCTGGCATCCCTTCATTAGGGATAATTGGAGCATAACTAGAGCAAATACCTCAAGAACCTTAAATTGCCTCTCCAGATAATGTGTCCATACCAGGCTTAAATAAACTTTTCTGATTACTTTGAAAAGACAAGTCGTTATGATGAATGATCTAACGTGTAAGACTTAGCAAAAGATTTCTGTTGCACAATCGCTAAATTCATACTAATACATCTGTATGAATAAACAGGTGCTATCTACCTATAACAAAGCAGACATTATGGGGGTCATTATGACCCTTGTGGTCTTCCGACCACCAGGGTAAAAGTGGCGGTCCGGCCCCGACAGGCCGGCGGTGCAGTCTGCAGTATAATGACTGTGGTGGTGAACTGGCTACAACACAGCCAGTTTACCACTTGTATCGCCACAGTGGTTGGACCGCCGGGCTGGAGATTAACATCTCTGACCCAGCGGTCCTGCAATGACCACCGGTGGTATTATGAGTCTTCTTTCCACCAGGAATTTTGTGGCGGTAACACCACCACAACATCCCTGGTGGAAAGGCTACTGGCGCCGGGAATTTCCATTCCTGTCACCAGTAGACAACTCCCCCACCCCACCCCCAACTTGTAGGAGCCCCCCATCTAAACATTAACCCCCATCCAAACACTAACCCCCACTATCCCTTCCAAACATTAACCCCCACCCGACCCAAACACTAACCCCACCCCGATCCAAACACTAACCCCAACCCCGTACTTACCCCCACATACACACATACACCCCTGCCCTCCCATTCACGCACAGACCTGCAGACATGCACACACTCACACAACACCCCATAGCTATACATGCATACAGACACATGCACTCACGTTACCTCCCATGTCCCCTCTCCATACACAGCACTTTCTACCCCCCGCATACATGCACACACACACATACACCTACCAGTGCTTAATTTGTGCTTGTTGTTTCCGGTGCTGAGCACCGGCACTTATTTGTGAGGGCCGGGGCGTATTCTTATGCCTCAAGCATTTGCTGCGAGCAAAAGACACATATGGGAAAGATGGAAGAAGGAAAAACTAAAAAGCGTCATAAAGGGAGAAAGTAGAAAGTGGCAGGATGAGCTGAAGGGGCAGGTGTGGCCGTAAATGGATTGAAGAGGCCAGAGATGGCTTCAGTATTACGCTGCCTCAGTATTCAGTGCTGGTAGATTTAAATACATCAGCCTCATGTTTAAGAGAAGGGCTTTGAGCACCGGCACCTCTTTATTTACAAATTAAGCACTGACACCTACATGGACCATGCACACACTCATTCACCTAAACTTACATACTTGAATTCACTTCAACATTCATACACGCATTCACACACACGCATCCATACTCGTATTCACACCCGCATCAATACTCGCATTCACACACACGCATTTACTCACAGGCATCCATACTTGCATTCAGTTCAGCATTCATACACATATTCACCACAACACTGCGCCTCCATCAGCCAGCACGACTGCTGAAGAATTTCCACCCAAATTGTGGTGGAAATCCTTCAGCAGTCGTGATATGGCAAATGGAAGACCGCCAGCACTGGTCATCTTCTGGCGCCCATGGCATCAGCGATCTTAGCAAAAGACCGCCAATGTCATAATCAGGGCCTATGTGTTGTAAATGCGCACTCAACACGAAATATAGCACTTTTAAAAATGAAAAAGTATTCACTTAGATACATGAATACCTCAAATACACCAGGGGTAGATAAGCAAAAAAAAGAAGGATCACATTATCCCCTGGGCTTAAAGAGCACCAATCCTAATGAATGCATGTGCAGATAAATCTATCTGCAGTAATATATGGAAATACCAGACAAAAAGCCTTATGCCTAATTAGACTATGCAGCATTATAGAAATGACAAAAACTTAATCCACAAGGGATAAAAAAGCTAAAAAGGTGGCTTGTGAAGACTATACAAACAACAGCAACTACTGGTTGTCTTTCTCGTGTTATACTGAGTTCCTTTGATTTTGAAATAGATGAAAACTTTCAAGTCTGCAGCATTGAAAGAAAATTCATTCAAAGTCAAAGGATGATGATGTTCAAAAAGTCTCACTTGCAACAGGAAGGTTAAAAATGTTGAAACTAATTGCAGTGATACTGGTACTGGCCAACTGTACATGATTGCCAAGCTAAGATGTGATCAAAGATTGAAGCTACTGATGTCGCAGATGAGTATGGCATTAAAGGTGGAGTTGAAGGGGCAGCTGCAGTTATTGGATCACTGACTGAAGTGATACTAAAGGTATTCAAAAATGATTTTCAGTCCCACACAAGTGAATATTTAAAAGCAGCAGCTTAGAAGATGGGCAATTTCACTGCATTGTGAAAAGCTTGATGCTCTCTGCTTGGTTGAGTCAATTCCTAGGACCGCATACGGTTGTTGCACACCTTGTTGCTCCAACATCAAGATGACAATTTGAAACAGTTCAAGCGTTTAAATATAGGTGTCCCACAAGGAGACTGAAGTTCATGAAAACACAGAGGGCTAGTCACAAAGGTAAATTACGCTTGTGAGTATGTTACACATTTAAGTCTTACATTTTTTATTAAGTTTGCTACTTTTGGCTATTCACAAAATCTGAGTTTAAAGTTACTCAAAAGTGTAAATTTGCAAGTCCCCACCCCCAGAAAAAGGAGGAGAAGCAAAACTTCTGTGTGTAAATTGCTATTTAAAAAAAAGTAGTAAGTCCAGGATCACTCATTGCTAACCATGATATTGCAAAACTCTCCCATAGAAAATAATGGAAGCATTGATTTAAATGTAACCCTCATAGGAAATAATGTAAAATTACATTTTTTATAATAGTGAACAATACAAGTAAACATAACTTAACGTTAAAAGAATATGCATGGAGTACATATCTATTATTTAATTATAAAATATTTTAATAAATGATTTCAAATTAAAAATATTTCAAGTTAAAAATGTTTATTCAAATATCATAGCATAATAAAACTATTTTTTTTTAAATTTTAGGCGGAAATGTATTTTTTAATTTAAATCTGAGAAAAATATTCTTAATTTAATACATATAAAAAAAAATCTTTTGTTCTACATTTAAAATAAATATGCAAATTTAATTTACATTAATATTTGAAAGAACATGTTTTTATACCTGTACGTTACGATACAGAGATTTCTGCCACCCTCACAAACATAGTGCATATCGCCATTCTCAGGGCCTATAGCCCCTCTTGTCCTCACCGACTGCAGGCATAACACCTCAGCTGCCTTCCCACTTCTTCCCACCTGTTGTTGTCATGTCTCCTGATTTATCTTTCCAGATTGTTCCCCACATTACCTCACTGTGCCAATTTCCTCAGGTAGTGTCCAATCCTGCCCATACAAGGCACCTGTCTGAGAAGGTCTTGCATAATATGACTAATAAGTGCCTAAATACTTATGGTAGACTGGCAACAGAATTACATGAGAGAATAAAAAAGAACTCATTGGGCTAGAGGGGTGGGAAGGTCTTACCTCATCTAACGAGGTCCTTAATAACAAGAAGAGCATACAGTAGCCATAGTGCATGGTGGAGAGGGTATGCTCCTCAAGGGTGGTGAGGTGGAGACAAGTCTCAAGTCCGTCTAAAGGAATACCCTTTGTCACCGGACTACAGGAGACATTCTCTTTCCTTTGCCTCTTCTCAGCCTGCCATTTTTTATATCTACCAATGCATTCATAGAATCTGCCACCTCCTGCCACATGGGTGCCTTACCTACTCTACTGACATTGTGTGAAGGAAGAATATTTAGTTGCCCTGTAGTGATTTACCACAAAGTTAAGCACAAGGCCTGTCTCCTCAATGAGTTGCTCTTCCTCTTGGGTGGGGTTAGCTGCATCCTGAGGCCTAGAGCTGGTATTTGGCCTCTTGATAGTGAGGGAGTTTAAGGGAAAGAGCGCAGAGCCAAAAGCTTGGTTTGCATTCATGTGTTTACTGTGATAATGTGCATCAGGTATGGGTGATGTACATCAGGTATTTACTGTTTCCCTATTCACTTCCGCTCGGAGTTCTCCATGCAAATGGGTAGATCACCCCCAAAAGGCATAACATAGATATCTGACCATAAAGTTATCTGAAGTAGCTCTACAGTAGTAAACAGAGTCATGGGAGACTCCACCCACTCATTTGAGGGAAAGGTTAGAGATTTGTAAGCATACTTTTAGACAGAGATGTCCACTCAGAAATGGTGAATTCAATGGAGATAAAGATCTCTGCCAAAACGTAAGTTGATATTTCTACATCTTGAGAGTTTCATATGGAAATTTCCCTTTGTGAACAGGGCTTGGTATCTTAAACATACCTCATAGGCAGGGCCACTGGAATTATATCCTTTTCCGGCTGTGTTTTTTTTTTACATAATTAAGGGTTTGCCACATAATCCATCATTTGCTGCATAATCTACAGATTTTAACAAAAAAAATGTTTCTGCCTCAAACGATTCAAATGTTACCATGTGTTGCTGCCCAGCAGAAAGACTGCTGCAAAGGTTGACTGGTCACCTTTACATTGCTTATTGCTATTTTGGGGGGTTGAACTGATACTTATGAGGTGCAACCTATGCTTAGACAGTGTCAACAAGTGTAAAAAGGAGAAAATAATGAAGTAATACTTTTGGAAAGTAGATTATTGGTAAGGGCAGATAAGTACCCACATTTAGCAATAGGCCACAAACCCACACTAGGCCCAGTCAGGGTCCCAATAAATTGATCCCCACTCACAAAACAGTAAACAAGTAAAACACAAAAAAAAAAAAAAATCCAGCACCAATGTTAGACCTGACAGCTTAGAGTGGTCATTCTCCCTACCTTTTGCCTGCTTCCCTCCATTTTTCTGACCCTGTTTTTGCTGGTTTTAGGAATCTGCATACTTTACCACTGCCGACCAGTGCTAAAGTGCATGTTCTCTCTCCCCTAAACATGGTAACATTGGTTCCTACACAATTGGAATATTTAATTTACCTGTAAGTCCCTAGTAAAGTACACTACATGTGCCCCAGGCCTGTAAATTAAATGCTTCTGGTAGGCTTGCAGCACTGATTGTGCTACCCACATAAGTAGCCCATTGACCATGTCTCAGGCCTGCCATTGCAAGGCCTGTATGTGCAATTTTACTTCCACTTCGACTTGGCATTTAAACTACTTGCCAAGCCTTCAGATCCCTTTTTTCTACATACACGTCAACCTTAAGATAGGCCTTAGGTAACCCATAGGGCACGGTGCTATGTAAGTAAGAGGCAGGACATGCACCTATGTGTTTTACATGTCCTGGTAGTGAAAAACTCATAAATTTGTTTTCCACTACTGTGAGGCCTGCTCCTGACTCTGCTGGAAGGACTCTGCCTTCCTCCTAAGGTGCTCTCCAATGGTTTGGATTGAGATTGCCTCCTATTTCTGAAGCCTCAGGGCCAACAAAGACTTCAGATCTTCAACAAATCCTCGTGCATTGAAAAATGGACCAAAGAGTGTTCCCTCAAGGTCAGCTTCAACTTGTGACTTCATGCCGGTCGGTGAAAGATCTTCAAGAAATCTTCTAAGTCCGAAGGTAAAACTTTGTCCAAGGCCTCCCACTCATTGTAGCTGAGCAGGGCTCCGTTGTGGTTGGCCTCAACTTTGACTTTGCCTTGGTCAAGCGCAACAGATGTCCAGATTGGTGCTTTTGATTTCTATGCGCTAGAAAACATTAGCAAACATGGTTGAACATTATTATGCTGCCAGTCAGTGCAGCTTAAGGGCACTAATGCCGATATTCTATGAAAGAGTCACTACTTTTTTAATACAGGCACACAACAGTAACATCAATGAACAGCTGACACAAAAAATGGCCTAGCACAGTTTTCATAAAAAGAACCACATCAAGGGGGAACAGGCTGAAAAAAAAATGGACCGTAAATGGGATTAAAAACATTAAGGGAGACACTTGAAAATGAAATGTTTTTGAAAAGGGAGTCTGAGAAATACTATCCTACATTTAGCCAGGTAGAAAAGTTGTAAATACTTTAACGATAGGCAGATGAACAATGTGGGACCTGAACGTGATGCACATATAACTGCTTATATTTGGGGATGTTGCGCCCCTACTATAAAGGAGCAGACCAATAAGATTAAATCTATTAGGACACAGACGCTCCACAAGTATATCGTAAAAGGCTCTAATAAAGAGCAACATCAAACTTAAGCAAGCATAGGCAAAAGCAATATGTCTGGCATTTTTAGGCCAGACTGGAGGCAGTGTATGCCCACCAGAACTTTAGTAAACATAAATAAAGAAATGACAAAGTAAACATACTTAATATGTACAGAACATAGCTTTGCAGCAGTCCTCTCCCGCCTCTGTATGTGCTAGTCACATACTAAAATATTCTACAGGAGAGCAGTGGAGGCTGTCACTGAACAGGGTTTGCGGGCGGGACAGAGTGAAAAGGGACGGGGGGAATAAGTAAATTAAAAAAAATACACTTACCTTCGACGGGAGACGTGTTTGTCTCCCTTCCGTCCTCTTCCTCTTCCCGGCTTCACAGGCTCCCAGCCACTCATGATGCTGCTAAAGCACACCCTGCCTTGCCGCTCAGACTGGCAATTAGAGCCTGTGCATGTTCTCTACCTGGCTGTGCTTTACAGCCGGGTAGAGAACATGCAAAGTGCGCATGTCTTTTTGGCCGTCCAAGACTTGCATACTTATTGTGCACCTAGCCCTCCTCGGGCCCCCTCTTTCCAACTCAGCCCCGCCCGCCCTACATGGAAAAATAATATTATAATAAAGTAATGTACATTATTATCATTTTCTTTTTTTTCTTTTTGGATAAACCAGTGAGGCGACGCTCCTCCGTCTTAGCAGAGGAGCCACCCCTGCAGGAGAGTCATTCGATGCTAACACTGTCAGTCAGTGGTGTGTGTGTTGTTTTTCTTGTACAAATGGGTTGAATTTACATGCATTTGCCTGGCAAGAATCTGCAGGTTAACTATTTTCTTGTATTTCTTTGCTTTGTTCATGGGGGTGATCGTTTTCATCTATTGCTTTGTTGTGTACATTTTCTGGCCATAAATGGGGGCGCCAAGAGCTGGTAGAAGTACCAGATTAAAAGCTGAAGTGGGTAAGCAAGTGCCAGCACTCCAAGAAGTATGTAGAAATATAATAGCAGCCTGATGCAGCAAATATCGTTGGTTTGTAAAGGGAAGAACATAAATTGAGAAGGCCCCCAGATGAACATGATGATATGCCAGTTATCTTCAATGGGGGGATGCCACTCAAAATGTATAGGGGTTTATGGGTGATCTCAAGTTTCTCCCTGGTAGCAGGAGGACAGGGACTGCTTCTCAACTGCTCCAGGGTGAATGACCTCTGTGAACCTACACTTTTTAACTAGTGCTTCCTTCGGCAACATCTGTCCACAATCCAGTAAGATCACTTCATTTACAAAGCAACACACGACATGAACTCACTCTAGCTTTAAACCTGTAAATCATATGTTAAAATAGCTTTACGGGTTAAAGTGTTAAAGTATGTAATGCAGAAATTTGTTCATATCCTGAATGTAACAGGGTCAAATCCTTGCGGGGTCAAGCTGGCTTTGTATGCACTCATTTAGACCTATAAGACAGTGCAATACTGAGTTCACCGCATAAAATAGATTACCTTTTTACTCATTTGCTCAGGAGAGAAGAGTCTTTCATGAAACAAAAACAAAATGCTTTATGCTGTGCATCAAGTCAAGGATTTGCTCTGACCAGAGATGAATGATGAAAAACAGTCCACGGGACACCATATATTCCAACAACTGCTAACCGGTCAATTAATATGGAATGATCCATTGTATCGAAAGCAGTGAAGAAGTCCATTAAAATGAGCCAGTTTAGGTAATCCCATCGAAGTTAACAAAAATTGATCTCAACCACTGGTAACTAATAATGGCGTTTGTACAAAATAATGAGGCCCTCATTCCAACTTTGGAACTAAACCGCTGCCAGGGTGGTGGTGCAGACCGTCAAATAATGAGTGTGGCGGTTTGGCCAGTGCCAAACTGACATATTCCCGTTGCTACCACCAGGGCGTCTGTACCCGTCGGGCCGGAGACGATCATCTCCGACCCGGCGCACCACCCAATACTGCCAGTGGTATTCCGAGTCCCTGTTCCACAAGAGATTCTGTGGCAGGAGCACCGCTGCCAAATTCCTGTCAGAAAGGCTACCGGCAACAGGAATTTGTATTCCTGTTGCCGGTAGACAACTCCCGCCCACTCCCAGTAGTGACCCCCGCAGGAGAGACCCCCCACTCCCCTGATCCCCATACTGAACCCCACCCCCAAATACACACACGCTCACCCTGACAAACACACACTCACAACACCCTTACACACACGCGCACACACACATACAGCACACAATTACACACAGACACACACGCACACACAAACACTCCCCTCCCACCCCCCATGCATTACACGCATACACACACTCACACACACCCATTCACACACCTCACCCACCTCCCCTTGCGGAGGACACTTACCTCGTCTGACGAGGTGCTCCTCCCTGAGGGGATGGGACCCAGCTCTCCCACCGCCGACCCCACACAGCCATCAGGACACCTTCAAGCCATATTACAGGTCGTAATATGGCAGGCGGAGTCTTTTTGGTGGAGCATGGCTGGCGGCGGGCCAGCCTCTGCACCACTGACCACCAGTACGAATACTGGAGGATTTTCGCACAAATTGAGGCAGAAGTCCTTCAGTACTCAGAACATGGCGGTCGGAGGATTTTGATGCTAATCCTGCAAAGCACTCAGAGGCCCATTGAAACCTATGGACACCTCCTTATAACGCCTGCTCTGAGCAAGTGTTAAAAGTGCCAAAAAAATGACGCAAAGAAATCACCTTGATTTCTTTGCGTCATTTTTTCGGCACCCCTAATGGGGTAATGCCCCCTTTCCATACATTGTGCCTGGCACAGGCATAATGTAGTGCAAAGGGTTACAAAGTGGTGATTTTGGCCACATTAGCGTAAAACTAAATATGAAGGTGCTAGGAGCTCTTAAATCTTCCCCGTAGAATTTTACATTTCTTTTTTTCGAAAATTGCACAGCCAATGAAAATTTCACATGCCTATTTTATTTAGATATGCATTATCATTTTATTTTTTATTTTTATTGGAGTCATGTACTCATCGCAAATGTTCACTTTTGAGTCGCGTTTTTGTCATATTTTCAGTATTGATATCGATAATACATATATAGACCCATTTTATAATCATATTTGTCATCCAGTCAGTTTGAATTCATGTTTTTATATTATTTCACTGAGCTGCAATGTTGAGGCGGCGTGTACGTGATGCCATCATGAACACGATGTGACTCAAAAAATAATAATTTCATTGGTTGAAGACATTTCAGTTACCTACACAGGAAGACCCCATCCATTTTTCACCTCCTTTTAGTTTCCTTCAAGCAGTTTACACCTGTGTTGTTTTGCTTCAATATTGGTTATTTTGTTGGTGTTTCTGGAGTTTTCTTCATCCCAAAAGTGTGGCAGCTGTTTCTCCATCAGAAAACATGCCTAGCAGTCATGTTGTAGTATAGCAGCGATTAGATTAAGCATTAGCAGAAGACATCTTGTATTTAGTAACTATTGTGAACATTTCGCGGAATCCATTTTGTATTCCTGGCAGCCATTTTCTCTGCCACATGCTGCCATGTGCTCACCATGTGCTCTGTCCTACCTTTCTGTTAACTGCTCTTGAAAATCTGCCTAGTGACAAGTTATATTTAGCATCTCCCACTTTTGCACATGCTCAGTAAGGTCTGCAGCTGTTAGTCCTTGGAAACTGTTAGCTCCTCCTACCTGTCGACTGTGCATTTTCCACATGACCTTACATGTATGCAAGTCTTACTTCTATAATTGTACCACCTCCTTTTAGCCCCTGCTTGGGTATAAAAGGACCATGCTCTCTCAGTTCAGTGTGCTACTTCAAACATTACCGAAGGGTGCTGTTTGAACTGTAGCACCACCTCATGAGGTTAATAAACTTTGTCTTTTATTTCAGTTTCTGTGCCAACTTCTTCCTACATGGTCTGAGGACTTTGTGCAGAGAAAGGTGAACTCCTTGCACTAGTAGGCCTTGCTGAGGCTTACTTCAACAGTCACTCCGAGGATGAGGAGCCTTTATTGAGAGAAAAGAGAGTATTGTGTGGTGCACACCTTTTTTACAATTCCTGAAGGAGAGAAAAGGTTAATGCAGAAAAAGTAACCTGCACTCTCTACAAGAAGGTTTTATCTCGAAGTTCAGCTAGAAACTACTCTTGCTGAACATCATCAATGAAAAAGCATCTCAAGAGCATGCGCATTGCTCACTTAGCACGTGCACAACGTGAAAGAGACCTCGCACTTGGAATTACTGCAACTGAAGATCCTCAGTCTGGAACATCAGCAGGAGCTGTTATTCCATCCACTTCAAATGTGACAGTGCTGGACTTTGCTGCAGTCGAGCAGCATTGCAGACTGCAAATTCTCTTTGTGTGTAAGAGAGCAGTCAAACCAGAGAATTACTGATGCAATCAAAGCACAGAAGTGCTAGTTTTTTATTGATGAAAACCAAGCTTGTGTTAGATTTTTACTAACACCACCGTTTACTATGTTTTCCTAAAACAAAATCAACAAACACAAAAAATTTAAAAATATTAGAAAAATGCCCCAAAAATGGTTCTTCTCAGACCCACTATACTGGTTTAAAAAATGATATTTATATGTTATGTTTGTACCTCTTAGAGTGCCTGAGATGATGAGTAAGAGTTTGCATGAGTAAGAGTTTGCATTAACAGTGAGTGCTTGTGTAAGTGGCTGTATGGGTGAGTGACTGAGTGTGTGAATGGTTGAATGGGTGAGTCTCTGGCTGAATTAGTGGCTGCATGGGTGAGTAACTGGGTGCGTGAGTGCCTGTATGGGTGAGTGACTGGCTGCAAGAGTATTGTTGAATAATTGGCTGTGTCTGTGGCTGTACGAGTTTGTGACTAGGTATGTAAGTGGTTGTATGGGGGTGAGTGCCTGCATAAGTGGACGTATAAATGAGTGAGTGGGTATGTGAGTACTTGAATGGGTGAGTCTCTGCCTCTGTCAGTGGCTGTATGGGTGAGTAACTAGGTGTGTGTGTGGCTGTAAAGGTGGGTGACTAGGTGTGTGAGTGGCTGTATAGCTGGATGACTGGCTGCATAAGTGACTGTATGGGTGAGTGTTTGGGTATGTGAGTGGCTGTATGGGTGAGTGACTGTGTGAGTGGCTCTATGGGTGAATGACTGGCTGCCAGAGTGGTTGTATGAGTGAGTGACTGACTGTGTGACTGGCTGTAGAGGTGAGTGACTGGCTACATGAGTGGTTGTATGGGTGACTAACTGGGTATGTGAGTGCCTGCATGTCTGAGTGAAAGACTGCATGAGTGGCTGTATGGGTGAATGAGTGGCTGCATGAGTGGCTGTATGTGTGAGTTTCTACTTCATTCATAGCTATTTCAGCTTCATTTTCAATAATAGTTTTTTCAAGAGGATCCTGACTTGAAGGTGCTGAACTTTGGCTGCTTTGAGAATTATCCTTTGCTACCTCAGCAGCAATCATTTCTTCTTGCTGTATCTCATTATTTAACATTTGTAAGTAGTTTTTGAACATGGGGCACTGAATAGAATATATTTTACAGCATTTAAAAGATTCCTCATAGCAGTCCTAATCTCCAAGTGAATCCAGTTCAATACTCCCTGGTTTAAACAGTTGAAGACGTGCTAAATAGAAAAATTATTTTTTCTCATGAGTTTGACAGCTAAGTTTTTGATGGTTAATTACATTTTGTTTTTCATGCTTTACTAAACGTCCATCACATCCATGAACTGCATATTTTCTTTCTTCTATATTTTCACTTACATTACTTCTATATCTGTAGTTTTGAAGAATTCCATGAAGGCATTTGTCTTTTAGATGTGCACTTCTTCTTGGATAGTATGTATCCAACATATAGATTTTACAAGATCTGTCCTTTCTGGATCAATCTCAGCAAGGTATTGAATTTCAGGGAAAGATTTCAATACTCTGTTTCCTGTACTAGATAGGCCAAGACTTACTCAGAAAACTCCTTTTGATTTTGAGATAAAATTTTCTGAACTAAGTCTGTCACAGGTCTCATAGGACACCATTCATCTATGGGAAAGCATTTTCAAGCTGAATGAATAAATTTTTTTGCTAAGTTTATTCTCCACAGAAACCTCCTGGCACCTCTCCTTCATCTCAGTTTTTTCAGATTTTGTGATGTACGATGTGACATATTGAGCGACAGCAATGGAGTTGTCTGCAACAAATTGAATGTCTGTGTTAGTATTCCACATTTTTTAAATCACTGGATTGTATTCATTGATGTATTTGGATTCTTATGTTCTTCTTAAGTTATATGTATTCTTTGGAGATTTCCTTGTCAGTATAAGTTTGACTGAAGACATGAAGTAGTTTACTCTTCTTTTTGAAATTACAGGCCTTGGAAATCCAAATCAACATGTTGTATAAAATTTTCCTTTTGACCTATATCTTTGACGACATCTATGTGTTTGAAAATGCAAAACTTGATATCTAAGACCTTTTTCAGCTGTCAGTTTTGATATAGTACATGTGACATTCTGTTCTATAAGAGACAACACAGAGTCATCACTTTCTGCTCCAAATTTGAGTACTTTTTTCATCCACTGTAGCTCATAAATGTGAGGAGCACCTCTTGCCTGGTACTTTTCCGCTAAAGGAATAGTCTTGTTGTAGATAAAAGCAAGTATAGCTTGAAACCAGTGGTTGAAATATCTACAAACATTAGCAGGATCTAATGAGCACAGTTCGAACAACAGGTTCCACATTAACCTTCTTATAACAAACATTATTTTGTACCAGGTATAACATTGCTTGTTTAACTTTATTAACCTTAGCTAACTCTTGCCAAATGTTTCATTTTTAGTTGGTACACCATTTAACAAGATAATAAGAAGCTCTTCATAATATTTCCCTACTCCTACATATTCAACATATTTTAAAGTCTAATGGCAAATAAACAACTCTACCTTTAAGACCCTTCATTAACTCTGTTGGATGCAATTTACCTGTTTTTAATTCCAATTGTATAGTCACTCGAAATGGATGTAGAGATTTGTAAGGATAGATTCATGTACATTCAGGTCTCATAGTTGTACTGGAATAGTCACAAGTTATAACCTGTTATACACTGATCTAGTTGGTGTTTTCTCATTTTCTAACATATCATAGCAGTACTTACATATAACTTGGTGAGTGGACAAGTCAAAAAGCTCCAAATAAATAGGCAGCAAAATCTTACTATGTTTGTCTGTTTTCCCCTTCAGTTTTGGAAAACATATCTACATTTCGTGTTCGACTTTTATAGTGAGTGTGTCTACAGCAAATGCAAACATAGTTTGGCTTTTCAGAACAAGCTGTATTAAACTTTATAATCTCTTGTTGAAAATTCAGTACCAAGACCTGTGCTCTCTTCCTCAGTAGGTACACCAACTAATTCTTTATTCGCCCTAGAATCCTCTTTAGGACCAAAGAACCAAAACTGCACATCCTCATAAACGTTTTCTACCTGTTATACAGTACCACGCAAAAGTACTCTATTCATGTCTCCTAAGCACAACGCTGGACTGTTCACAAAGTAAAGTCTCCTATCTAAACTTTGTATTTTTGAATGATGAACTACCAACATCCTAAAGTGATGAAAGGGGCTTTGGCACACTCTAGTGGATAATCATGCTAATAAATGTCCTAGAAAATTGGTATACTTTCTAACTTTGCATGGGAATAATTCTTGCAAAATAGATTTTTTTTCTTTTTTTAGTTTCTATGTGGAAATTTCCTGACAAATGTCTTTAACAAATCAATTGATTGCTGCCTAATACAACAAATACAACTACAATTCAGTTTATGCACAGGAGCCTGTCTGGGCCTTCCCTCAACCTCTTCTGCTATCACCTTTTCCAGATTTCGAGAGACAATTTCTTCTCTTTCAGCAGGTCTTCCATCCTTCATCTCATAACATCGACCAGTTGAATCCACCGCATATACTAATGTGTTCTGGAGGTATGCTTCCATTCGCCTCTAAATATTTTTCAAAAATTGTTTTATTAATCATTCTTTTTCTTAGGCTGCATCTCTTCATATATAACACTGTTTTATCCAGTGTTCTCATTTTTGTCAAAATCAAAACGAAAAGTGTTCTCTTCAAGGCAGATGCCTTTTCAACTACAGATTTAACATGTTGTTTCAGTTTCAGTATTTCCCTTCTCCTTTTGTACTTTTTCATATTTGTAAGAAGATTCAGAATTACTCTGGCACAAACCATTCTAATTTTACGTTACTTGAACTGTTGCTGCTTTCTGTTTAACTTACCTTGTTTCTTCAATATTTCTTACTGTGCAACTCACTTAATATTTGTACCTTCTTCTTTGACTTCAAACTTTCCTTTTTATTAACATTCACACTTTGCATTCCCCACATATATTTTAAAGAAATTTTCTGCTCCTCTTACTAGCAGCTTTTTTCTCTGTAGGCACAATATCACCATCTTTTGTCTTTTTTTCTGTGTTCCAAGTAGATAATAGGCTTTCCTCTCTAGTCTTTTGGTTTGCCTTTTTGTTGGCATCCTCAATATGCCTTTTTGGTTAATAAAAATATAAAAAAACAATATATGAAAAGATTAAAATTTACATAAGACACTGTTAATTATATATCATTAAAATATACATTTGAATTATTAATTCATTTAAGTCCATTGTTGGCACTTCACATATATTTTTTATTAATGGTCAGGCTTTCTAAACATATATAGAAGTCTTTGCTTATAAGTTTCTTTTTAAGCAGGAACATCTCTTTCTATTAGTGACTACATAAGTACCACATATAACATAACAGTGCAACCACCACTATCTACCTTGTAGTTTTACTCCAGATATCATTTGTTTTCATTCATGCCAACCAAAAAAAAATCTCAATATGGGCTGGTCTGCACCACGGATACCTTTGTTAGCAGTAGATAATTAATTTCAGAGAGCATAAGAAGACAGCAGAGAGGCAACATATCTTACAGGTAGAATTCATGTCTCCATTTTCCAGATGGCACAGGGTAGCACAATAAAGCACAACAGCATGCACACTGGGCCTCATAAATAACAGTCTTTCTGTTAAAAACAAAATATTTAAATATTGATGCTATTAACAATTTCCTAAAACATTAAATTAATTTCTTGGTGCCTGAATGAAGCTGTTGAAACTTCTCTACCTATAATTCACATAATATAATTTTATCTATTCATTTATACTTTTATCACTCTTATTCACAAACATACCTTATTTTAAAACAACACTATTAGGGTGACATGTAGCAAACTTTTGCGAGTCGCAAATGGCCCGATTCGCAATTTGCGACCCCACAAAATCGGAAATGGGATGTAAAAATCCAATTTCCGACTCGCAAAATGCAATGCGAGCCATTACCGACTTGCAAAATTTGCAACCCCATTTTGCGACCCGCAAATAGGAAGTCGCAATTTGCGAGTCGCAAACCATATGGAATAGCAACTTGCAAATTGCGACTAGTCGCAAAAAGCCCATTTTGCACTTCCAATTTACCACTAACTCAGAGCAGGTGGTAACCATTACCAAAGTATAAAAGGAGACCCAGAAGGCATCTGGGTTACTCAAGATGGCAGAGATATACCTGATAGCAGTGAGGAGGAGAGCCCACGCCGCCCAGCAGTGGAGGAGGAGGAGCCAGAGACAGGAGAAGATATACAGAACAAGGCAGACACTTTTCCAACAAACTGAGGAGGAGATTTATGATAAATATAGACTCAGCAGCGCAGCTATACTAGATTTAATAGAATTACTCAAACCACAGCTATAACGCCAGACTGTGCGCAGTTGCGCCATCCCTACGCATGTGCAAGTGCTATGCTCACTGCACCTCTTTGCCTCGGGTAGATATCAGGGGGTCATTGCTGTGGCAGGTGGGGTATTCCAAAGTGCACTCTCACGGTTCTTTAGGGCATTCCTAGACGCCTTACTCACACACATGTCCAGTTACATATACCTAACCAGGAATGAGGCAGAAATCAACACCACCAAGTTGGAATTCTACAGGATTGCCAACTTCCCACATGTCATAGGGTGTGTAGACGGGACACATATACAAATATGCCCTCCTGCAAACCTGGAATATCTATTCCGCAATAGGAAGTGTACCCACTCACTCAATATTCAGGTGGTATGTGACGCCCATTATGTCATCACTGACATGGTTGCTAAATTTCCAGGCAGTACTCATGACTCCTACATTTTTAGGCACAGTGGGATACACCAACGGCTAGAACATGGGAGTTTGGAGACGGATACCTCCTAGGTAGAGCTGATAACACCTTGCAGACATACACACAGGTCAATGTGGAAACCACCCATGCCCAGCTAACATTGTACTTTTTGTGCCAAACAGGTGACAGTGCATATGCACTACAACCATGGATACTAACTCCGCACCTAACACCCAGCAATGATTCAGAGAGGCGATACAACAGTGCACATAAGAGGACCAGGAATATAATCGAACATACCTTTGGACTGCTGAAAGCAAGGTTCAGATGCCTCCACCGAAGTGGAGGTGCCCTCCAGTATACCCCAATAACAGCTTTCAAAAACGTTGTCGCATGCGCTATACTGCAAAACCTTGCCACCAGACGTGGGCTACCTCTCACCCCTGAAGACCCAGATTCTGAGGATGAAGAGCAAGAGCTACCGCATCACTATCATGGGGATAAGAGCATCGCAAATCAAGGCAGACTGAGACGGGAACACATTGCAAACCAATACTTTGGAAGGTACGTGCTAACTTTTACCATACTCACCAATGTAACACACAAACAGTTCATGTGTTAAGTGGAAAGAACAAGTGATTTAATAAGTGCAAACACAAAAACTATTTACAATTGGAACAGTTCAGGGGCTTCAATAGTCCACCTGGCATAGGACACATTGATGCCATGTGCCCCAACCCCAGGACTGTGTGGAGCTCAAACCCTATGGCGGGCTCGGCCAGCATGGCTGGTACTAGGGGGGTCAGCAGTGCCCTGCCTTGTGCTTCCACTGCGAAGCATCCTGGTGTCACCGGCAGAGACACTGCTGACAGTGGAGCCGTCCTCACTGTCCTGTGGCGTGTCGCCTGTGCCCCTGGCCACCTGCCGTGCCTCCATTAGGTCTTCAGCGTGGCTGAGACGGCTCAGTTCACGTGCCACGTCACTGGCAAAGTGGCCCATGTCCACCTGGAGGCTGACCGTGCGCCTAGACAGACCTGTTGTGTTCACAGCCAGCCTTACAATTGAGGATGACATCCTGTCTAGGCGGTTCAGCAGCTGGCGGTCACGACGCTGTGCACTCTCTGTCTGCGTTAGCAGTCCTGCCACTAGTTGGCGCATGGAGAGTGCAAGGTCGCCCATGTTTGAACTGATCAGTTGCAACTCTGAATGTACCAGCTGCATGCTGTTGCCATGATTGCGCTCCATGCGCCCCAATGCCCCGATAATCCTCCTTATTTCCTGTGTCTGCAGGCACTGACCCCGTAGGAGTGCGGCCTCAGTATGTGATATGGAGGCATCCCCTGACTCTGCCAGCCGCTCTGAGGATGGAGTTCCACATCACCTGCGACGCGGTGGAGGCCCTGTGACGTCTCCCGTGGCACTTTGGCTGGCACCTGGTGCAGGCTCACACACCACTACTGCAACAGGTGTTTCGTGAGGGGACATGGTGTTGGTGGTGCAGGTCACAGTGGTGGCTGGTCCTGTTCCCTCGTGTGTCTGCTGGCTGACCAGTGGCCCCTGGCTGCTTGGGCTGGTGGGGGTGTCTTGTGGGAGACCTGTGGGATATAGGGAACACACTGTCAGTATCTACTAACTGTTATCAACTTCCTAATAAACTGTTGCCTATGAACTGCCTATTGACTACATTGCCCATAATGCACCATTCTGGTGTTTGCTACTCTGAAATGGAACTATTTTGGTTGTGCATGCTCCTGTGTACAAGGTGGGTGGGGGTATGGCATTAATAAGGGTACATGCATGTCACATGGTACTCACAGGTTGATGGTCCTGCCTCAGAGGTGTCCAGATCTCCCATAGCGAATACAGTCTCAGGCTCAAGGGTCTCTTTTACCCTTTCCTCCAGGGGTGTGGGTGGTGGTACTGTTGATGGTCCCCCTCCTGTGCCTCTCATCTCCCGGAGCCGCTCTGCCACCCTCTCCTTGGTCCGGGAGCGCAGGTCTTATCACCTTTTCTTGAGTTCCTCAATACTCCGGTGGCTGACCCCCAGGGAGTTGACTTTTTCCTGGATCTCCATCCACAGTGTCCTTTTCTCTGTCTCTGGCACGGTGAGGGCTGCCCTGCCAAACAACTGGTCATGGTGCTGACAACACTCCTCAGTCAACACCTCCAACTCCTTTTCTCCAAACTTCAGTTTCCTCTTCCTTGGGGTTTCTGCCATGGTTGCTGAAGCTCTGTGTGTTTGCAGTGCTGCAGTTGAAATGGGTGTGGTCCTCCCTTCTCCCAGGTGTCTTTGTAAACTTCCTGGCTGTGATGTCATCATCATGTGCCAGGAAGTGTTTTCCAGAGTGTTCTGCAGCACCTGCATTCAATTTCCGGCACAGTCGCAATTTGCAACACCCATTCGCAAATTGCGTGTCTGTTTTTTGCGCGGTCGCAAAAAGCGACCTCGCAAACAGCGGACTCGCTATCTCCGGTGCGACTCCATGTGCGAGTCACAAATTGTCCTCGCGTTTTCTACCTGCATTGCAGTTAGCGAGTCGGAAATTGCGAGTCGCAAAGAGTCGCAATTTGCCAATCACTAATTTTTCCCTACCTACATCTGGCCCTAAGTCACATACCTGTTAATAGCTGATGTTGTCAGGTAAAATAATATCTCAATATCACTTTGCTGTTTTTGTGTGTAAAGTAATCAAATCTCAGAATAAGAATGGTGCACCACATCTTGCTCCAAGAAACCAGTAATGGCAACTTGTTCACCTTTGCTCCCTGTGATACTATGCAAGTTAGCAAATCACCAAATGTATTTCATACTTTCGTTTATAATATTCCACATCTGAATGGTTACTGACCTGTGACTCTATGTTGTGCTTATAGTAAGTAGCCCAATTTGCTACTGTGTGCTGCTGGAGTCACGACTCTTTAGCGCCCCTCACAGTGGATCCAGTGTAGCTTTGAGTCGGATTTGCGACTCCAGTTGGGGAGTGTAAACATATTTATCATAATTTTTATGTTCGATTTTATGTACATCCTAAATTCACTAATAAAACTGATTTGGGAAAATTCATTTATTCTCATTTCTTTGTCCTACAAAATGCATATTTTCTAAAAGATGTATGTCTCCTTTAACAACTACCCTTCCCCCCACATTCTTTCTCTTCAGCTACCTTAGCAACCTCCTGTAGAACATTCCACTGTACCACTCGGTCAAAAGTTAAAAGCATTGCTGCTTAGCAGCAGACTAGCTTCAATGTGTGCTTTACCAGGTGCGGTTCACTGTTACAGAAGCTAAGCATATCCAAAAAGGGATTACTTAGTTTGAAAAAAGTAAGAACCAATCACACTTTAACTAAATACTTTTACTGACAGCCTATTTTTGTGTACCACTATATTCAGAACATCCAATGAAATATCAGCTTTTTTCAAATCAAGGACCCTCTCCTTTTTAACCACCTCACATTTTCTGCAGTCCCTCATTCAGCTGAATCTTTCTACTGTGTGCAACTACTCCTTGAATTCCAAATGTTCAGTGTTTGGATTGTAGGTCACAGCTATGTTTTTTGAGCTAGTGAGTATGCTAGAAAGAGCAGCATTGACAGAAACTTTGCTTTGCCTAATGAGACTATTACTTGGGTTGACCACAGATGGTTAAAGTGGCAGAAATTGCTTCCATTGGCTGAAAGCATTAGAGATTACCAACCACCTCAACTCATGATTGTGCATTGTGAGAAAATTACTTGGGCACACTGACTGGGGTAGCACTGAAAATCCTAAAGAAGGATACCTTTGTTCAATTAATGCACCTTTTCCCTCACAAAGCATTTATGTTCACTATCATATGCCAGAGGCAGAAATGGAAGTGGCCAAACCAGTTACAGATTGACAAAGCTAGGAAACATGTTGAAATAACTGTTTCAGCATTTCTCAGAGACCATTACATGAGTTCTATTTACAATAATACCCTGCAGTTTCACATGAATTGCATATATAGATGAGATGGTGTGCACTTTACAGATGAAAGCAACAGAGTGTTTCTAAGCAACTTGGCACTCTGCATCCACTCTTATATATACTAAACATATATAAAAAAATAACCATACAGGCTCTTTTTAGAGCCACCCTATATCCCAATCATTCTTTAAGTGGATGAGTGAGACCCTCACTAGCTCTGTGAGTAGATAAGTGATAGTCATACTGGGTCTGTGACTAGATTCATAACGGTCTCATTAGAACTCTGAGGGGCATATTTAAGAAAAGTGGCGCTGCACAAAGTGCAGCGCTGCTTTTCTTGTGCCCCTAGCAACCCCTTAATGCCACCATGTGTGCGCTGTGTTTAAAATACGGCACACCATGGTGGTAGTTAGGGGACTAGTGTCAATTTAGGGGACTAGTGTGAATTTGTTACGCCAATCTGGCGCTTTGCAGGATTAGAATCAAAAATTCAAAAATCAATGGAAGCCTCCTTTTAATGCTTGCTCTGAGCAAGCATTAACAGTGCCAAAAACTGGCTCAAAGAAATCTTTTAGATTTCCTTGCGTCATATTTTTGGCCCCACTAGTGGGGGAACACCTCCTTTGCATACATTATGCCTGGCGCAGACATAATGTAGTGCAAGGGATACAAAGTGGACCAATGCATATATTGCACCATTTTGTAAATATGGCACAGAGTTTTTAGCCTTCTAACGCCACATTGGCATCACAAAATTACATTAATGTGGTGTTGGAATGGCTCTAGGGGCTCTTAAATATGCCCCTAAGTGAGTGCCACTGAGTCTGACTGGATCTGTGACTGCGTACTTTAGTCTCTGAGTGGGTCTCTGAGTGGATACATTAGTGTACGAGTAATTCTGTGAGTGGGTGTATTAGTCTTTGAGTGCATCTTTCATTGGATGCATAAGCGTGTGAGCGACTGTCAGTCCACACGAAAGGGTCTGAGTGAGCCGTGACTACACATGTGAATGCACCTGCGTGGGCCTGTGAGTAGTTACATGAGGATCTGAGTGGGTGTCTGAGTGGGTGCATCAATGTATGAATGGGTCTGTTACTGAGAGCATGACGGTCTGACTGAATATGTCAGTGGATGCATAATGGTGTGAGTAGATCTGTGAGAACGTATGTAAGGGTCTGAGTAAATCTCCCATAGGATGTATGAGAGTGTGAGTGAGTCTATAACTGCGTATATAAGGGTGAGAGTGGGTCTCTGAGTGTATGCATTACTGAAAGAGTGTACGACTGTGAGTGTGTACATGAGGATCTGATTGGATCTATAGCTGAATGGATGACTGTGTAAGTGGGTCTGTGAGTGGCTGTATGTGAATCTCAGTAGGTCGCTGAATAGGTGAATAACTGTATAAGTGGGTCCGTGAGTGGGCGCATGAGGGTCTCAGTATGTCTGTGAGTGGGTGCATCAGTCTCTGAGTGGGTCTATGAGTGGGTGTGTGAGTGTATGCATAGGTCTATGAGTGCATACGTAAGGATCTGAGTGGGTCACTAACTGGGTGTACGAGGGTCTGATTGGTCTCTAAGTGGGTGTGTAAGTATCTGAGTGGGTGTGTGAGTGGGTGCGTAAGTCTCTGAATGGTTCTGTGACTGGGTGTACGAGTGTTGGAATGGGATTGTGAACGGGTGCATGAGTGTCTTAGTGGGTCTCTGAGTGGGTGCTTGAGAGTCTGAGTGGGTCTGTGAGTGGTTGCATAAGCATCTGAGGCAGTTTTTTGAGTGTGTGCAAGAGGGTCTAAGTGGATCTGGGATTTGGTGCATGAGGGTCTGAGTGGGTCTGTCAGTGGGTGCACAACTGTTTGAGTGGGTCTGTGAGTGGGTGCACCAGTCTTTGAGTGGGTATGTGAGTAGGTGCATGAGCATCCAAGTGGGTTTGTGAGTGGGTGCATGAGAGTCCGAGTTGGTCTGTAACTTGGTGCATGAGGGTCTGTGTTTGCCTGTGAGTGAGTGCATGAGGGTCTGAGTGGGTCTCTGAGTGGGAGCATCAGAATGTGTGTGTTTTTTTCTATTTTGTGGCAGGTTTTGTTGCTGTTGTGATATTACACGGTGGCCACGCTGAGCACCACAATGGATTTGCGACTCCGCAATTATGTAAAAAAAGTGTTTTTAAATATTTTACTGTCTTAACAGGTCCCTCACACACTCAATAATCTACATTATGGGGTCAGAGTACCTCTACCCTGACCCCTTATATTGTTTTTTGGCCTTATTTCCATCCCCCAGGACTGTGACTGGTTCTCAAGATGGCAGTCGCAAGTTTCCCCAAAGCTTGGGGGACAGCCAATCACAGTACTGCTTCTGTCTCACGGAGCCGCAGCACTCCGCGCAGGAGTCACAATGGATCCACAACTCTATGTGTACAATTTTTTTTTCACTTAGTAACTGAAAAACTACTGCACCGACTTACACCAAATAACAAAACGACCGTTTCTGGAGCTAGAGCTATCTTTTCTGCCAAATTTGGTGTAATTTCATCCAGTAGTTTTGGCGTTACCACTGTTCAAAATCCCTATGGAAAAATGAATAGTGAAAATGTGTTTTGGGACCCCCTTTTTCTCGGCCCCCAATAGATGGATCAACCCCAAACTTTTCAGACAGCAGCTGATGTGACTGTGAAAGTTTTTGGGAACATTTTGTAAAGATTTGTCAAGCTGTGCCAAAGGTAATTATCAAAACAAAAAATGAATTTTCTATGGAAATTACATCATAACTATAACTAGGTAATATATTAAACACATTATTTGTATATATTTTAATGATATGAGTGTAAAACAATATTTGTTCAATATTTTTGTACTTATCATCATAAGCATAGGAAAATAATATTTTTTACACAATATTTTGGTTCCACAATATTGTTGGTTTTTATTATGTCAGTGATTCTTAATAATTCCACTCCATTTTTTGCCCTCCATTTGTGGTCTTTCATGTCATGCTGTGCTTTTTCAACTGAAACAAGACCAAGAGCCGGATTATGTGTTTGGCAGTCAGACAAGCCGACTGCCAAACTTGAGGGGATGAGACTGCCATCATCTCGGTGGCCTCACCCCCAGTCATATTATGATGTTCTCACCAGGCTGATTGACAGGAATATCGTATTGCGACATTCCCAAAAGTCAGCCTGGGTGGAACAGTACTACGATGTTGGTCTTGGCTCCCTTAAAGGAGCCGAGGCCAATACCACAGCACAACAGCACGCTAGGAATGTGCACTGTGTGCAATGCAGACAGTGCACATTCCAAGAATGCTGGGCAGGGAGGCTCCTGCACCACCCACAACATGGTCGTGGGCAGTGCAGGGGTGCCCCTGTGTCCCCCAATACTTTCTTTCCACCAGTGTTTTCATGGCAGTTTAACCATCATGAAAAGGCTGGTTAAAGGGGACTAATGCTCAGCACTTCGGTGCTGAACTCAGTGCTGCCATGGTTGTCCACGAGTCTAACCACCGTCAGCCCATCGGAACCATGTTCCTTGCCAGGACGGTGGTCCGACTGCCGGAGTTATAATGTAGCGGTCAGACTGCCCGGAGTACGGCAATCTGACCGCCATCATTAGGCTGGCAGTCTAAAGACTGCCAGCCTCATAATGAGGCCCAAGCCTGATTTGTATATGACTTGAACCTGTATGGAGTGGTCTAATCTAAATCTAAAAACTTATGTATTGGATAGCGGCATGACTATTTTTCAATTTTAGCTTTCTACTATCACGATTTGTTTTTCAAAGTGAAGGACTTTAAGTGTGAAGGGTATGTGCATATGTTGGCCCCGTGCACACTGTTCCACGGAGCTTAGACTGCACCTCACTGAAAAGGCTGAAAAATATTAAAACAGATCTGTGATTTCTGGTGTTCCTTTCAGGAGGGTACCGGACCTCGCAGTATGGGCAGGATTGGTCCTAATACATCGCAACCAAGTCTGATTTGCATAGAACTGCTTCCTGTCTAGAGTGGCACTATGGACAAAAAAAAGATGGAATGGACTGTAGCTCTGAATACCTGTCACTGAGAATAATCAAAGCATTCCATCTACCACTTTTCTTGCTATGTTCTAGAAGCTGGCATGTTTGAAATCTGTAGCTAACATTGTTGCCTGTTGTTCATAGAATCCTCGAGGCCTGCCCATCACTGTAGAAGGTATTGCACCTTGCAGCTCTAGGGCACAAACCATGTCTAAAGCAGTACCAATCAATTCAAGATACAACTAACAAATGCAAAATTGAATGAAAGGTTGGAATGTTTCTCATGCCCCCCACAACTAGGATCCTGCAAGTAGGAGGGAGGAGAATTGGAGAAACTGGGTGTTAAAGAAAGGGAAACACACCAGGACCCCTTTTCTGACAGCGAGACGATTGTATATTTCAGATCGCAGGACTATTTCATTATATGTTCCATTGTGTAGTGTCACAACATTATCTCTTCCAGTGGGCAGTAAAGTATCTTGGTTATTCTACGAGGCAGTGCTACATTGATGTGTATTTCAGTGTGCAGTGGCGGCTCATTGTATGTTCCTGTGCAAAGATCCACGTGATTGAATGTTGTATTGGCAAAGATAATGTCATATTTGTTCTACTGGGACACGTTGGGAGTTGATTCTGTGCTTTGTGTATTGAGAGGCACCTAATCGAAGATCTTGTGTCATTCCCAGAACAAATGGCTGGAGCACTCTCATTTGTCTCTGCAGTGATGTACTGTAGGAAAATAATGGAGCAGTCATACCTTCTCTCTTCCCCTTCCTGTCTTTAAAATACCTAAGGTGACAAATAATTTAAATAGCTGATGAATTCTCACTAGGATTCATTTTGTAGAAAGCTCTATACACCCTTGAAGGCACATGTGTGTACCAACAGCCAAATCCCTGCATCTGAGCAGGAATTAAGCTGACCACACACTGTGTTGGGTAAATTCACCTTCATCTAAAGAGGTAGGAAAGTGAAGTCCATCTCCTTGTTTGTCTAGGGGCCCATGGCAACAAAGGCACTGCAGGACCTTGATGCTATTCAGTCACTTCCAGCTGATGCCTAAGCACAAATAACCAATAAGGCACGGATAATCACACGAAATGATGCAGGAGTAGACTGACAGCATACAGAGTGCTCCCAACAACGTTCAGTTATATATGAGCTAAAATATAGACTCCATTCAATTGTGAAGCGAAGGGAATACCCTAAGCGAAGAGGTCAGCTGTGTCATTACATTCTTGTGGTGACCACCTTAGTTGAGGGTACTCATGTATGAAAGCTCTTATATGCAGCTAAAGCTATCTCTAGCCAGTCCTAAAAAGGTAAATATACAGTCATAGACTGTATCTGTAAAGCTTGAGTGAATAACTACGATGTTGTCAAGAATTCCAAAACTCCCATTTCTTTCTCTTATGATGTATATGGTATGCACATCAATCGAAGGGAATCAAGGCAAAATAGGAATGGGAGATTAAGAGACAAATAGAGAAAAAAGAGAGAGAAAGAGTATGAGAGTGAGAGAGAGAGAGCAAGAGCATTGCCATCCATTTGCTTCTTTGGACCATCAAGCAGGTCGGGAGGCACAGCAGAAATATGGATCTCTGATATGGATCTCTGTTCCAAACTATTATGAGTAAATACAACGATGGAACCAAAACACCAAATCAGCATTGGTACTTGTTTATCAAGCTTGTAGGCAGATTGTGCTTTTGTGAGCCCTACAATTATCTTTTTCTTAAACAATATGAATGTTTTTATGTAATCAGGCACTTATATTGACTCCACAATAATGACTACAAGCACTTCATCAAGGTGAGCAGATCTGGTGTTAGGAATAGTAGGTTTGTACTTCCCTTTATGCACTTACCTTGATTATGTATTGGCAGCTGATCTTGTAGAGTCAATCTATATGTGAAGATCTACATTATTGTCCTTGGTCTTGTGACATACCAACCACTATGACCAGCAAATAGTAATGGAACCCTGGGGTGAGGAGGAGAGCCAGATGGAGGATAAATAGGCAGAATAGGAATAAAAAAACAAGGCCCATGCCAAGGATTTTTGGTGACCTATTGAAAGTGATAGGTTATGATTTTCCTCTCCTGGCCATTGGGCTACATTTTATCCTTTATGGGGTAACTTGGTGTCTCCTTGTTGGTAACTACGTTATACTTCTTTGACATAACACTGGCCCTTTTACCTCGAATCATGAAATCTCGGCTAGGCCAATAGCTATTTCTAATTAAAAAAAAAAAAATAATCACTAAAACCTACCGAGGTTATATTGATCAGACTGATACCAGACGTTTCTAGCAATATCTTTGCCTCGTTGACTTTTGCTTACCGAGAAAATGATATAATACTGAAAATACCCTAACTTGCCCAGTGGTCCATTCCTGATAATGCACAGAGTCACTTAAAGCTCCGCAGCTAATCATAGTTAGATCTTGCCTAGAGCCAGAGGTAATTTCATATTTAGAACTGGTTTCTAAATGCTCAAACCTTCATATCACACAGTAGAAGGTACCTGCTATTTCATTTTACACCTAATTTTCCTTTTGATCTTTCTCCACAATGGAGCTTGAGAAGGAAGATAATTAGTTCCATACTTAACTGAAAATGATGGATCGTGACCCTGCGCCAAACAGAGAGATGCCCCGTATTTAATTGAATACGGTATACCCCTGTGTTCTACACTGCGCTGGCGCTAAATTGAGCTGCCTAACGCCAACGCAGGCATCCATGCAACATCGTGCAAGGATGTCTGGGTTGAGGGGTTTGATTGTTGGGCCCATATTCATGGATTTTGACGCAAAACTGAAATAACGCAATTTTGCATCAAAATCCATAGTGCCTGCTAACGCCATGCGGTGCCATATTCATGTAATGGCACACGGTGGTGCAAAGGACAGGCTAGAGTCTAAAGAAAAGACGCTAGCCGGGGGGATGGCGGGAGGGGAAAAGATGCAAGTGGACCAGAAATGACGCTAGGCTTGTTAGTGACAATAAGAATGCCACTAACAAGCCTAGAATCATTTTCTGATGCACTACCACCCAAACATGACTCCTGTCTTAGTAAAAACAGGAGTCATGCCCTTCACCCCAGTGGCCAGGCCGTAATACCCAGTGCCAGGCAGGGGTCCCATGTAAGGGGCCACAAATTGTAAAGAAAAAAAATCATACTTACCTATACATACCCCGGATGGGTCCCCCATCCTATGGCGTCCCTCTGGTGTGGGTGGGGGTTTTCCTGGGTCTTGGAATGGGCATCCGTGGGCCCATTCCATGGTGTTTAGCCATGGAAATGGGTCCTCGGGTCCCCTAACACCTGGTCAGACCCAGGTGTTAAAAAATGGCTCTAAGTAGGCTTAGCGCCATTATTTTGGTCTGCCCACTTTGTACTCGTCGTTTTTGTGCCAGAGTATAATTAAGGCTGTAAGGTATTAGCATCATATTGTGGATGGGAACGCCTACCTTGCATCTAATTAGCGCATGGTAGTTTGCCGCATCAACAATATGACGCTAACCCCTATATTTTGACGCTAGACGAGTCTAGCGTCATAATATAAATATGTAGTTAGCTAGGCGTTATGCCCCTGGGGTGGCATTAGATTTTGGCACTGCCTCAGGTTTACGAGAACTCATAAATCTGAGACAGCCTCAAAATGCACTGGGTGTTGCTGTGGCACGCCCACAGCAACACCCATTGCAAGCCCCTTCCATGAAAAGGGCTGTGTGTGAAGGGGCCGTATTTACAAGGTGGCGTTAAGTCACAAAAAGTGGCTAAATCCCTACTTGTAAATACGGTGCAGGGCATAGCGCCACTGGAGCATCACTAAAAGTGACGCTTCAGTGGCACTACGGGCTCATAAATATGCCCCTTATTGTCTTCTCTTATCTTATGCTTTTCTTCATCTAAGTAGTGTCCATATAAACAATGCTTTAGAGGAGGGAAGATTCATGTCTG
The DNA here is from genome assembly GCF_031143425.1 of Pleurodeles waltl. Classification (NCBI taxonomy): domain Eukaryota; kingdom Metazoa; phylum Chordata; class Amphibia; order Caudata; family Salamandridae; genus Pleurodeles; species Pleurodeles waltl. The sequence continues at coordinate 964,499,541 of NC_090436.1, read as the reverse complement.
AATGGAGCAGAAAGATGGAAGGTAACTTTCTATGGTTGGGGAAACATTGAGTTTTAAGGGAGTACCAATAGGAATTGGCCATAATACAATAAAAAGGGGCCCTTGATTAAAAATAATAACTGAACACCTCCATTCTCCTTTGAACAAACATATGCATGATTCACAAAAAAACGTTTTTTGTGAGTAGTTTCCAGCAGTAAGTCAGCCTGTCTTATACCTCAAAATTCATGAGTATGACATACGTATGCCTAGAGTGAGATATTCTGGCCCAGATTTAAGAGGGTCTAGCATCATTCCAAAGCAGCATTAGCAGCCTTTTTTTTATGCTAATGTGGAGTTGGAAGTCAAAAAACCCCACACCATATTTACAAAGTGGCGCAATGCTTGCAATCTTCCCACAGTGTTTTAAAAATGTGTTTTCATGTCCTGCGGAAGTCACATTGAGCAGTGCGGATGTTTTGAGTTATAAAAATCTTACAACCTGACTGTAGCCATAAACCCGAAGAGACAGAATGATTACGGATGTGTTATGCAGTGTCACCACAGGTATATTGTTGTGCACAAATGTTTGATTGTTAGGTTTTAGTATAAAGTTACCAGGGGTATTCATTGCGTGATGGGAAAGGTTCTCATGAAAAATGTAGAAACAGTATCTCATATGTTCAATGATGTTGATTTAAAATGCCAGATATCTTATTAGGTTAAAAATAATTGCACGCGAACTGTAGAAATAGTGGGTCAGATGTATGAAAGGGTGATATCCAATTTTTTTCTATAGGAAAAAGCTTTAGGGACAGATTTACTCAAAAGTGGTGCAGCGTTGCGCTGCGTCACTGTTGAAACGCAGGGATGCACCATATTTATTAGAATACGGTGCAGGCCCTGTGTTTCCCCCAGCGCTGGCACGAAATTTAGCTGCCTGCGCCAACGAAGGCATACTTGCACCATTGTGTAAGGATTTCTGCATTGAAGCGTTTGATTGTTTATGTGTGGGAAGGTGTCCCTTCCTGCACATTAACAATCACTAATCACGATTTGGCACTTCTGTGCGTGCTGCAAAATGCAGCACACACAAAAGTGCCAAAGCGTCATTTTGAAAGGGACACCTTCCCTCACATAAACAATCATTTCTGGCATTTTCCTCTTTCTATGTGTGCTGCAGAATGCAGCACACATAGTAAAAGCAAAAAACGAGGAGGAAGAAAAGTGTTCCTCCTTGTTGCCCCTTGCTAATGCCACCCCTGGGTTGGCGTTAGATTTTGGTACTGCCTCATGTTTTCCAAAATACATAAATCTGAGTTAGCGTCAAAATGCAATGAGTGTTGCTGTGGCACTCCCATAGCAGCACCCATTGCATGCCCATTCCACGCAAAGTGCTGCGTGTGAAGGGGCTGTATTTAAAAGGTGTTGTAAAGCCACAAAAAGTGGGCAGTGTGCTACCGGAGCGTCAAGTATAATATGCTCCTTGGTACATATGGGCCAGCATCTCTTAAGCGTGATAGAAAGGATTGAAATACCGAATTCTGTAGACGATTAACACCGGGGGAATTATTTAATAAAATGTAGGCCGCCTCAACTCACTTCATACAGTGATGACTGGCAATTAATATCACTGAACTTCACAGTAAGTATGTGATTTCTAGGCTGTCCAAGGACATTCTAAACCTTGGGGACAGCAGAAGTCAAACATCATGTGCAGTTTGTATGTTAGTGTTACTGCCCCGCTTTTCGGGCAAGTAAAAGCTTAACTGCAGAGGCTAACTTTTTCTGCGCAAGGAAATTTCGATGTAAGGGGAGGAGGCGTCCTTTCGCTGGCCCAGATCCTATCTGTCACAGTGGCATGGGAAATTTCAGAGTTCCGTGCAGGCCTGTCAACCCTTGTTCACACAAGAGAAAGTAACACAAATAAAATGTATTGAACTGAAAAAGAGAGTTTGGTCAAGAAGGTGATCATAAGTTCTAATCTGTCAAGGACTGATAGGTGGAAATTTACTAACACTTTGCATCCGAAAAGTGACACAAACCGCCACAAGTTGTCTTGATATTTATTTTCCAGTGCAAATCCTGATTTTCCTTGGAAAGTATCCTTAAAGTAATGATGCAAAGCAGTTGCTTTGCATCAAGGGGTGTTCCATGGTTGGTACTTGAGTGTCCTGATGCAACAAGCCACAGACTTAGGTGCAAAGTCCTATCCACTAAACAAAGGTAGCTAGGACTTTGTGATAAATTTAAAGACACTTTCTATGCTTGACAGAAGGAATATACCCTGCACTTTAGTGAAAGGGTGTGTGCGTTGGCTCACGCCAGGTTAAAGTGGGCCAATGCAGGGAATGAGGAAAACAACACTATGGCCATCATTACAACCCTAGCGGTCGGTGATAAAGTGGCGGTAATACCGCCAACAAGCCGGCAGTAAAAAAAAGGAACTATGACCACAGCGGAAACCGCCAACACAGACAGCCACTTTAACACACCGACTGCCACTGCGGTAGCAACAAGCGGCGGTAACCGTCAACAGCCAGGCGGAAGACAATGTTCCGCCCACTGTTATACAACAGGCCTATCCGCCACCTTTACCGAGGCGGTACCAATGACAACAAAAGCACGGCGGAAACAGATCTCAGAAGTCAAAGGACTCACCTCTGGACACTCAGGGAAGAACCATGCCGCCATGGAGCCCGAACTGCAGATCTTCCCCATGCTGGTCTACCTCCTCCTACACCTGGAATACCAACGCCGGGGATGACGACCACGGTGAGTACTGCCGCCTAGCGCACAGGGGAGGGGGGAGGAAAAAGAGAGTGACACACAAACAGGCAACACGCAACACCACCAACAACATACACACAAACAGATGCAACAACATTACACATCTACCCCGTACCCTTCAGGAATAATGCAAGGAAAAAAGGAAGTGATTGAAGTGAGTGTAATAAGATACAATTCTAGAAATACATCCTCAAAATACAAAACAGTATTTACAGATATATAAATGGAGGGACACTGCAAAGGCCATTATGTCAGTGGACCAATAAACAGGGGGATAGGGAGGAATTATGGTCCAGTGTATAGCCTCCCAATTAATGTGCTAATAAAGATAATACACTGTTCCAGCTAGAAAGAGAGAGGATACTGAAGTGGGGTCCTAAATTTTAGGAGCAAAAAACCTCACACACCCAAAAGGGTGTCATGCTTCATCATCGGAGTTGCTCCTCGTCAGACCTGCGCTGCAATGTCTGACGGGCACCACTCCAAGTGGGGGGGCTCTTTGACGGAGATCTTATCATTGATGATGCCACAACCCTAAGTGTGAGTATCAAGGAAGGAAATCAAAAGGTGGGAGTTTAAAATTGGCTTTCAAAACCTATAGTGAATAATCTATTTATTAATCCAAAAGGGGGTCAGAGGCCAAGATTAAAAATAGTCACAAGCGTGAAACAGAGGTAATGGTCAATCACTCTATAAAGGAAAAGAAAAGAGAGTGGGGAATTTCCAAGCCATCCCTCATAAGGGTCAACATGTTTCGCGTCTCTTGTGGCCCATATGGGTCCAGTGACGCTTCTTCAGGACCAGTTGACTATATGTATCTCCTATTCATGAAAAGCGTGGATAACTACAACCTGAAATTGTCAGAAAAAACATATCCAATCACTTAAACTAGTATGGGAAGGATCTATTATTCCTAACTGTTGCCCTGTAATCAAATAAACACAGGTAAAACAAGGGAAATAATCTCAATACCTATCCACACAATGACGTAATCTTCAATATGGGAGTAGGGAAAGGTGGTGTCAGACCGGTAGTGGGGCACAGTGGAAGTGTCAACGCGTGATCAAAAGGTGCATGCACATATAAGTGGGCAAGCTTACTGTCCCCATTAGGGAGCGCACTACATGAGACCACACGGACCAGTGGTAAGGCGCAAAACTACTCTAGAAGAGGTGTGCAAAAAGATGGGAGGTAGTACAACAATGAGTTAGTGTGACAAGTAACACGTCTTCATCAAGCATAAAGGCAGTTCACATACATATTTTAAAATATGCAAATCCTGGTATTAAAACTATAATCTCTAATTTGTGGAGACGTCTTAATCATGAAACGAGCAGTATCTAATACAAGGTGAAATCAGCACTTCTCAATGTAACAAAAATCGAATAGGCTCATGAGAGAGAAATCTGAAATGGCCCAGCCGTAGAGGCAGCGTACTAATTATTAAGGTAAGTGTGTCAAAAAAACAACAAAGAGTAATAGGCATAAGCCTAAGGCGCAGTGTAAGAGGGCAAATCACGTTATCCTCATGGTAGGGATCCGTATATTAACCCCTTCGCTGCCAGGCCTTTTCCCCCTCCTGTGCCGAGCCTTTTTTTGGCTATTTGGAGCAGTTCGCGCTTAGGCCCTCATAACTTTTTGTTCACATAAGCTACCCATGCCAAATTTGCGTCCTTTTTTTCCAACATCCTAGGGATTCTAGAGGTACCCAGACTTTGTGGGTTCCCCAGAAGGAGGCCAAGAAATTAGCCAAAAAACAGTGAAAATTTCATTTTTTTAAAAAAAGTTGGAAAAATGGGCTGCAGAAGAAGGCTTGTGGTTTTTTCCCTGAAAAGGGCATCAACAAAGGGTTTGCGGTGATAAAATCACCAGCTTCCCAGCTTTCAGGAACAGGCAGACTTGAATCAGAAAACCTAATTTTTCAACCCAATTTTGGCATTTTACTGGGACATACCCCATTTTTACGATTTTTTGTGCTTTCAGCCTCCTTCCAGTCAGTGACAGAAATGGGCATGAAACCAACGCTGGATCCCATAAACCGCAACATTTCTGAAAAGTAGACAAAATTCTGAATTCAGCAAGGGGTAATTTGTGTAGATCCTACAAGGGTTTCCTACAGAAAATAGCAACTGAAAAAGAAAAATATTGAAATTGAGGTGAAAAAAACATCAATTTTTCTCTAAGTTTTACTCTGTAACTTTTTCCTGCAATGTAAGATTTTCGAAAGCAATATACCGTTACGTCTGCTGGACTCTTCTGGTTGCGGGGATATATAGGGCTTGTAGGTTCATCAAGAACTCTAGGTACCCAGAACCAATAAATGACCTGCACCCTGCAGTGGGTTTTCATTCTATGCCGGGTATACAGCAATTCATTTGCTGAAATATAAAGAGTAAAAAATAGCTATCAAGAAAACCTTTGTATTTCCAAAATGGGCACAAGATAAGGTGTTGAGAAGCAGTGGTTATTTGCACATCTCTGAATTCCGGGCTGCCCATACTAGCATGTGAATTACAGGGCATTTCTCAAATAGACGTCTTTTTTACACACTGTCTTACATTTGGAAGGGAAAAATGTAGAGAAAGACAAGGGGCAATAACACTTGTTTTGCTATTCTATGTTCCCCCACGTCTCCCGATAAAAATGATACCTCACTTGTGTGGGTAGGCCTAGCGCCCGCGACAGGAAACGCCCCAAAGCGCAACGTGGACACATCACAGAAAACAGACCTGTTTTTAGCAAAGTGCCTACCTGTAGATTTTGGCCTCTAGCTCAGCCGCCACCTAGGGAAACCTACCAAACCTGTGCATTTCTGAAAACTAGAGACCTAGGGGAATCCAAGATGGGGTGATTTGTGTGGCTCGGACCAGGTTCTGTTACCCAGAATCCTTTGCAAACCTCAAAATTTGGCTAAAAAAACACATGTTTCTCACATTTCTGTGGCAGAAAGTTCTGGAATCTGAGAGGAGCCACAAATTTCCTTCCACCCAGCGTTCCCCCATGTCTCCCGATAAAAATGATACCTCACTTGTGTGGGTAGGCCTAGCGCCCGCGACAGGAAACACCCCAAAGCGCAATGTGGACACATCACAGAAAACAGACCTGTTTTTAGCAAAGTGCCTACCTGTAGATTTTGGCCTCTAGCTCAGCCGCCACCTAGGGAAACCTACCAAACCTGTGCATTTCTGAAAACTAGAGACCTAGGGGAATCCAAGATGGGGTGATTTGTGTGGCTCGGACCAGGTTCTGTTACCCAGAATCCTTTGCAAAGCTCAAAAATTGGCTAAAAAAACACATGTTCCTCACATTTCTGTGGCAGAAAGTGCTGGAATCTGAGAGGAGCCACAAATGTCCTTCCACCCAGCGTTCCCCCACGTCTCCTGATAAAAATGATACCTCACTTGTGTGGGTAGGCCTAGCGCCCGCGACAGGAAACGCCCCAAAGCGCAACGTGGACACATCACAGAAAACAGACCTGTTTTTAGCAAAGTGCCTACCTGTAGATTTTGGCCTCTAGCTCAGCCGCCACCTAGGGAAACCTACCAAACCTGTGCATTTCTGAAAACTAGAGACCTAGGGGAATCCAAGATGGGGTGATTTGTGTGGCTCGGACCAGGTTCTGTTACCCAGAATCCTTTGCAAAGCTCAAAAATTGGCTAAAAAAACACATGTTCCTCACATTTCTGTGGCAGAAAGTTCTGGAATCTGAGAGGAGCCACAAATTTCCTTCCACCCAGCGTTCCCCCACGTCTCCCGATAAAAATGATACCTCACTTGTGTGGGTAGGCCTAGCGCCCGCGACAGGAAACACCCCAAAGCGCAACGTGGACACATCACAGAAAACAGACCTGTTTTTAGCAAAGTGCCTACCTGTAGATTTTGGCCTCTAGCTCAGCCGCCACCTAGGGAAACCTACCAAACCTGTGCATTTCTGAAAACTAGAGACCTAGGGGAATCCAAGGAGGGGTGACTGGCGGGGCTCGGACCAGGTTCTGTTACCCAGAATCCTTTGCAAACCTCATATTTTGGCTAAAAAAACGCATTTTCCTCACATTTGAGTGACAGAAAGTTCTGGAATCTGAGAGGAGCCACAAATTTCCTTCCACCCAGCGTTCCCCCAAGTCTCCCGATAAAAATGATACCTCACTTGCGTGGGTAGGCCTAGCGCCCGCGACAGGAAACGCCCCAAAGCGCAACGTGGACACCACCAAAATTTTGGAAGAAAACAGAGGTGTTTTTTGCGAAGTGACTACCTGTAGATTTTGGCCTCTAGCTCAGCCGGCACCTAGGGAAACCTACCAAACCTGTACATTTCTGAAAACTAGAGACCTAGGGGAATCCAAGGAGGGGTGACTGGCGGGGCTCGGACCAGGTTCTGTTACCCAGAATCCTTAGCAAAGCTCAAAAATTTGCTAAAAAAACACATGTTCCTCACATTTCTGTGGCAGAAAGTTCTGGAATCTGAGAGGAGCCACAAATTTCCTTCTACCCAGCGTTCCCCCACGTCTCCCGATAAAAATGATACCTCACTTGTGTGGGTAGGCCTAGCGCCCGCGACAGGAAACGCCCCAAAGCACAACGTGGACACATCACAGAAAACAGACCTGTTTTTAGCAAAGTGCCTACCTGTAGATTTTGGCCTCTAGCTCAGCCGTCACCTAGGGAAACCTACCAAACCTGTGCATTTCTGAAAACTAGAGACCTAGGGGAATCCAAGGAGGGGTGACTGGCGGGGCTCGGACCAGGTTCTGTTACCCAGAATCCTTTGCAAAGCTCAAAAATTGGCTAAAAAAACACATGTTCCTCACATTTCTGTGGCAGAAAGTTCTGGAATCTGGGAGGAGCCACAAATTTCCTTCCACCCAGCGTTCCCCCAAGTCTCCCGATAAAAATGATACCTCACTTGCGTGGGTAGGCCTAGCGCCCGCGACAGGAAACGCCCCAAAGCGCAACGTGGACACCACTAAAATTTTGGAAGAAAACAGACCTGTTTTTAGCGAAGTGCCTACCTGTAGATTTTGGCCTGTAGCTCAGCCGCCACCTAGGGAAACCTACCAAACCTGTGCATTTCTGAAAACTAGAGACCTAGGGGAATCCAAGGAGGGGTGACTGGCGGGGCTCGGACCAGGTTCTGTTACCCAGAATCCTTTGCAAAGCTCAAAAATTGGCTATAAAAACATATGTTCCTCACATTTCTGTGGCAGAAAGTTCTGGAATCTGAGAGGAGCCACAAATTTCCTTCCACCCAGCGTTCCCCCACGTCTCCCGATAAAAATGATACCTCACTTGTGTGGGTAGGCCTAGCGCCCGCGACAGGAAACGCCCCAAAGCGCAACGTGGACACATCACAGAAAACAGACCTGTTTTTAGCAAAGTGCCTACATGTAGATTTTGGCCTGTAGCTCAGCCGCCACCTAGGGAAACCTACCAAACCTGTGCATTTCTGAAAACTAGAGACCTAGGGGAATCCAAGGAGGGGTGACTGGCGGGGCTCGGACCAGGTTCTGTTACCCAGAATCCTTTGCAAAGCTCAAAAATTGGCTAAAAAAACACATGTTCCTCACATTTCTGTGGCAGAAAGTTCTGGAATCTGGGAGGAGCCACAAATTTCCTTCCACCCAGCGTTCCCCCAAGTCTCCCGATAAAAATGATACCTCACTTGCGTGGGTAGGCCTAGCGCCCGCGACAGGAAACGCCCCAAAGCGCAACGTGGACACCACCAAAATTTTGGAAGAAAACAGACCTGTTTTTAGCGAAGTGCCTACCTGTAGATTTTGGCCTGTAGCTCAGCCGCCACCTAGAGAAACCTACCAAACCTGTGCATTTCTGAAAACTAGAGACCTAGGGGAATCCAAGGAGGGGTGACTGGCGGGGCTCGGACCAGGTTCTGTTACCCAGAATCCTTTGCAAAGCTCAAAAATTGGCTAAAAAAACACATGTTCCTCACATTTCTGTGGCAGAAAGTTCTGGAATCTGAGAGGAGCCACAAATTTCCTTCCACCCAGCGTTCCCCCACGTCTCCCGATAAAAATGATACCTCACTTGTGTGGGTAGGCCTAGCGCCCGCGACAGGAAACGCCCCAAAGCGCAACGTGGACACATCACAGAAAACAGACCTGTTTTTAGCAAAGTGCCTACCTGTAGATTTTGGCCTGTAGCTCAGCCGCCACCTAGGGAAACCTACCAAACCTGTGCATTTCTGAAAACTAGAGACCTAGGGGAATCCAAGGAGGGGTGACTGGCGGGGCTCGGACCAGGTTCTGTTACCCAGAATCCTTTGCAAAGCTCAAAAATTGGCTAAAAAAACACATGTTCCTCACATTTCTGTGGCAGAAAGTTCTGGAATCTGGGAGGAGCCACAAATTTCCTTCCACCCAGCGTTCCCCCAAGTCTCCCGATAAAAATGATACCTCACTTGCGTGGGTAGGCCTAGCGCCCGCGACAGGAAACGCCCCAAAGCGCAACGTGGACACCACCAAAATTTTGGAAGAAAACAGACCTGTTTTTAGCGAAGTGCCTACCTGTAGATTTTGGCCTGTAGCTCAGCCGCCACCTAGGGAAACCTACCAAACCTGTGCATTTCTGAAAACTAGAGACCTAGGGGAATCCAAGGAGGGGTGACTGGCGGGGCTCGGACCAGGTTCTGTTACCCAGAATCCTTTGCAAAGCTCAAAATTTGGCTAAAAAAACACATGTTCCTCACATTTCTGTGGCAGAAAGTTCTGGAATCTGAGAGGGGCCACAAATTTCCTTCCACCCAGCGTTCCCCCACGTCTCCCAATAAAAATGATACCTCACTTGTGTGGGTAGGCCTAGCGCCCGCGACAGGAAACGCCCCAAAGCGCAGCGTGGACACATCACATTTTTTCATTGAAAACAGTGCCTACCTGTAGTTTTTGGCCTGTAGCTCAGCCAGCACCTAGGGAAACCTACCAAACCTGTGCATTTCTGAAAACTAGAGACCTAGGGGAATCCAAGATGGGGTGACTTGAGGGGCTCTGACCAGGTTCTGTTACCCAGAATCCTTTCCAAACCTCAAATATTGGCTAAAAAAACGCATTTTTCACACATTTCGGTGACAGAAAGTTCTGGAATCTGAGTGGAGCCACAAATTTCCTTCCACCCAGCGTTCCCCCAAGTCTCCCGATAAAAATGATACCTCAGTTGGGTGGGTGGGCCAGGTGCCTCCAACAGAATAAGGCCCAAAACTTGTAGAGATACAGGGGATAGTACTGCGAGTTTATAAGGACATATTCTTTTATACATCTTTAGACTGACTCTGCTTTGGGGACCCACATACGTGAGGTGTCATTTTATTTGGGAGACTGAGGGGAACACTGGGGAGTAGGAATTTTGTGCTGGAGTGGTGATCGTACGAAGAAAAGTCAGGAAAATATGCTTTTTTTAAGCACATTTTGAGGTTTACAGAGGAGTCTGGGTAAGAAAATGTTGGGGGATCCACGCAAGCCACTCCTCCCTAGACTCCTTGGGGTGTCTAGTTTTAAAAAATGTCTGGGTTTGGTAGGTTTCCCTAGATGAAGGCCGCACACAGGACCAAAAACATAGGTGCCCTCTCCCCCCCCAAACACAGGTAGTTTTGTAATATATCGTTTTGATGTGCCCACATACGTCCGTGATGTGCCAAACACTAAAATTTTGAAAAGAAACACACTTAGGTTATGTGAAAAAGACCCCTCACCCACCAACCAAGTTGGTGGCATGCTTCATCATCGGGGTCCCACCTGAGGCACCTAGCGTGTCATAGGTGTGCTGCGACGCCTGATTACAGCGGAGCAGGTTTGGTCATTTTTACCACACATACTGGTTGGATTTGGCACGAGGGTGAGTGATGGTTCAGTGGATCAAATTTTACTAACAAGAGCTTTCACAAAAATGAAAAGCACTGTTAGTAACTGAAAGGCAAAAAACTGAACCAATGACTCACAGCTCGTGAGCTGTAAAGCCGCGACAAGGCACCAACCGCTTTACAGTCCATTCACACAACTTTCATACATGACACACACAAGGCCATTCACACCGCCAGCCACGGGCCCAGCACATTACAACACTCACATCGACAGACAGCGCCACTCAAGGGCCCATCACTTACATACGCCCACATGCCTGATACAACAATCACACCAGCTGATGGGAGTGTGTGGACTGGTGTTTGGCTTGCAGTGTGTTGCAGTAGCCAACATCAAGTCAATATGTACAGTCTCAGCCAAGCCCCACTCCACACACAATGGCATCATATTTTTTTTTTTTTTAACAGAGGAACCCCTAACTAAGTAGAAAGAATTACAAAACAACAAACACAAAAGCTCTAACTAACAACATGACAGAAATGCTAACCATGAAACTAAACACATGAAAATACAAAACAGACAGACAAAACAGACATGAGTTGTTCCCAGAAATTCTTCTGGGTGTGGTAATTCTTAAAACAAGCACCGACACACAGCCCAGGCTTTGAAGGACAATCTGGGCAGTACATTCGAGTCTCCCTCCGGATACCTCTTCGAAAACACACTCTACATTTCTTAGCTGGAAAGTCTTTTTTGGGTGTGGGAGGAATGTGCTCAGCAAAGTGGCGATCTTTCAATCTAGCCACATCCTCCACCACTGCTTCTCTAGGAACTCTGGCCTGTTCCACCACAATAAGGCTCTCTATCACTGACTCCTGAAATTTCACAAATGTCATCTTTGAGTCTGGAGACCTATCCCTAAACACAATAAAAGCATTGAAGGTTGCTAAGTGGAAGAGGTGAAGTGCTAACTTCTTATACCAAACATAAGACTTACGAATAGCAGTATAAGGTTCCAACCTCTGGTCAACTCTATCTACACCTCCCATGTGCTTATTATAATCTAAAATGCACACAGGTTTGCGCACTTCAGCAACCTGGCCCCAAACAGTCACAGGGGAAGTACTCTCATCATGGATGGTACTTAGCATGTAGACATCCCTCTTGTCTGAAAATGTCAAAGCTAGCAGCTCCTCGTTCCGCAAGGCACAGCACTGTCCCCTCTCAAGTTTTTTACAGACAAGCTCCCTTGGATAGCCTTTCCGGTTAGAACGGATTGTGCCACAAGCAACTGTGTCCACTCTAAACAATTCCTTGAACAACTGCACACCAGTGTAGAAGTTATCTACATACAAATGGTGACCTTTGTTGAACAGTCGTCTACCAAGATCCCACACTATTTTCTCAGTAACTCCAAAAGTGGGAGGACAACCAGGGCGGTCAATATTGGAATCCCTACCAGTGTACACACGGAAACTATACACATATCCAGTCCTACTTTCAGACAGCATATACAATTTAATTCCATATCGTGCCCTTTTGCTAGGAATGTACTGCCTAAAAACCAAACGACCCTTGAAGAGGACCAAAGACTCGTCCACACTTATCTCTTTGCCTGGAACATAGACCTCCGAAAACCGATCTACAAAATGATCAAGGACAGGCCTAATCTTAAAAAGACGGTCAGAATCTGGGTGATCTCGTGGCAAGGCTAATGCATTGTCAACAAAATACAGCATCCTAAGAAGAAGCAAATACGGATTACGACTCATGGTAGCTGGAAATATAGCTGTTGCCATCAAGGGACTAGTAGACCAATAAGAAGCCAGTGACGGCTTCCTTATCAACCCCATCAAAAAAGTCAAACCCAAAAACTTTTTTAGCTCCTCCAAATTTGTGGGAATCCACTGGGCAGCTCTAGAGTGTGGCCTAAGTCTAGCAGCGTTGTCCCTCAAATGCTGCTCCGCATACAAATTAGTCTGCTCAACAATCTCTTCCAAAAACACATCATCCATGAATAACTCAAAGAAATTGATAGGCATAAAGTTCTCTGTATTGGCGTTACAACCCGGGAGACCAGTAAAGGCAGGCAACTCTGGCTGCTCCATGTTTGGGGCAACCCAGACATCAGGTCTTCTAACGGGAAACCTTTCAGCCCCAGGTTGCTGCACTATTGGCACATCAATGTCCTCCTCTAAAACAGAACCTTCATCTGCACTGAGTGTGGCTTCATCATCAGAAGATTCCCCTCCAACAGAAACATCACTGCCAGAATCTCTGACTTCCTCCTCTGCCTCAGATGCAGAGTCCGTCTCATAGTCATGATCAGACTGTGACTCAAAAAGCATACCAACCACCTGCTGAGCGGTCATCCTGCGGCTAGCCATGATCTCTCCTGCTAAAATTAACTGGACAAATTCACCACCAACAACCAGCACTGTGTAAGACAAGTAACAAAGTGTAGCTTTGTTAGTAAGAGTTACAAACTCAAAAACTATACTGCTCACTTGCCTGAAAAAGCTTGATTCACCAGCAACTACACAGCAATCACCAATGATATCCCACTAAAAAGAAAGAAAGAAAGGCAAATTAGAAATAAGACACAACAAATATCATTGTGCACAAACCTAAGGGCAATTTCACACACAATCCTGCATTTGGTACACCCCCTACAAACATGTCATTCATGCATGGCAACAATACTCCTTTGGAGTAAATTGTTTTTACTTACCTAAAACATGCAACTGTGCAAACTGCAGGTCAACCACCGCCAAAACCGCAAGGAGCCACAGCAAATAAAGCAAAAGCTTTGAACTAGAACAAAAAGGAGGAAATTTTTTTTTATCACAAATGCAAAGACTTCTTCAGTTGACAAACACCCCACCATCAAACATTTTAGAAATTGGTGCCTAAGTGGATTCTGTCATAGGGGCAGATGGGCCTACTAAAAAAATAGGCCTGTCTGCCCCAAGGAAGCCAGAAAATACATTTAGTACTGTGTCCCCATGGAGAGCGACCCTTGCCAAAGGGGACAGCCCTCAAACAAAAAAAAACAAAAAAAACACACACAACACTATCCCTGGTGCCTAAGTGGCTTCTGCCCCCTTGGGGGCAGGTGGGCCTAAGAAAATAGGCCCATCTGCCCCCAGGGGGTGTAGAAATGGCCAACAGGTCAATGCCCCCCTTGGGGGGGCGCCCCGTGACCAAGGGGACGCCCCCCCACAAAAATAAACAAATAAAAAAAAATCCCTGGCGTTCTACTGGTTTCTGCCCCCCTTGGGGGCAGATCAGCCTAAAAATAATAGGCTGATCTGTCTCCAAGGGGTGCAGAAATGGCCTGGGTACATGTGCCCCCAAAATGGGGGGCGACCCTTGCCTAAGCCCCCCCCCATCCACTAACACACACACACACACACACACTATCCCTGGTGTCTACGTGGCTTCTGCCCCCCTTGGGGGCAGGTGGGTCTAGAAAAATAGGCCCATCTGCCCCCAGGGGGGGCAGAAATGGCCAACAGGTCAATGCCCCCCTTGGGGGGGCGCCCCGTGCCCAAGGGGACACCCCCCCACAAAAATAAACACATTAAAAAAAATCCCTGGCGTTCTAGTGGTTTCTGCCCCCCTTGGGGGCAGATCAGCCTAAAAATAATAGGCTGATCTGTCTCCAAGGGGTGCAGAAATGGCCTGGGTACATGTGCCCCCAAAGTGGGGGGCGACCCTTGCCCAAGCCCCCCCCCATCCACTAACACACACACACACACACACTATCCCTGGTGTCTACGTGGCTTCTGCCCCCCTTGGGGGCAGGTGGGTCTAGAAAAACAGGCCCATCTGCCCCCAGGGGGGGCAGAAATGGCCAACAGGTCAATGCCCCCCTTGGGGGGGCGCCCCGTGCCCGAGGGGACGCCCCCCCACAAAAATAAACACATAAAAAAAAATCCCTGGCGTTCTAGTGGTTTCTGCCCCCCTTGGGGGCAGATCAGCCTAAAAATAATAGGCTGATCTGTCTCCAAGGGGTGCAGAAATGGCCTGGGTACATGTGCCCCCAAAGTGGCGGGCGACCCTTGCCCAAGCCCCCCCCCATCCACTAACACACACACACACACACACACACTATCCCTGGTGTCTACGTGGCTTCTGCCCCCCTTGGGGGCAGGTGGGTCTAGAAAAATAGGCCCATCTGCCCCCAGGGGGGGCAGAAATGGCCAACAGGTCAATACCCCCCTTGGGGGGGCGCCCCGTGCCCGAGGGGACGCCCCCCCACAAAAATAAACACATAAAAAAAAAATCCCTGGCGTTCTAGTGGTTTCTGCCCCCCTTGGGGGCAGATCAGCCTAAAAATAATAGGCTGATCTGTCTCCAAGGGGTGCAGAAATGGCCTGGGTACATGTGCCCCCAAAGTGGGGGGCGACCCTTGCCCAAGCCCCCCCCCATCCACTAACACACACACACACACACACTATCCCTGGTGTCTACGTGGCTTCTGCCCCCCTTGGGGGCAGGTGGGTCTAGAAAAATAGGCCCATCTGCCCCCAGGGGGGGCAGAAATGGCCAACAGGTCAATGCCCCCCTTGGGGGGGCGCCCCGTGCCCAAGGGGACGCCCCCCCACAAAAATAAACACATAAAAAAAAACCCTGGCGTTCTAGTGGTTTCTGCCCCCCTTGGGGGCAGATCAGCCTAAAAATAATAGGCTGATCTGTCTCCAAGGGGTGCAGAAATGGCCTGGGTACATGTGCCCCCAAAGTGGGGGGCGACCCTTGCCCAAGCCCCCCCCCCATCCACTAACACACACACACACACACACTATCCCTGGTGTCTACGTGGCTTCTGCCCCCCTTGGGGGCAGGTGGGTCTAGAAAAATAGGCCCATCTGCCCCCAGGGGGGGCAGAAATGGCCAACAGGTCAATGCCCCCCTTGGGGGGGCGCCCCGTGCCCAAGGGGACGCCCCCCCACAAAAATAAACACATAAAAAAACATCCCTGGCGTTCTAGTGGTTTCTGCCCCCCTTGGGGCAGATCAACCTAAAAATAATAGGCTGATCTGCCCTCAAGGGGGGCAGAAATGGCCCTAAAAGACATGCCCCCAAAGGGGAGCGACCCTTGCCCAAGGGGGCGCCCCCCCATCCACTACACACAATCCCTGGTGCCTAAGTGGCTTCTGCCCCCCTTGGGGGCAGATGGACCTAAAAAAAATAGGCCGATCTGCCCCCAAGGGGGGCAGAAATGGCCAACAGTTCTCTGCCCCCTTGGGGGGGGCGCCCCTTGCCCAAGGGGGCACCCCCTCCCAACATACCTGCACAGAAAATATAATTCCCTGGTGATCCAGTGGTTTCTGCCCCCCTTGGGGGCAGATCCGCCTAAAAAGTAGGCCAATCTGCCCCCAAGGGGGGCAGAAATGGCCGTAACTAATTGCCCCCACAAGGGGAGCGACCCTTGCCCAAGGGGCCGCTCCCCGCCAGCAAGAAACACGAGCAAACAACAAAAAAAACAAATCCCTGGTGTCTAGTGGGCATTCCTGCTGCCCGATCGCAATGCGATCGGGCAGCAGGAATGCTCAAAGAGACACCGGGGGAAAGGAAAAGCCTTTCCTTTCCCCCGGTGCCTCTTTAGCCCAAACCCCCCACCCACCGGGAAGAGGAACTCACCTCTTTCCTCGTCGCCGCACAGGAAGCAAATGGCTTCCTGTGCGGCGAAATCCCCATAATGAAGTGGGGTGGGGGGGTCGGGGGTGGAAGGGGAAGGGCTTCCCCTTTCATCCCTGACTTTGGGGGGGTGGGGGGAAGCACACAGAGGGAGCGAGAGCGCTCCCTCTGGGCTGTGTGCCGAGGACGTAGTGGTTACGTCCTCGGCACAGCAGCACTGTGCCGCGGGACGTAACCACTACGTCCGCCGCACAGAAGGGGTTAAAAGGAGAGCGTAGGCTTGGGTCTCGGTGAGAGACGCGAGTCGTCGGCACCAATAAAAACGGGTTGGCGCAAAGTGAAACTTACTTGTTGCTGCTGCTCCTGAAGGCGGGTAACCTACCCTGGTCCGAGTCTCCCGAATGGATGGAGAAACGTGGAGAGACCCGGTAAAAAGCAGTATGGCCCGGAAATGAACTGCTGGTGACTCAGAGAAGTGCTGAGTCACGTGGTGTTCCGAGGACTAGAGTGGAAAGTGAAAAAGGACTGTACAGTCAGAGTCATGGAGGTAAACACAGAAGTAGGACTCGAAAACAGTAGAGAGTCCGAGGGATTTGCTAATGAATGTAACCTCCAGGGGAAATGTAAAGATTAAATGCGATTTAACACTAGGAAAAGGTAAGTTCGTATGAAACAACAAAAATTCAAAGGAACACCAAAAGTAAGGCACAAGTGAATGATGCAGGTAAATAGTCAGAGTTATGTCATTGAGACCATAAAAATGGCACTAGTCATAAAAGCTAATGGGCCAGACTGGTCCAAGGGATATCGTCATTGAGTCCAATGATGTGAGTGCGCAGTTTGAACACCCGTCGTTGTTCTAATTAAAAAAGGGAGCTGATGTTATTGTGTGGGCTAGTCTGTAGAACAACCCACCACATGTCGTCTGGGCTGTGTTTAACCTCCAGGAAGTGAATGCTCAATTTGGTGAAAGCACGGCCACACCTAATATTGCTGCGATGCTCGTTGATTCACAGTTTTACCACTTGTGTGGTCATCCCCACGTAGTGTAACCCACAAGGGCATGTGATCAGATATACACAATTTCGAGTGTTGCAATTAGTATGTTTAAAGTGGTTCCAAGTACCTATTGGTTCAAGGACGAGGGACTTAAGCCGTTTCGTAAGGGTGCATACATTACAATTACCACACGGGAAGTGCCCGGTGACGGGTGGAATGTCCCACAAAGACATCTGTCTGGGTGGTCGAGAAGCAGAGAGGGGTCTAGTATGGACTAATAGATCATTGATATTAGTGGCTCATTTGAAGTCAAAGAGGGGTTTTGGAATCTGCAACCCTCCACTACATAAAATGGACCATCTCTTATTTACCACTTTCTTAATAGAGTTAGATAAGGGGGTAAGGTGGACACACAAGTGAGTTTAGTGTCCGCAGCGTGTGGAATGTTAGAAAGCGAAGTCTCTCTGTTGCAAAATTTTGCCCGCTTGTAAGCTGCCTTCACCACCGGATTGGGGTAGTGGCGATTGCCAAGTTTGTCAGACAAATCATTAGCCTGAGAAATAAACGTGTGCATACTGCTGCAATTGCGTTGTAACCGAAGAAACTGACTGTATGTAAATTATCTCTTAATGCTTTTGGATGGTGGCTTTCATATAACAAGAGACTATTACGGTCAGTAGTTTTTTGGTAAGTGCATGTGTGTAACTTGCCGTCCTCTATCTTGATCAGAAGGTCCAGAAAAGGTATCTCTGTGCTGGATACCGAGGATGTGAAGTTCAAAAAAGGGTCCAAAGTATTGACCCAGGCTGTAAAATGATCGACGTCAGTTAGAGTGCCTTGCCAAACTATCAGGATGTCATCAATATATCTGCGCCATAATTTGATGTTGCCATGAAATGGATTATTATTCAGCTATATGAACCGTGACTCAAAGTCGAACATGTAGAGACAGGCGAGACTAGGGGCAAAGGTACTGCCCATAGAAGTCCCGCAGATCTGGTTTCTTTCAAATTGAAAGAAATTTTCTTTCATAGCTAGGGCAGCACAGTGCATGATAAAGTGCACCGGGTGGTGAGCGGTTGATTAGTAGACAAAAGGGCAGTTTCAACTACTCGCAGTGTGGCCTCTTGAGGGATGTTAGTATACAAAGCCTCGACATCCAAGGTAATCAAGGCATGAACATGAACAGTGGAATTGATAGTCTCTATCAGGTTGAGGACGTCTTTAGTGTCTTTTAGATAGGTAGCTGATGACTGGACAATTGGTTGTAAAAAATGGTCACAAAAAGTAGACAACGGTTCGAGGACAGAGCCTATTCCAGAGACTATCGGATGACCTGGTGGAGGTACTTTGCTTTTGTGAATTTTGGGGAGGCAGTAGAAATAAGGGATACGTGGATTCACAGTATCCAGGAACTCTGCTTCTCTGTGTGAGATCCATGAATTACCAAGGGCCTCCTCTATCATACCACATACTTCGGCTTGTAGTCTCTCAGTGGGGTCATTGGTGATGTGAGTATAATAGGAAGAATCCCCAAGGAGACGCAGAGACTCCTGTCTATAGTCCGTTGAATTCATCACGACTATAGCTCCACCTTTGTCTGCAGGTTTGATAACTATACTTGTGTCGGATGCCAAAGTCTTGAGGGCACTCTTTTCAATGTTGGAAGTATTGAAAAAGCTCTATTTAGGTTGTAGAGTAGTGATGTCACTAAGTACTGCTTTCTCAAATGCCAGTACTTCACAGGGCATGGCTGAGGCTGGGGGCATGAATTTGGATGGTCTCTTAAGAATTGAGTCCTAGGGCTGCTCCATGCTGGGTCTATCATTAAAGACAAATCATAGTCTGACCTTTCTAAAGAACTGGGAAATTTCACAATGAAGACAAAAGGAATCTTCTTTAAGTGTAGGTACGAAGCCCAACCCTTTGTTCAAGACCAGTGTCTCAACTGAGGAGAGTGGTCTGGATAAGAGGTTAACCACTAGGTCCGGTTTGGTGGGTTCTTCCCTTGGCTGCGGGTCACCATTTGTGGTTCGTCCTGGGCCCAGTGTACCCTTCTGCCTCTTCCTCTCCTTCTGCCTCTTCCCCTGCCCTGGCCTAAAAAAGGCAAGTATGGTAACATGGGGCATGGTTGGTAGAAGGGGAAGGGCTGTTGCCATGCAAGAGTTTGTCCAGGAGGGTATTGGGGATAATGATAGAAGGAATGTGCTCCATCATCATCCGTACTCCATCCATCAGATGAAGAACTGTTGCTGTATTTTCGGGGGTTTCCTCATTGAGGAAGAGGATTCATCTGAGGAGAGAGAGTGTGTCCCAGCAGAGAAGTCATCTGTGATATAAGGATAGACTTTTTCTCTGATGAATTTTCAAATATCCTTTTGTATTTTCGTAATCTTCTGTTGGGTTAGGAATTCCCTTGTCTCATTGAGTTCAGAGTTGATTTCAGACAATCGACTCTTAAAAGCAGCAAGTGAGATTGTGGCTTTGAGTGTACCCTCCATGAGATTGATCTGCACCATGATAGAATCTGCTAGTCGTTTAGATGCATTGATTATAAGTACCAACCAATCCCTGGTGCATTTCCAGGCGATCTGGGCCCAGTCTTTTCTAAAGGCTAAATCCTGAAGAAAGATCCTGGGTATGTTTGATACAAGGAGGCCATTAGGAGCTATGTTCGCTCTTGGATATTCAGTCATAATGGTCCCATGTAAGACAGTTTTGATAAGGTCACGCTTAAGTGTGGACAACTTGTCCCACTCCTCTTTAGATGGACCACAGGGTCCAGCACCATCGTTTCCCAAGATTGATGGAGTCTGCAAAATTGCAGACACTATATCGTCATCGAAACTAAGCCCTTGGAAATTATCCATTGTGCGGGGTTAGGAGAAGAGAGAATCCCACAGCTGAACAGCTGTGCCAATAGACCAATAAACGGGGGATAGGGAGGAATTATGGTCCAGTGTATAGCCTCCCAATTAATGTGCTAATAAAGATAATACACTGTTCCAGCTAGAAAGAGAGAGGATACTGAAGTGGAGTCCTAAATTTTAGGTGCAAAAAACCTCACACACCCAAAAGGGTGTCATGCTTCATCATCGGAGTTGCTCCTCGTCAGACCGGCGCTGCAATGTCTGACGGGCACCACCCCAAGTGGGGGGGGCTCTTTGCCGGAGATCTTATCAGTGATGATGCCACGACCCTAAGTGTGAGTATCAAGGAAGGAGATCAAAAGGTGGGAGTTTAAAATTGGCTCTCAAAACCTATAGTGAATAATCTATTTATTAGTCCAAAGGGGGGTCAGAGGCGAAGATTAAAAATAGTCACAACAGTGAAACAGAGGTAATGGTCAACCACTCTATAAAGGAAAAGGAAAGAGGTTGGGGAATTTCCAAGCCATCCCTCTTAAGGGTCAACATGTTTAGCGTCTCTTATGGCCCATATGGGTCCAGTGACGCTTCTTCAGGACCAGTTGACTATATGTATCTCCTATTCATGAAAAGCGTGGATAACTACAACCTGAAATTGTCAGAAAAAACATATCCAATCACTTACACTAGTATGGGAAAGATCTATTATTCCTAACTGTCGCCCTGTAATCAAATAAACACAGGTAAAACAAGGGAAATAATCTCAATACCTATCCACAGAATGACGTAATCTTCAATATGGGAGTAGGGAAAGGTGGTGTCAGACCGGTAGTGGGGCACAGTGAAAGTGTCAATGCGTGATCAAAAGGTGCATGCACATATAAGTGGGCAAGCTTACCGTCCCCATTAGGGAGCGTGCTACATGAGACCACACGGACCATTGGTCAGGCGCAAAACTACTCTAGAAGAGGAGTGCAAAAAGATGGGAGGTAGTACAACAATTAGTTAGTATGACAAGTAACACGTCTTCATCAAGCATAAAGGCAGTTCACATACATATATTAAAATATGCAAATCCTGGTATTAAAACTATAATCTCTAATTTGTGGAGACGTCTTAATTATGAAACGAGCAGTATCTAATACAAGGTGAAATCAGCACTTCTCAATGTAACAAAAATCGAATAGGCTCATGAGAGAGAAATCTGAAATGGCCCAGCCGTAGAGGCAGCATACTAATTATTAAGGTAAGTGTGTCAAAAAAACAACAAAGAGTAATAGGCATAAGCCTAAGGTGCAGTGTAAGAGGTCAGATCACGTTATCCTCGTGGTAGGGATCTGTATATTAAAAGGAGAGCGTAGGCTCGGGTCTCGGTGAGAGACGCGAGTCGTCGGCACTAATAAAAACGGGTCAGCGCAAAGTGAAACTTACTTGTTGCTGCTGCTCCTGAAGGCGGGTAACCTACCCGGGTCCGAGTCTCCCGAATGGATGGAGAACCACAGAGAGACCCGGTAAAAAGCGGTATGGCCCGGAAATGAACCGCCTGTGACTCAGAGAAGTGCTGAGTCACGTGGTGTTCCGAGGACTAGAGTGGAAAGTGAAAAAGGACTCTACAGTCAGAGTCATGGGGATAAACACAGAAGTAGGACTCGAAAACAGTAGAGAGTCCGAGGGATTTGCAAATGAATATAACCTCCAGGGGAAATGTAAAGACTAAATGCGATTTCCCACTCGGAAAAGGAAAGTTCGTATGAAACAACAAAAATTCAAAGGAACACCAAAAGCAAGGCACAAGTGAATGATACAGGTAAATAGTCAGAGTCATGTCATTGAGACCATAAAAATGGCACTAGTCATAAAAGCTAATGGGCCAGACTGGTCCAAGGGATATCGTCATTGAGTCCAATGATGTGAGTGCGAAAGTTTGAACACCCACCGTTGTTCTAATTCAAAAAGGGAGCTGATGTTATTGTGTGGGCTAGTCTGTAGAACAACCCACCATATGTCGTCTGGGCTGTGTTTAACCTCCAGGAAGTGAATGCTCAATTTGGTGGAAGCACGGCCACACCTAATATTGCTGCGATGCTCGCTGATTCACAGTTTTACAGCTTGTGTGGTCATCCCCACGTAGTGTAACCCACAAGGGCATGTGATCAGATATACACAATTTTGAGTGTTGCAATTAGTATGTTTAAAGAGGTTCCGAGTACCTATTGGTTCAAGGACGAGGGACTTAAGCTGTTTCGTAAGAGTGCACACATTACAATTACCACACGGGAAGTGCCCGGTGACGGGGGGAATGTCCCACAAAGACATCTGTCCGGGTGGTCGAGAAGCAGAGAGGGGTCTAGTATGGACTAATAGATCATTGATATTAGTGTTCGTTTGAAGGCAAAGAGGGGTTTTGGAATCTTCAACCCTCCACTACATAAAATGGACCATCTCTTATTTACCACTTTCTTAATAGAGTTAGATAAGGGGATGAAGGTGGACACACAAGTGAGCTTAGTGTGCGCAGCGCGTGGAATGTTAGAAAGCAAAGTATCTCTGTTGCAAAATTTTGCCCGCTTGTAAGCTGCCTTCACCACCAGGTTGGGGTAGTGGCGATTGCTAAGTTTGTCAGACAAATCATTTGCCTGAGAAATAAACATGTGCATACTGCTGCAATTACGTCGTTACCGAAGAAACTGACCGTATGGTAAATTATCTCTTAATGCTTTTGGATGGTGGCTTTCATATAACAAGAGACTATTACGGTCAGCAGTTTTTTGGTAAGTGCATGTGTGTAACTTGCCGTCCTCTATCTTGATCCGAAGGTCCAGAAAAGGTATCTCTGTGCTGGATACCGAGGACGTGAAGTTCAAAAAAGGGTCCAAAGTATTGACCCAGGCTGTAAAATGATCGACCTCAGTTAGAGTGCCTTGACAAACTTTCAGGATGTCATCAATATATCTGCGCCATAATTTGATGTTGCCATGAAATGGATTATTATTCAGAAATATGAACTGTGACTCAAAGTCGAACATGTAGAGACAGGCGAGACTAGGGGCAAAGGTACTGCCCATAGAAGTCCAGCGGATCTGGTGGAAAAGGAGGTCCTCAAATTGAAAGAAATTTTATTTCATAGCTAGGGCAGCACAGTGCATGATAAAGTGCACCGGGGTGGTGAGCGGTTGATTAGTAGACAAAAGGGCAGTTTCAACTACTCGCAGTGTGGCCTCTTGAGGGATGTTAGTACTCAAAGCCTCGACATCCAAGGTAATCAAGGCATGAACGTGAACAGTGGAATTGATAGTCTCTATCAGGTTGAGGACTTCTTTAGTGTCTTTTAGATAGGTAGCTGATGACTGGACAATTGGTTGTAAAAAATGGTCACACAAAGTAGACAACGGTTCGAGGAAAGAGCCTATTGCAGAGACTATCGGACGACCTGGTGGAGGTACTTTGCCTTTGTGAAATTTGGGGAGGCAGTAGAAATAAGGGATACGTGGATTCACAGTATCCAGGAACTCTGCTTCTCTGTGTAAGATCCATGAATTACCAAGGGCCTCCTCTATCATACCACGTACTTCGGCTTGTAGTCTCTCAGTGGGGTCATTGGTGATCTGAGTATAGTAGGAAGAATCCCCAAGGAGACGCAGGCACTCCTGTCTATAGTCCGTTGAATTCATCACGACTATAGCTCCACCTTTGTCTGCAGGTTTGAGAACTATACTTGTGTTGGATGCCAAAGACTTGAGGGCACTCTTTTCAATGTTGGAAGTGTTGAAAAAGCTCTGTTTAGGTTGTAGAGTAGCGATGTCACTAAGTACTGCTTTCTCAAATGCCAGTACTTTACAGGGCATGGCTGAGGCTGGGGGCATGAATTTGGATGGTCTCTTAAGAATTGAGTCCAAGGGCTGCTCCATGCTGGGTCTATCATTAAAGAAAAATCGTAGTCTGACCTGTCTAAAGAACTGGGAAATTTCACAATGAAGACGAAAGAAATATTCTTTAGGTGTAGGGCCACATCACATAGGACAAGGCCCCAACTTACTCCTGTATCAACACGGAGAGAACACTGCTGGGGCATTAGGTCAAAAATACGGAGGCACCTCAGGGGGATGGGGAATGGGGGGGCACCTCAGCCGAAAGATGGTACAACACCACTTGTCCTGGAGGGTGCAACATGCCCTGTGTGATGTCCTGGGGAGTGCAAAGCCACAGTCTCTCTAGTGGGTGGTTTGCCCACTGCTTGGTCCTGGGGAGTTCAAGGGCACAGTCTCTCAAGTGGGTAGTTTGCCCACTGCTTGTTCCTGGGTAGTACGAAGCCACAGTCTCTCTAGTGGGTGGTTTGCCCATTGCTTGGTCCTGGGGAGTGCAAAGCCACAGTCTCTCAAGTGGGTGGTTTGCCCACTGCTTGGTCCTAGGGAGTGCAAAGCCACAGTCTCACAAGTGGATGGCTTCTCCACTGGTTCTGGAAGGGGCCTTGTGCCCAGTGTGCTTCATCCTGGCATGGCTAGGCTGAGTGGATGGCTTCTTCCACTGGTTCTGGAGGGGCCATGTGTCCAGTGTGCTTTATCCTGGCAAGGAGAGGGTGAGTGGATGGCTTCTTCGACTGGTTCTGGAGGGGGCTTTTATGCCCAGTGATGCAGACCTTTGGGAGTGCAAGGTCACAGTCTCTCACCTGGGTGTCAGACCCACAGGATTTGCAGTGGGCAGGATACATTACACTCCATGGAGGCAGGACTACAGACCGTCCACCAGCGGTGACGGCTGCTCAGTGGTGGAAGCGCTGGTGCTGCCAGTGGTGGGGGGGAGGCTTCAGCCCTTCCCCTGCAGCCTTGGATGGCTGCCCACTGGGGCGGCTGCTGCTGGCAATGGTGCTGGCAGTGGTGCTGGTGGCGGTGCAGGTGGCAGTGCTGCTAGTGGTGGGGGGAGGCTCCAGTCCTTCCCCTGCAGCCTCGGACGGCTGCCCACTGGGGCTGCTGCTGCTGGCACTGGTGCTGGCAGTGGTGCTGGGGGCAGTGCAGGTGGCAGTGCTGATGGTGGTGCAGGTGGCGGTGCTGATGGCGGTTCAGGTGGCGGTGCTGGCAGTGGTCGGGGAGGCTCCAACCCCTCCCCTGCAGGCTCAGACGGCTGAAGCGCCATGGTTGGTTTTGGGGGCTCAGATTCTGTCACAGCACCAGGCTTCCTGTCCCTCCTGCCTGCAGGGGCAGGCCCTTTGCCCTTGCCGTCTGGTGGTGCCTCCTTGCCCTTCCCCTTGGAAGCTGGGGGTGCCATCTTGCCCTTCCCCTTGGAAGCTGGTGGTTACTCCTTGCTGGTGCAGGCACACTGCCAGTGCTGATGGGTGTCTCCTGGGAGCCTGGCACACCTGTAGTAGCTGCTGAAACTGCAATGGCGTGGACTCAGTGGCTGAGGTGCTAGACTTGGGTCTGGCCAACCTGGCCAGACCTGAAGTACGGGGTGAGGGGTAGGGAAGAGGTCAACGGCGGAGAGGAAAAGCTTCTTAGGGACACTGGGGGGGAGAGGGTGAAGATTTGGGTGTGGAGGAAGAGGGAGTGGTTGTAGGAGGTATCTGTCTGCTGTGTTTGGGTGCTGGTGCAGGTGCTGGATACTGTTGTGACGTGGATGGCTGTTGGGTGTCTGAGTGCTAGCGTTTGCGTACTTTGGGAGGAGGCGGCACAGACACAATGGGAGAGGACACAAGGGACGTGTGCATGGATGTGGGGGGGATGACTGCCAGTGAGGGGCGTGTACTGATAGGCGTGATGGTGATGGAGGCAGTGGGTGTGGATATAGTGCATGCAGGTGTGAGTGGGGATGCTATTGGGAGGGAGGTGGACGAGGAGGAGAACGGGACGCAGTGGAGGCTGTGGATGTTATTATGTCAGCATCTGGATGGTGTTTGTGTGAGTGCCTGTGGGATGATGTGTGGTGCTTATGTTTGCCTGACCACTCCTATGTGTTGTCTCGGGTGCATGCTGGTCTGAATGTGTGCTTGGGATGGGTTGGGGTTCAGTGGCATGGAACTGGGCAGAAGGAGTTGGGGGGGGGGGCTAGAGACAGGAACAATGGCTGCCATCAGGGAGGAGGCCAGAGCCTGGAATGATCTCTGTTGGGCCATCACGCCAGAGTGAATGCCCTCTAGGAATGCAATTTTATGTTGCAAATGCCCTGCCAGGCCCTGTATGGCATTCACTATGGTTGACTGCCCAACAGACATGGATCGCAGGAGGTCAATAACCTTCTAACTCAGAGCAGCAGGGTCAACTGGGACAGGGCCTGAGGTGCCTGGGGCAAAGGAGATGCCCACCCTCCTGGGTGAGCGGGCACAGGAAACTTGCTGAGGGGCTGCTGGGAGGGCCGTGCTGGTACGGGGGTGGCGGATGTACCTGTAGTTGGGGTGGCCACAGAGGTGTCCGCCACCACTTGGGAGCTTCCATCGCAGGAGGTATCACTTTCAGAACTGTCCCCTCCTGTCTCAGCTGTGGTGCTCCCCTCACCCTCTGTCCCACTGGTGCCCTCGTCGTCAGTGGATTCGTCCTCATGGGCCATGTGGATGCAGCTCCCTCCGTCACTGGTGCCTCTGCTCCTCCGCCAGATGATGCTAATGCACAGAAGGACAGGATGACAAAACAAAAAGAGGGGGAAGAGACAGAGGATACACTTGGTCAATGGCAGCAACAACACCACCGTTGGCGTACACAACCCACAGGGAACAGCCCTATGCACTAGGCCATGCACTACCAGTCACAATGCTATTCACCAGGCTATGGACAGTAATACCTAACGCCAGTCACAGCATACCTGAAACCCACAGAGCCCTGCCCAGTAGTGGATGCCCACTAGCTTGGTTGGAGGTGGAGTTCATCAGCCCCTGCCCAACATGGAACCTACCCTGCATTCGGTACTTGTTGGGAGGCCATCCCCAGCTGGGCCTCCGCCATCTTCCATGCCCAGTGTCTCAGGTCCTACCACCATATGCGACAGTGGGTGCTCTGCCTGCCATAGACCCCCATGGTCCGCACATCCTTGGCGATGGCATGCCATGTACCATTTTTTTGATGGGATCTGACCTGCAGAGGAAATACACATAGTAAAAGGGTATCAGTCATACCGTTCGGCCTGTTACACTAATGGCCCACCATAGCCCTCCCATCCCCTTACGCACATACATTGCCCACCATACATACAACACGCAGCCCAGCACCCCTCAACCACCCCCACACACGAGGCCCTCACATACAGCACTCTATGCAGTCATGCCCCATGCCCCATGCATCATGCTCACAGTGTACTCACCTGTTGGTCTGGAGGCCCATACAGCATTCGGTACTGGGGTAAGACCCCATCCACCGGTCTCTCCAACTCTGCATCGGTGAAGGCAGGGGCCCTTTCCCCAGTGTCTCGAGCCACGGTCGGTTCCAGACACAGGTCAAAGCAGCACTTGCAGTGTAGGTTCTCTCCTGTTGAAGGTCAGGTAGCAAGTGAGTGAACAGATAGAAAATGGCAGTCACATCACCATTGGCTACTGTAACCGAATGTTAAGGAATTGCACGGCGGTACTCGACCGCCTCCCGCAACGGCGCACAATGTCAGCGTCATTACCTCATTTCCACCTATCCATCCACACAGAACAGCCGGCCACCATTTCGGGGGAGGGGGGGCAGGCCATGGCACCTAACTGCGTCACAGCACACATAGTCACAATTTGGGACTAAACATCAACATACTGTTTCTGTCACAACATGAAATGAACTGTACATTTAGGAAATGTTGCCCTCTGACCAGATGCTCATCGTTTTACCCCCTAGATTACAACCGCTGAGGATGAATCAGAGACATCCCCCGTGTACAGGCCCTGGCGGACTTGCCAACAATGGAGGACAGGCACATTATCCTCATCTACAGACTTGATAGGGCCACAATCCAAGAGCTGTGTGCCCAATTGGAGCCAGACCTGATCTCATCTATCTGTCAACTCACTGGGATGCCCCAACTAGCGCAAATCCTGTCTGTGCTCCAATTCTTGGCAACTGGCTCCTTCCAAGTGATAGTGGGCTTGGCAGTAGGAATGTCACAGCTAATGTTCTCAAACGTGCTCACCAGAGTGCTGTCTGCCCTGATGAAACACATGTGCAGCTACACCGTTTTCCCCCAGGTGGAGGATTTGGCCACAGTGAAAGCTGACTTCTATGCAATGGGACATATCCCCAACATTATTGGGGCAATAGATGGTACACATATTGGCTTTGTCCCCCCCCCCCAGAGAAATGAACAGGTGTTCAGAAATCGAAAGAGCTTTCACTCTATGAATGTGCAGATAGTGTGCCTGGCGGACCAGTACATCTCCCATGTAAATACAAAGTATCCTGGGTCTGTGCATGATGCCTTTATCCTGAGGAATAGCAGCATCCCATATGCAATGGCTCAACTCCAGAGGCACCGGGTGTGGCTAATAGGTGAGCCCATTGTCCCCACCCGGTGGATGTTGGTGTATGGGTATGGGGTTGGCCCTAGGGTTAGTGTCTGGCTAACAGGTATCCCTCTGTATTTGCAGGTGACTCTGGTTACCCCAACCTCTCATGGCTACTGAACCCAGTGAGGAATGCCAGGACAAGGGCAGTGGAATGTTATAATGAGGCACATGGGCGAACAAGAAGAATTATAGAGCGAACCTTTGGCCCCCTGACTGTGCCTCCATCTAACAAGTGGTTCCCTGTGCTATTCACCCAAGAAGGTGTGCCAGACCATCGTGGCATGTTGCACAACCTTGCCTCACGTCGCCAGGTGCCTTTTCTGCAGGAGAATGAGGCTGGAAATGGGTGTGTGGCAGCGGTGGAGCCTGTGGACAGTGACGAATATGAGGCAGAGGATGAGGATGTGGACAGCAGAACAGCAATCATTCGACAGTACTTCCAGTGACACACAGGTAAGACACTGTAACTTCACTTACCATTGAAGTTTTGTGTTGTAAATTTTAACTGGCAGGCTGAAATTTCCACTACTATGGCCACTTACTGTTCCCTTTCACATGTCTACTTACAGATATCTGTGCACCACTCTGGCTCTTGGTGTATTGACTGCAGCAAACTACATTTCATACCTATGCATACATCACTGTACAGTTGAATTGCAATGTCTACAGATTGTGAAACGAATACATAGTTCAATCACTTGACAGACTCAATACTTGTATTTTTTACAATTATGTTTATTCATGTGCTAATAAGTGGATGGGGTATTGCTATAGTCTGAGGGTGTGGTGGAGGAGAGTCCAGGATAGAGTCCAGTATATTTGTATCCCAGGTGCATTGTCCAAGGGGGCATAGGAAGTGGAGCAATGGCAGTTCAAGATGGACAGGGTGACAGAGTGGGACACAAGGGTGACAATCAGGAGAGTCTTATTTCCTGGTGGGGGTCTTGGCAATGTTTTCTGGCTTCTGCCTCGATCTCAGGGACCATTTGTGGGGTGGTTCTCGTTAGGGGGTGGGGTGCTGGTGGCCTGTTGTTCCTGTGGTGGGGCCTCCTGTCCACTAGCGTCAGCGGAGGAGGGGGGCTGTTCATCGGTTTGGCTGGTGTCAGGGGCCTGTTGGTGTACCACTCCCTCCCTCATGGTGTTGGCTATGTCTGCCTGCCTCCTGCAATGGTGACCAGGGTGGTAGGATTGTCCCTCAGGTCCTCCCTGATCCCCAGATAGTGTGCCGCCTGCAGCCGCTCGGTCTCCTGTAACTTGGCCAGTATGTGGCCTATCGTCTCCTGGGAATTGTGGTATGCTCCCAGGATGTTGCTGAGTGCCTCGTGGAGAGTCGGTTCCCCGGGCCTGTCCTCCCCCTGTCGCACAGCAGTCCTCCCAGTTTCCCTGTTGTCCTGTGCCTCTGTCCTCTGAATCATGTGACCACTGACCCCAGGTCCCTGATCACCCTGTGTTTGTGGGGTTCCTGGGGTCCCTGTAGTGGTGGACACACTGCTGATTGACATGTCCTGGGGACAAAGGTATGGGCCCACTGGGTGGGTGCTGTGCTGGTGTTTTCTGAGGGGGGAGGCTCTGTGGTGGTATAGGACTGTGCCTGGGTAACCAACTGTCCGGAGGTCCCTGATGGGCCAGGTTGGTCATCCTGATGCAGGCGAGCAGAGCTGCTGTCATCACTGTGTGCCTCTTCTGGGGGGGACTAGATGTTGCTGGCACCTCCTCTCCAGTGACGTTGGGTGGGGAACCTGTGGGGATGTAAATGCTGTGTTATTGTTTCTGCGTGTGACATCTTGTGCATGGGTGTGTTGGCCTATATGGTTGTGAGTGCCCTGTCAGCTTTGCCTTGTGTGAATAGTTATTTTGTGGGCTAGGTGATTCTCTCTAGTGTGCATTCTATGGTGATGGGTGTCCATGCAGGGCTGTGAGTGGTGTCCATGCAGTGCTGGGTACTGGGATGGGTGGGTTGTGATAGTGGGGTGTATGTAAGGTGGTGGGGTGATGGGGTGAGGGTAGGGGTGGGGGTATGTGATGGCATGCAGATAGGGGGGTGAAAGTAGTAAAGATTTGACTTACCATAGTCCAGTCCTCCTGCTATTCCTGCCAGGCCCTCAGGATGCAGTATTGCCAAGACTTGCTCCTCTCATGTTGTTAGTTGTGGGGGGGCAGCCCTCTGTACTGTTATCTGGTGTCTTGCTACCACCGGCCGCACCTTCCCCTGTAGGTCGTTCCACCTCTTCCTGATGTCACCCTTGTTCTTGGGTTCTGTCCCACTGCGTTGGCCCTGTCCACGATTCTCCGCCATAGCTCCATCTTCCTAGCGATGGATGTCTGCTGCACCTTTGATCCGAATAGCTGTGGCTCTACCCTGATGATTTCCTCCACCATGATCCTTAGCTCCTCCTCTGAGAACCTTGGGTGTCTTTGTGGTGCCATGGGTGTAGTGTGAGTGGTGTGTGTGAGGGTGTGTGGGGTAATGTGTTCGGGTGTGCGCTATGAGGTGCGAGGATGGTGTATGGGTGATGGTGTTCTGTGGATCTGGTTGTGTGGGTGCTCTTGCTGTATCTCTCTCTAGTGGCAATTTTTGTTAGTCGTAAAGGGATGTGGGTAATGTGTGTGTATTTTATAGTGGTGTGGGTGTGGTGTGTGTGTGTGTGTAGTTTGAATTGTCCAATGTAGTGTTGTTTTGTTAGGTTGTGTGTATTTTGAGCGCGGTGATATGTACCGCCAATGGTTTACCGCGGTTGAATGTCCGCCGCGGTGATTCGCAGGTCATAATGTTGTGGGTGTAGTTCTGTTGGCCTAACGGTGTGGGTTTGCTACCGCCAGTTTATCACTGACCTTTGGGCTGGCGGACTAGTGTGTGTGTCTGCATAGTGACGGATTAATATGTGTGGGTCATAATATGGGTAGTGGTATACCGCCATAGTTGTGGTATGTTGGCGGCAGTCAGCATGGCGGTAAGCAGGACTTACTGCCAATGTCATAATGAGGGCCTATATCTTAATATAAATAGCACTCATCTGCGGTCTTCCTTGAATGCAAGGCAGCACAGGGCAGCAACATTGGCTCCTGTGTTGCATGAAAGATTAGTAAACCTACCCCACAGTGTGCTCTCCCTGCCTCTGTGACTTCTTTCCTCTTTTCTCACACTTTTGTGCCTTTTTTCTTACTAGTTCGCATTGCCAAAGGCAAACCTATCTGTGTCTGGTCTGCAACCCGTGCCATGAC
The DNA here is from genome assembly GCF_031143425.1 of Pleurodeles waltl. Taxonomy (NCBI): domain Eukaryota; kingdom Metazoa; phylum Chordata; class Amphibia; order Caudata; family Salamandridae; genus Pleurodeles; species Pleurodeles waltl. Next base: position 964,467,772 of record NC_090436.1, on the reverse strand, counting down.
CCCTGGTTGGATCACTGGCCATCGCTACTCCACACTGACCCTCCACTTGTTCTACTCTGGACACCCTTCCACCCTCTTCTGCCACACTGCACCTTGCAGCATGGTAGGACTATTCTCCTGCTCCCACTGTCACTTTATCTGCAGCAACTTAGCACCACACACCCCCCTCACTCCAACTCCCGTGTCACACTCTCACAACTTCACCTCACCAAGCACCACACCAGACCTTAAGCATATCCTCACATGCATGCTGCTCAACTCCTGCTCACACAAAAACACACCATCAAAATTTGGGACCTCCTCAACATCAGCACACTAGGGGCCAGATGTAGGAAACAGTTTGCGACTCGCAAAAGGCAAAAATTGCCGTTTGCGAGTCGCAAACCGGAGTTTCCTATGCAGAAATGCATTTTGCGAGTCGGAACCGACTCGCAAAATGCATTTCCGACTCGCAAATAGGAAGGGGTGTTCCCTTCCTATTTGCGACTCGCAGTGGGATGCAATTCCATTTGCGACCGCGTAAGCGGTCGCAAATGGAGTCGCAGTTACCATCCACTTGAAGTGGATCCCCATGGGACCCCTTCCACTTTGTGAATGGACCCAAAAATATTTTTTCAGGGTCTAAAGGTTTCGTTTTTTTTTTTAAGTGCAGCTTGTTTTCCTTTAAGGAAAACGGGCTACACTTAAAAAAAAAAAACTGCTTTATTTAAAGCAGTCACGAACATGGAGGTCTGCTGACGACAGCAGGCCTCCATGTTTGCGAGTGCCTATACTCGCTATGGGGCCGCAATTTGCGACCCACCTCATGAATATTCATGAGTTGGGTCATTGCGACCCCATAGCGAGTCGCAGTCGGTGTCTGAGACACCGTACTGCATTGCAAATTGCGACTTGCAATTTGCGAGTCGGATGGACTTTGCAAATTGCAAGTCGCAATTTGCAATATTGCTACATCTGGCCCTAGATCTCCTTTTCCTAACAGAAGCCTAGGTGAACCCCACCTCAGCTTCCAACATGGCTGTGGCCATCCCAGCAGGGTAAAAAATTGGTCGCCAGGACTGCCTTCACAAACCTGGCCGAGGGCTCACAATCATCTAAAAAGACACCCTCAATTGCACAGCCTCCACAAACAAAGATACCCCTTTCATGGAAAGCATGCACTTCAACAGAACAACAGCCTCACAATGAAGGGCACCCTTGCTTGCAGACCAATCAGCAAAGCAGCTTCAGCAACCTCACCTCAGACATCATTCCTACCCTTACCATCAACTCCATGAACTACCCACTTCTTGGCAACTTCAACTTCTACCTGGAAGACACCTCCAACCACTGATCCTCGACTTCCTTGAGAGTAAACATAGGACTTTCCCAGCTCATCAAGGGATTCACACAGAATGCAGGACACACTTAAGATGCAATCTTCGCCACCACCAAAAGCCTCAGCTGCTGCTCTACCTCGCCATACACATGGACAAATCACTACATTATCCATTTCAATATCTCCATGGAACAAGCCAAAGCTCCCATCAATATCAACCAACCCAGCTGGAACTGGAGCAGAATAACGGAAATGGACTTGTGCAACACTCTCGAAACAAACCAACCCAATACCACCAACAACCTAACCAAGGACATCACCAAGTTCAACAAATGGATCTCAAACACTCTTGCACCCATCAAAACTCATAAGCACCGCAGCACTGACAGCCAGGACTCCTGGCACATAGAATAACTTCAGGGCGTCAAAAGATACTGCAAACCGCTGGAAAGGAAGTGGGGAACCAACCATGATGCCAGATCAACCTACAAAACCACCCTCAGGCACTACCACCACCTTCTGAGAGTTTCCTAGAGAAGATCCCTCACGGATCAGATTGAAGCCAGTTCCAACATCAGTAAAGAGATATTTGCCAACATCACGGAATTCACCACTCCAGATGCATCAACCAACTCCATCACCCCTATACAGGAACCCTACAACAACCTTTCAAACCAATTCAACAGCAAAATGGAGAAGATCTACAATAACTTTGAAAAAAATACAAAGCCTGAAGACATCATCAGCAAACGTCACACCTGCCACTCAGAGAGATACCTTACTAACTCGAGAACACTCACTGAGGAAGACACAACCTCGATCATGAAGACCGCACACTCCACAAACCCATGTCCACACCATATCCACAATGTAGGAGGACCCGTGATCAGCAAATTCCTCACCCACATCATCAGTTCCTCTATTGGATCAGAAAAGTTTTCAGACCAATGAAAGCATGCTGCAGTCACAGCCCTCATTAAAAAAAATCATCTGATCCCAATGAACAGAGCAACTTCTAACCCATCTCCCTACTACCATACCCAACAAAGGTGATAGAGAAATCAAATAACCAGCAATTCACTAACCACCTGGAACTCCACATTCTTTTCAACCACTCCCAATCCTGCTTTCATAGCAATCACAGTAAGGAGGCAACACTCATCACCACCAGATGAGATCTGCACCAATCTAGACCGAGGAGAAACCATCACCCTTGTACTGCAGGAGCTATCAGCAGTGTTCAACGCCATGTCACACTCCAGGCTTACCAAAAGATTACACGTTACAAGCATCCATGGTCAGGCTTCTTTCTCACCTGGAGCCTGATATACAGATTATTCATTTTGTGATTTTCTAATACTGTTATTACCAAATTGGTATTGAGAGATCGCAAAATGGTATGTACAGTTTGGCCTTTGCCTTAAGTAGCAGTTCCTTATTGTAGGAAGTTGGCTCTGTATATACTATTTCAAAGTAAGAAATAGTGTGCACAGAGTCCAAGGGTTCCCCTTAGAGGTAAGATAGTGGCACAATTATATAATTCTAATGCCCTATTTTTTGGTAGTGTGGTCAAGCAGCAGGCTTATCAGAGGGTAGTAATAAGCATTTGCTGTACACACACAGGCAATAAATGAGGAACACACACTCAAAGACTTACTCCAGGCCAATAGGTTTTTATATTGAAAAATATCTTTACTTAGTTTATTTTAAGAACCACAGGTTCAAGAGTTACAGTTAATACTTTAAATGTACTTCACTTAGATACTTTAGGAACTTTGAATGAAAGCAGTATCACATACAGTCTTTGTAAAAATGGCAATATGCTATTTTCAAAGTGGACACAGTGCAAAAATCAACAGTTCCTGGGGGAGGTAAGTAAAGGTTAGGTTAGGAGGTAAGTAAAACACTTACAAGTCTCAATCCTGGGGCATAGGCAGCCCACCGTTGTGGGTTCAAGGCAACCCCAAAGTTACCACACCAGCAGCCCAGTGCCGTTCAGGTGCAGAGGTCAAGGAGGTGCCCAAAATATATAGGCGCCTATAGAGAACAGGGGTGCTCCAGTTCCAGTCTGCCAGCAGGTAAGTACCTGCGTCCTCGGGGGCAGACAAGGGGGGTTTTGTAGAGCACCAGGGGGGACACAAGTAGGCACACAAAACACACCCTCACCAGTACAGGGCCTGCCAGGTGCAGTGTGCAAAGTAGGCATCGGGTTTTGTATAGGTTTCAGTGGAGGGACAAAGGGGTCACTCTAGCGCTGCTGGCAGGCACAGAGGGGGCTTCTTGGGACAGCCACCACCTGGGCAAGGCAGAGGGTTGCCTGCGGGTCACTCCTGCATAGAAGTTCGGTTCCTTCAGGTCCTGGGGGCTGCGGGTGCAGTGTTGGTTCCAGGCGTCGGGTCCCTTGTTACAGGCAGTCGCGGTCAGGGGGATCCTCTGGATTCTCTCTGCAGGCATCGCTGTGGGGGCTCAGGGGGGTCGTCTCTGGTTACTCACGGACTCGCAGTCACCGGGGAGTCCTCCCTGAGGTGTTGGTTTTCTGCAGGTCAAGCCGGGGGCGTCAGGTGCAGAGTGTAGAGTCTCACGCTTCCGGCGGGAAACGTGAAGTCCTTGGAAGTTGCTTCTTTTTTGCAAAGAAGTAGCTGGTTTTGAACAGGGCCGCTGATCACTGGAGTTTCTTGGTCCTGTAGTCCAGGGCAGTCCCCTGAGGCTTCAGAGGTCGCTTATCCTTGTCGGATGCGTCATGGAGCCAAATCAGTTGTTGTCTTTCTCCTTCGCTGCAGGCTTGTAGGTCAGCAGTCCTTCTTCTTTCTTCAGGTTGCAGGAATCTGATTTCCTGGGTTCAGGGTCATCCCTAAATACTCAATTTAGGGGGGTGTTTAGGTCTGGGGGGCAGTAGCCAATGGCTACTGTCCTTGAGGGTGACTACACCCTCTTTGTGCCTCCTCCCTGAGGGGATGGGGGCATATCCCTATTCCTTAATGGGGGAATTCTCCAAAACCAAGATGGAGGATTTCTAAAGGCAGGGGTCACCTCAGCTCAGGGCACCTTAGGGGCTGTCCTAACTGGTGGGTGATTCCTCCTTATTTTTCTCATTATCTCCCCTGGACTTCCAGCCAAAAGTGGGGGCTATGTCCAGGGGGCGGGCATCTCCACTAGTTGGAGTGCCCTGGGGCATTGTAACATGAAGCCTGAGCCTTTGAGGCTCTCTGCTAGGTGTTACAGTTCCTGCAGGGGGGAGTTGTGAAGCACCTCCACACAATGCAGGCTTTGTTTCTGGCCTCAGAGAGCACAAAGGCTCTCACCTCCTAATCTCTCAGCAGCAGGCTGGCACAGACCAGTCGGTCCTGCACTGACGAATTGGGTAAAATACAGGGGGCATCTCTAAGATGCCCTCTGTGTGCATTTTTTATTAAATCCAACACTGGTATCAGTGTGGGTTTATTATTCTGAGAAGTTTGATACCAAACTTCCCAGTATTCAGTGTAGCCATTATGGAGCTGTGGAGTTCATTTTTGACAGACTCCCAGACCATATACTTAATATGGCCACACTGTACTTACAATGTCTATGAATGGACTTAGACACTGTAGGGGCATATTGCTCATGCACCTATGCCCTCACCTGTGGTATAGTGCACCCTGCCTTAGAGCTGTAAGGCCTGCTAGAGGGCTGACTTACCTATGCCACAGGCAGTATTTTGTGTGCATGGCACCCTGAGGGGGATGCCATGTCGACTTTGCCTTTTTCTCCCCACCAACACACACAATCTGCAATGGCAGTGTGCATGTGTTAGGTGAGGGGTCCCTAAGGGTGGCACACCATATGCTGCAGCCCGTAGAGACCTTCCCTGTTCACAGGGCCCTTGATACCACTGGTACCTTTTACAAGGGACTGATCTGTGTGCCAGGGGTGTGCCAATTGTGGAAACAATGGTACATTTTTAGTGAAAGAACACTGGTGCTGGGGCCTGGTTAGCAGGGTCCCAGCACACTTGTCAGTCAACTCGGCATCAGTATCAGACAAAAGCCGGGGGGGTAACTGCAACAAGGAGCCATTTTCCTACACTTAAGGTTCGCTATTTAAGAACTGTGTTTCTGAAATAAGGATACCTTGTCATTCTCTAATTGCTAATGGTGCTCTGTCTTGCACTGATGACATCACAGAATCTATCTTGCAGACTGGAGGAGTGCATCAGTCCACATGGTTGATTGTTTGTTGGAGTTTGGAGACAGAATCCATTGCCATCCACCCTCATCCTGCATCACAGCTAAACAAAATTCACAGGAAAAAAGCAGAAAGAGACTAAAAAAGAAATTTAGTGACCAGGAATTGGAAATATTAACAGAAGAATGCTGTAAAAAATATTATAAATTATTTGGGAAATCATCTGCTACTACTCCAGAATCAACCAAAAGACAAATATAATTACTCATCCACCAGAGGATGAATGCAGTTTGTGTGACAAACAGGAGTGTGAAAGAATTAAAAAAAACAATGGTATGACCTTTGGGCTCACACTAAGAAAAGAGTTGTGGCAAGAACACAAGATGCAGCACGTACTGGAGGTGAACCAAGTACAAAACCCCCAGCAACACTACTTGAACATCTAATTGAAACAACTCTGGAGTCTAAGGATGTGATAGGCGTCCACAACATTCACACAACTTATCACATTACACGTGCAGAAGGTAAGTTTTAATATCTATGTGGTGTTTGTGTGATTGTAGCCGAAGGACCATGTTTATTAGAAACAATCTAAATACATGTCAATCATGCAATTCTTTTAATACTTTTTTAAACTGTTTTCACTCCATATTAGGTTTTATTTTGGCATTTTCGATGCATTTTGGTCTGTATAGTTTCCATTTTTATAAATCAAATTGTATTGTAAGACCACCTTTTTCAAATGATATATTGCAAACATTTATGATCAATTTAGATTAACTTGATACTTGAGGTATGCAAGATCAGATCTAGTTATGAGTCAACATTAGTAATGGAGTATAGTGCTTTCACATCATTTAATAATGTTGAATTTTTAACAAAAACATGTTACTCATTGTTAATGTGGAATTTAAGGGTATGTTCTTACACATTGCAATGACATCTCCTCTCGGTCAATCATTTCAGATCATACTTTTCCTGAAGCACTACTGGAAATCAGCCAACCACTAACAGCAGAAGGAAATAGTTTCAAGCAGCTACATGAAACAAGACATGAAAGTGGAGTTGTATTACTAGATGAGTCAGTTGATACACAACAGCTAAATGTTCAATTTGCAATTTCTGCCACTAGTTCACCAAATATTTTGACACCAGCCACTGTGACAGCACAGCATCTATTTCAACACATATCACAACAGTTGAAAGTACTGGACTCCACAGAAGTTTTGGTAGCACAAGGACCACCCAAGTGGTCGTTGGCACATCTTCTCCAGCTGATTTCCAATGAGTGGAAAACAAGTTGCTTCAGGTTCAGGAGAAACAACATAAGGCCCTATTCCAAATAACTTGCAAAGTTGTTGGATTTAAAAACAATTGTTGACAGATTTACTGCAATGTCAAAAAGTATTAATAGCGTATCAAAGGCGATAAGCAGTATGTCAACTACAATTAAACAGGTCTTTGCTCAAATGACACAAAAGCTGCACCATTCGACAGCAACAAGGATCTATGTGTTGCTCTGTGGGTAGGCTTGCTACTGCAAGACATATTTTGTTCAGTCGTACAACAAAATTGCAGGATCTTTTTGAAAACTAAAGCATTGTTTTGAAAGACATTTTAACATGTATTCATAATGTTGTTATGGATTTAAAAAACACGAATGTCACCATTGACAGTCCAATTACACCATCAACCATTGTGCTTTGTAATTAGTGTATAGTGTACATAGTACTAAATATTAATATATGTAATGTATTAAATATATACATACATATATATATCCACTCCAAAAGAAAATCAAACTTAGGCACTCCATGCAAGTCACTGGCCTTGGTTTATTTCAGAAATTCCATTAAACAAAACATAGGGCAACGCGTTTCAACCATCACGGTCTTCTTCCTTGGCCCTTTTTTTTTTCTTTTTTTTTTTTTTACAAACATACAACAAAAATGTGGCCCCTCCCACTTCCTATATATCCACTTTTTCATAGACATAGGAAATGAGAAAGAAAAGAAGGAAGAGGAAAGAGAGAAAAGAAAAAAAAAAAAGAAAAAAAAAAAAGGATTTTTTCTATGTCTATGAATAAGTGGATATATAGAAAGATCAAATGTTTGTTTCCACCCCTTTTTATATTTTGCATCTAGTTACCACCTGCTTCCAATTGATGGTATTTTGCATGTGCAAAAGCACACTTTTGCAAATATTTCTTAAGTGCAAGTGCTTTGTACATAAGAGCAGAAATTCTCAAATATAGATTCTGTTTTTAGGAATCCTTAAAAGAGACAGATTCCTTATTTTGTCTGTTCTTTGTACAAAATTAAGAAATTAATCCCTAAACCACTAGCAGTTGCACAGCCATTTGCACCCATTTCCTGACTCTTGATGCTTTTGTACGTCAGGGCCAAGGAGAACACAATGAGTCAGACTCCCCATCTATACATCAAAGCTCAAGGACGTGATCTGCAAAGACCCTCAAGGATCATCCCTCAGCCCCACCCTGTTCAAAATGTACATGACATCACTTGCAGAGGTCATCAGATCTCCAATCAATCAATCAAGGATTTGTTAAGTGAGGCTAATAACCCATAGGGTCTGGAGGCGCTGAATGTATGCGCACTGCTCAGTCGAAGAGCCAGGTCTTGAGGTCCTTTCTGAACCACTTCACTGATACGGTCTGCCTGAGCTTGAGGGTAAGGGTGTTCCATGACCGGGCTGCTAGGTAGGAGAAGGATCTTCCTTCTGCTGTACTTTTCCTGATCTTGGAGATGGCTGCCTGGGTAAGCTGGGAGGATTGAAGACGTCTGTTGGGTACGTAGAAGATGAGGAGGTTGTTGAGGTATGCTGGTCCTATGATGTGCAGTGAATGTGTGGATCAGGAGTTTATATGTTATGCGCTTGTTGGAGATGGCATAGGAGATGATCTCCATCATCTCCTATGCCAATGACACCCAGCTCGCCCTTTCGATGTCAGCAAGTCCCCCCAACAACCAGATCCAGCTTCATGAAATGCATGATCTGCATAGCAGAATGGATGAGAACTAACTGCCTGAAACTCAACACGGACAAGACACAAGTGCTGATCTTTGAAAACAAGAACTTCCTCTGGGAGTCCACTGTGTGACCATTGGAGCTTGGTCCAACAGCATTTGCCTCTAACCACACACGTAACCTGAGAATCATCTAAGATGACAAACTCAACATGACCACATAAGTGAATGTAGACAGCTCCTCCCGCTTTCACATACTACGCATCCTCAAAGAGGTCTTCAGATTTATTCCCAAGAGCACCAAATATACTGTCACTCAAACCCTAGTCACCAGCGAAATTAACTATGGCAATGCACTCTATGCCAGACTCCCCAGTCACCTCTTCCACCAGCTTCAAACCATCCAGAACGCCGCTGCCAGACTCATCTCAGATCTCCAACAGCATACCCACATCACAGCTCATCTCAGAGATCTCCACTGGGTGATGATACACAAACGCTGCCAATTCAAACTCCTCACACATTCATACAAGGCACTACACAACTTTGGACCAGTCTAACTTAAATGCCACCTCCACTTCCACCAGACCACCAGACACCTACACTCTGTGTCACTCTCTCTCTCACACACACCTTTTCATCTGAAAAAAGCAGAATAGGAGGCCTAGCCTTCTCCTACCTCACACGAAAAACTTGGAGCAACCACCCTCTACACATAACAGCTTCCTCCTCGCTTCTGGAATTCCACTAGATGCTGAAGATTTAATTCTTCAACTAACATCAGCAGACAACATTCACACCTGCTCCAGTGCCTGAATATCCGTCTGGTGTTAAGCTGTGCTTTGCACATCCTGATAACATACCATGAGTTATTAAAACATCGGAATAATAATAGTCTCTAAACAATGTACAGTGTCATCCTGATAACCATTAAGCAGGTTTCCATCTCTTGTTTTCTTATTTTCAAAATACCAGATCTCTTGAGGGCGATGTATCTGGTAGATATATTGTTCCAAATGTATGAAAAATATTTTCAATGCAGCTCAACAACTAAAGTTGCTGTGCTGCGTTGTGGGAAAGGGAGACAGAAGAACAACACCTTATCTATTAAGATGTATTGTTGTTTTTCTCTCTCCCTGAGTTGGCGCAACGTAGGCTGCCATGGGCAGATACACCCCCTTGCACCATAATGCAAGGGTATGTGAATTTTGTAAGAAATAGTTTTTGTACCGGAAGGGGACCCTTACAGTACACAAACTGTCCTTCAACCCTTTTCCTATTTTGCATGTGTGCTGTAAAATACAGCTCACGTGCGGAGTAGAAAAAACAGGGCGAAATGGAAACATTTGTCCTTGTTTCACCTGCCTCGAGGAGGTGTCTTATTTTGGTGCAAATCCCAGTTTAAGAAAATGTGCAGATAAGGGGTTGTGTCAAAAGACATGGTGGTTGCATGCACCACCCATGAAATGTCCCTATGCCAAACTTTAGTAAAGCTAGGCCACCGGGTCCCTGGTAAATTCTTTCCAATCAACTGTACAGTTTCTCATTCATTTGTGTCACTGTTCTCCATCTCGCCATACGTCTGATCTAATCTTTAATAGCTGCTATTCATGATGACCAATATATGGCCAGCCTCCGCTTAGCCAATAACAAACTGATCTGACCTACTTATCGTACTGACCCCTTGTAAGATGCAATTCCCAGCAAGCAAGCACTTGGACGTACTTGTAAAATTATGTTCACCCTCTACTGCTATCTTCCCACCATTTGAGTAAAGTGCTGTGACACCAGCAGTCAAGTCCAGATCAAATGGTAAAATGTCGCCACATTAGAACTACATTCAGGACAGTATGCTTGATAGAATCTAGAATATGTAACATAGCTGAGATTAATTATGTGTTGTGATGTATTTCAAAGTGGATTAGTTTAAATCACTTTATATCTTGCATTGTGTTTTTTGTTTCATGGCAATTCCTTATTTGCATTTTAACAAATACAGGCCCTGATTCCCCAAAGGTAAACTTACACTTTTGTGTGAGTTTACATTTGTTTTTGCATTTACAAACATGGATTTAATAGTTAACTTAGGACTCAGGAGACACTGCAGTTGGGGCGGAGAACTCAGCACATAAAAAAGACAGGCATATCCTAGACTTGATTTTCCACACCAACATCCAAAAGTTACAGCTGATAATGTATGAGACAGCTGCCGTTCAAAAAGACATACACAACACCATCCAACTAAGAATGGATACGGTAAATCCGGATCGACTGACCAATAATAACAACAAACAATATTATCTGGAAAAATGTAATATGGCCACATAAATCACAAAGCAGCATCAGCAAGTATTGTGTGTAGATCATGATTTGTTTACCGTCCGTCTCCTGGGGTATATGACCTCCAACAGGGTACACACAACTCCTTGTCGTCCCTGTAATGTTTACTCACATTCCTCATTTTAATACAAAGACAACCCTGTTCTCCTATGCAGTGATTGTACAGCTGAGGGGCCGATAGAAGCAAGTGTACCTAAAATTACTAATGGCTGATCTGTCAATATAAACGGCGCACCATACGGTACCACATGGATATATATTCTTCAATCCATGTCTAGCTGAATTCAAGGTCCAAATTACCTATTATACCCACTATTATGTTTCCTTTGTAGCGTATCTCAGATCCACTTCTGTCTTCTGATTCGTTTATAGGAAGGCTGACCACACCACCAGAAATGTGGGCATTTTATCTTGTAGTTTGTACATAGCCCTCCCATATAACTCTAGTTTATGAATTTCATTCAATCATTCTTCCTGCCTGTGTGGATTAGACGACGGCCAATGTCATAATATGCATATTTCAGCTGATGACCTTTCTGTTAAAAATCTGTTAGCAACTGGTAAAAGTTGATCTGACAATCTTTTCAGGGTGTAACATACATACCTCCAGTATCCCTGCAAAGTAGGCCAGCTCCACTAAATCTTGCAGTGTGAGTTAGAGTTACTTGCTGTATCATTATCAGTTCTATGTTGACTATATAATTCCTGATGACTTAATATAGTTGTGTTATGACCCCTTTAACCTACCCCACAATCTTTCCTAAAGTCAGTTTTTGTGAAAGCTCTGGTGTGTGTGTCACTTCCGTGTATGTCACATGCTTATGGGTACTTTGCAGAGTTGGTAATATTAAGGGGCATATTTATACTCTGTTTGTGCCGAATGTGCGTCAAATTCAGCGCAAACCGTGCACGCAAGTGCCGTTAGTGGTGGCGCGTAGGCAGACCGGCTGGGCCGACAGCAGCATTAGTTTGTGGAGAAGTGTGGCTCAATGGTTAGAGCGGCAGACCCTGAAGCAGAGATCTGGCTCAAGACCAGGGTTCAAGTCCCGCTTCGGCAGGTCTTGGGCTCAATTCCCCTTGACCAGATAATTCTCGCCTTGGTGCCTAATCTAATTCATGGGTCCCACTCTGCAACTCTGGGCAATAGCTTGCTTAATCTCCACAACGGCCCCAACAGTGCTTGGATGCCTGGCTTCACCCTGGGGGTGCTCAGGAGTGGGTGCCTCACAGGGAAAAGCCAGGAGGGGTTCCATAGCGGTATGAGTACAGCACCTTGAGACCCTAACGGGTGAGTAGTGCGCTATACAAGTGCTAATTTACATTTACACCATATTTAAACTTTGACGCCCGCGAACGCCAAAATTTGAGCGTGTGCCTCATTTTCTGGATGCGGGAAACCGCCTTGTGTTAATGACATGCAAGGTAGGCGTTCCCGTCCAAAAAATGACTTAAACTCCCGCACCCCTTATTTATGCTACCACGCAAAAATGACGCACAGCCGGAAGGCGGAGTCGGAAAATGACACACAGCCCGATTTGCGTAAAAAAATAATGCCTGGGTTAGGGCAGGCGTTTTAATGGGGCAAACACACCTGTACTTAATGAAAAAAACACAGAAGCAACAGCAGAGCTCCAAATAAAAGACGTGGAGGTGCTTTTCATCCAGCATGAACGCAGACGCAGAACACAGGACCAACAACAGCAGCTTCCACAACACCAGGAGGGATCACAAAGGCAATGCAGAAGGCAGGAGAGGATATTCCGCACCAGGACAACCCTTCTGGGACTCCGCCAACAAGACATCATTCAGAGGTACAGGCTTAGCTGGCAAGCCATTCAGCAGCTGCTACACAACATTGAGCCACAGTTGGCACCCAGCTTGCAGACACCCCGCCCCATTCCACCAGAAACCAAGCTGCTAGCTGTACTCCACATGTTGGCAAGTGGCTCCTTTCAAATCACTGAAGCCCTGGTTGCTGGGATCTCACAGCCATCATTCTCCGCCTTCCTAACCAAGGTACTGGATGCCATCATCTCCCTCACACCCCGCCACATCAGCTTCCCCAACACACAGGTGAAGCAGCAGGAGACAAAACAGGGGTTTTACCAAATTAATGGCTTCCCACACATCCTTGGTGCCATTGACTGCACACATGTCCGCATTGTGCCACCTGCTACAACCGAACATCTATACCGCAGCAGGAAGCACACACACTCCATCAATGTGCAGGACATTGTCGATCACCGGGGTTTGATCACCAACATCGTGGCAAAGTATCCTGGGAGTGTACATGATTCATTCATCTTCTGTCACTGCACCATCAATCAACACTTCCAGGATGAACAATATGGAAATGGACTACTCGTTGGTAAGTACAGAAACCCAATTATATACACACTGCACAGCAACCCTCTAGGACACACAACACATACACTACAACATCAACACGTGGACAGGAAGACACTGAGGTTGTGACACAACTAGGCATGTTTGATATCCTCACCCAATGGGAGACACACCTAGGGACAAATGACAGTTCCAAATAACAACAGCTGCCACTCCAGAGCCACAAGAGGACAATTTAAAACAACACAATGACAAAGACTGGCAGTACAATTTGGAAGATTAATCTTTCAATATCACATCAATAACACTCAATCCAACACCCTTCAAACCAATACGTACTGTGTAAGGGGTGTGTAATGATTTTTGCTGCAGGTCAATCACCATGACACACATAACATGATGATGACTCCAATGAAGGTCATATGCAATCACTGAGGCTGTACCAATATCTCACATCACTCCTGCTCTCACATTGCCCACTACTAATAAGCAAGTGAACTGTGCTAAGAACACATATTGATGGGACAATATTGAAAGTGCACATTCCTACACATACGCATTGCGACAAATTAACACACACACAACAGATGTACTGGCATACGGACCTTCTGAAACTCTAAATGACAACCTCAGTACCAAGTTAGCCATCTGAACTAGAACATGTTCAGTAGTATAGGTACACGTTACAACCTGAGTAGACTTGGCAAGGGCAGACAAATATGTCAGCAGTGACTTGTCACACATGTGAAATTAGTGCATAGTCAATTGTTAACACGTCAGTGCTCACAACGTACGGACATGTGTTGCACATTGTCACCTTGCAAAACCTAAGGGTCTCACTGATGGTTAAATAATTCTATTGCATATGTGAAATTGGATGGGATGTCCAGGGTATATAGATGCAACCGTGTTACCACCACTCTGGAATTGATTCTGTGTATGGAAGTATCATGTCACCCCCAGTTAAGACACAGGGACACCTATTTCATATGACACAATGCAAGGGAGTACACATTGTACTGCAACTCTACAAAAATACTGCTGACATCCGGTCAACAGCCAAACACCTGTTCAGACAAGGAAACAACCCAATGCTGATGGTACCCTAGAAGCCTAGGATTCCACACAATAACACAAACACCGATGAGTCACAGACAACACAAGAGAACAACTGCCATGCAAATTGATATTTATGGTGCAAGGTACATCAACATGTTCTCACTCATTTTCTCTTTCAGCTGATCAGGGGTATGGGATCCAGCCATAGATCACGACCCCATTTGTGAACCCAATCACTGCAGCAGAGCGTGCCTATATTGAGGCACATAGGAGGACACGCACCATAGTCGAGAGGACCTTTGGCATCCTGAAGTCAAGATTCAGGTGCCTCGACATCACTGGAGGCAGCCTCCTATACTCACCTGAAATGATGGGCAAAATCATTGTGACCTGTGCCATCCTACACAACATATGTGTAAGAAGGAACATTCCGCTATATGAACGCGACCCACAAATGCCTGAAGAGGAGGAAGAGGAGAATGCTGTCCATCAACATGAGGGGGACCATCCAAACACAGCTGCAGGATTGCGTCGGAGACAAAATATTGTCCAAAATTTCTTTCAACTCTACTCATCCATCACCATTGTCTTACCATATGTAAATAAACACCTATACTAATCACTATATCATGGTCTGGATAATTATTTTTGCGTAACAATATCTCTAACTATCAGAATCAGAGTGTAGCCTCATGGAGCATTGCTGAAATACCGATTAGGACACAGAAAATTCCAAAGCTAGTTTGATGCGTATGAATTTACAGCTACATTCATGCACACTGTAAATGACATATATCCTGTACATTTCACATTTGAAGGGCAATAGCAGAGGACCACACCTATTTCACACAGACATGTTGGCAACATGGTTAATCGCAGCATATAGCACACAACTAAGACACCATCAGTCAATAAGGGGAAAAAATGCTTCATACATGAGGCATTGGATGTGCTATTGCATTGGTAACAGGAATGATTGACCAGACCCTTGACAGCAGTAAGTCTTACATCACCTATCTTTGCAAGGACTATGTGTGAGAAGATTTCCATATAAGCAGCAACGTTATAGCACAGGTGCCCCAGGTATGACTTGCATTGCTCACATGACATCCCCTGCACATGGCAGCCCATGTCTTAAGTCCAGCCACACCCATCTTCCCTGTCTCAGCCCACCCTTCTTCAGAGGTCCCTGGAATGGGAATATGTGTCCCCAGATAATCCCTCCTCTACACACACCCAGACTCACAATGTTAATCCAGTGTGCTTCCCTCTTTAGTATGGTATGACATAGTCATTGTACTTCTGTCTGCATGGACGTCAGGTCAAATAATGCACTGGCTTGTAGTCTGTAGGACCTGTAATCACCTGTACATTGCTTCCCATGTGAAAGGTACTGTTGGCCCTTTGAACTTGAATCTCACCTACAGGACTTGTGAGAGACTGATTGCTGCACACACCTGAGAGCACCTTCATGGAGACCAGCCATTTAAACATGCACTGCCCTTGCAGCTGCCTGGAACAGCATAGAAGCAGACATTTTATCTATAACACTGTTATGCATTGCCGTACAAATCAGCTGTGTAACACAGCCCTTGGGTTAATGTGTTACGTTCCAACACACAGGACAAACACAGTTTTCCGTTTCCACAGTCTTGTTCCACCTTTGACCAGTCTCAGTCTGACCACTGTGTATTTACCTTGTGAAATGTTTGGATCCTGATTGACCCTGCATCCTGTTAGCCTCACTGGCTCCTGTCTTTGCGTTACCCTAAAGGTTCCTTGTGCCTACATTTGTATCATAGTTGCTTTCTCAACCCTCATATACCTCCTAGGGTATTGTGTCAGGTGGGTCATTACAATGCATACTCAAATACATTGTATAGCATAATCAGTTTATTTATCGTACCACAGGGGGGACCTTGTCTCCAAATAGCCAAATCATGGCCTACCCCTTGTCTGGGTGTCATGTATGCATGAGTGACAAATGTTGTAAACAAACAAGTGCCTAGGAAGTAGTATCCAACATTCCAGGACATGTGATGGCTAAGTTTTGGAACATTACCATGAACAACCGTCTGCTTTCTATCCAGTGCATGCTTTGTCATTGGTGGTGTTTATGTTCCAAAAAACCTAGGAAGTGCTCATAGCAGTTGTTGCTATGTGTATGACTAACACATGTCCTCTCTCATTTCCACACTGACTTGCATCTCAGGGCTGGACACATTAACTCCACATGCATACAAGCAGATTTGCAAAAATGCATCTTGTGATGGTCACACAGAGGGACAACAACAATAGTAGTAGCCAAATCACACACATTGACCCATAGGCATTGAGTTACAGTATTGAGTTGCGTTGCCTTGCTATCCTCTCTTGACACAAAACATGCCCAAACTGGGTAATACATAATTGTATCCCACACGTTTGGCCATCTATTGCATCAGTGAAGAGTGCAAATCCGGCACAACAAGTAGAGGATCATGGTCTGCAGTAGTATGATCTGTCACATGTGCCCATACATGTAGTGCCCAATGTGGGTGCAATCAGCCTATCTCTGTATTGTCACAACTGTCATGTACCATTACAAATGAGAAATGACCCAAACCCAGTTAATGACAGAAATTTTGATGCATACAAGTAAAAAAAGATGTACATGCGTCAACAAATTATGCATATGCGTCAAATTATGACGCACATTGCCATGAAAAATCCATTGGCCCTGAGCAGTAATTCCCACACTGTACCCCCGGAAATTGGTTAAGTATGAAACATATTTACCAATATGAATGTGGGGTTATTTCTAATCATGTGCATTAAAAAACATTACGCACAGACTGTAAGCATCATAATAATTTGATACATAACAAGAAAAACGCACCGCATTTGAGGCAGGAAGTGATGTAATAGGATATCCTGTTTACAGAATTGGTACAGTGGGAGTACTTTCACTTTCACTTTGCAGTCTGTGATATTTCCTGACTGTGTGGCTGTGTTTGGACTTGTCTCTCTGTGCATTTTGTGATTTTGTGTCCAGTGTGGTCTTTAAATTGTCTTTTTGTGTATCATAACTGTCTGTGGTATCCTGTCTGAGTGTTTTTATGGTCATTTGTGGTGTCAACATTTGTCTTTGTTGTGTTGGGAGTCTGTTGTGGGTAGTGGTAGTTTGGGTATAATTGGGCTGTGTTCTTAGTTATTTTGCATTTTCCTGTCCTACTTTCCCTCTATTCTTCTTTGAACCCCTGTATCCCCTCATTTTTTAGGTGCAATATTGTTGGGTAGGCCTCCTCTTGGCAGGATGGGAGAGGAGAAGCTTGGTGGGTTTATTTGGCTGGTGTGCCACTTCCTACCCTTAACCCCTTCGCTGCCAGGCCTTTTCCCCCTCCTGTGCCGAGCCTTTTTTTGGCTATTTGGAGCAGTTCGCGCTTAGGCCCTCATAACTTTTTGTTCACATAAGCTACCCATGCCAAATTTGCGTCCTTTTTTTCCAACATCCTAGGGATTCTAGAGGTACCCAGACTTTGTGGGTTCCCCAGAAGGAGGCCAAGAAATTAGCCAAAAAACAGTGCAAATTTCATTTTTTTAAAAAAAATTGGAAAAATGGGCTGCAGAAGAAGGCTTGTGGTTTTTTCCCTGAAAAGGGCATCAACAAAGGGTTTGCGGTGATAAAATCACCAGCTTCCCAGCTTTCAGGAACAGGCAGACTTGAATCAGAAAACCCAATTTTTCAACCCAATTTTGGCATTTTACTGGGACATACCCCATTTTTACGATTTTTTGTGCTTTCAGCCTCCTTCCAGTCAGTGACAGAAATGGGCATGAAACCAACGCTGGATCCCATAAACCGCAACATTTCTGAAAAGTAGACAAAATTCTGAATTCAGCAAGGGGTAATTTGTGTAGATCCTACAAGGGTTTCCTACAGAAAATAACAACTGAAAAAGAAAAATATTGAAATTGAGGTGAAAAAAACATCAATTTTTCTCTAAGTTTTACTCTGTAACTTTTTCCTGCAATGTCAGATTTTCAAAAGCCATATACCGTTACGTCTGCTGGACTCTTCTGGTTGCGGGGATATATAGGGCTTGTAGGTTCATCAAGAACTCTAGGTACCCAGAGCCAATAAATGACCTGCACCCTGCAGTGGGTTTTCATTCTATGCCGGGTATACAGCAATTCATTTGCTGAAATATAAAGAGTAAAAAATAGCTATCAAGAAAACCTTTGTATTTCCAAAATGGGCACAAGATAAGGTGTTGAGAAGCAGTGGTTATTTGCACATCTCTGAATTCCGGGGTGCCCATACTAGCATGTGAATTACAGGGCATTTCTCAAATAGACGTCTTTTTTACACACTGTCTTACATTTGGAAGGGAAAAATGTAGAGAAAGACAAGGGGCAATAACACTTATTTTGCTATTCTATGTTCCCCCAAGTCTCCCGATAAAAATGATACCTCACTTGTGTGGGTAGGCCTAGCGCCCGCGACAGGAAACGCCCCAAAGCGCAACGTGGACACATCACAGAAAACAGACCTGTTTTTAGCAAAGTGCCTACCTGTAGATTTTGGCCTCTAGCTCAGCCGCCATCTAGGGAAACCTACCAAACCTGTGCATTTCTGAAAACTAGAGACCTAGGGGAATCCAAGATGGGGTGATTTGTGTGGCTCGGACCAGGTTCTGTTACCCAGAATCCTTTGCAAACCTCAAAATTTGGCTAAAAAAACACATGTTCCTCACATTTCTGTGGCAGAAAGTTCTGGAATCTGAGAGGAGCCACAAATTTCCTTCCACCCAGCGTTCCCCCACGTCTCCCGATAAAAATGATACCTCACTTGTGTGGGTAGGCCTAGCGCCCGCGACAGGAAACACCCCAAAGCGCAATGTGGACACATCACAGAAAACAGACCTGTTTTTAGCAAAGTGCCTACCTGTAGATTTTGGCCTCTAGCTCAGCCGCCACCTAGGGAAACCTACCAAACCTGTGCATTTCTGAAAACTAGAGACCTAGGGGAATCCAAGATGGGGTGATTTGTGTGGCTCGGACCAGGTTCTGTTACCCAGAATCCTTTGCAAACCTCAAAATTCGGCTAAAAAAACACATGTTCCTCACATTTCTGTGGCAGAAAGTTCTGGAATCTGAGAGGAGCCACAAATTTCCTTCCACCCAGCGTTCCCCCACGTCTCCCGATAAAAAGGATACCTCACTTGTGTGGGTAGGCCTAGCGCCCGCGACAGGAAACACCCCAAAGCACAATGTGGACACATCACAGAAAACAGACCTGTTTTTAGCAAAGTGCCTACCTGTAGATTTTGGCCTCTAGCTCAGCCGCCACCTAGGGAAACCTACCAAACCTGTGCATTTCTGAAAACTAGAGACCTAGGGAAATCCAAGATGGGGTGATTTGTGTGGTTCGGACCAGGTTCTGTTACCCAGAATCCTTTGCAAACCTCAAAATTTGGCTCAAAAAACACATGTTCCTCACATTTCTGTGGCAGAAAGTTCTGGAATCTGAGAGGAGCCACAAATTTCCTTCCACCCAGCGTTCCCCCACGTCTCCCGATAAAAATGATACCTCACTTGTGTGGGTAGGCCTAGCGCCCGCGACAGGAAACGCCCCAAAGCGCAACGTGGACACATCACAGAAAACAGACCTGTTTTTAGCAAAGTGCCTACCTGTACATTTTGGCCTCTAGCTCAGCCGCCACCTAGGGAAACCTACCAAACCTGTGCATTTCTGAAAACTAGAGACCTAGGGGAATCCAAGGAGGGGTGACTGGCGGGGCTCAGACCAGGTTCTGTTACCCAGAATCCTATGCAAAGCTCAAAAATTGGATAAAAAAAACACATGTTCCTCACATTTCTGTGTCAGAAAGTTCTGGAATCTGGGAGGAGCCACAAATTTCCTTCCACCCAGCGTTCCCACAAGTCTCCCGATAAAAATGATACCTCACTTGCGTGGGTAGGCCTAGCGCCCGCGACAGGAAACGCCCCAAAGCGCAACGTGGACACCACCAAAATTTTGGAAGAAAACAGAGGTGTTTTTTGCGAAGTGACTACCTGTAGATTTTGGCCTCTAGCTCAGCCGGCACCTAGGGAAACCTACCAAACCTGTACATTTCTGAAAACTAGAGACCTAGGGGAATCCAAGGAGGGGTGACTGGCGGGGCTCGGACCAGGTTCTGTTACCCAGAATCCTTTGCAAAGCTCAAAATTTGGCTAAAAAAACACATGTTCCTCACATTTCTGTGGCAGAAAGTTCTGCAATCTGAGAGGAGCCACAAATTTCCTTCCACCCAGCGTTCCCCCACGTCTCCCGATAAAAATGATACCTCACTTGTGTGGGTAGGCCTAGCGCCCGCAACAGGAAACGCCCCAAAGCGCAACGTGGACACATCACAGAAAACAGACCTGTTTTTAGCAAAGTGCCTACCTGTAGATTTTGGCCTCTAGCTCAGCCGCCACCTAGGGAAACCTACCAAACCTGTGCATTTCTGAAAACTAGAGACCTAGGGGAATCCAAGGAGGGGTGACTGGCGGGGCTCGGACCAGGTTCTGTTACCCAGAATCCTTTGCAAAGCTCAAAAATTGGCTAAAAAAACACATGTTCCTCACATTTCTGTGGCAGAAAGTTCTGGAATCTGGGAGGAGCCACAAATTTCCTTCCACCCAGCGTTCCCCCAAGTCTCCCGATAAAAATGATACCTCACTTGCGTGGGTAGGCCTAGCGCCCGCGACAGGAAACGCCCCAAAGCGCAACATGGACACCACCAAAATTTTGGAAGAAAACAGAGGTGTTTTTTGCGAAGTGACTACCTGTAGATTTTGGCCTCTAGCTCAGCCGGCACCTAGGGAAACCTACCAAACCTGTACATTTCTGAAAACTAGAGACCTAGGGGAATCCAAGGAGGGGTGACTGGCGGGGCTCGGACCAGGTTCTGTTACCCAGAATCCTTTGCAAAGCTCAAAAATTGGCTAAAAAAACACATGTTCCTCACATTTCTGTGGCAGAAAGTTCTGGAATCCGAGAGGAGCCACAAATTTCCTTCCACCCAGCGTTCCCCCACGTCTCCCGATAAAAATGATACCTCACTTGTGTGGGTAGGCCTAGCGCCCGCGACAGGAAACGCCCCAAAGCGCAACGTGGACACATCACAGAAAACAGACCTGTTTTTAGCAAAGTGCCTACCTGTAGATTTTGGCCTCTAGCTCAGCCGCCACCTAGGTAAACCTACCAAACCTGTGCATTTCTGAAAACTAGAGACCTAGGGGAATCCAAGGAGGGGTGACTGGCGGGGCTCGGACCAGGTTCTGTTACCCAGAATCCTTTGCAAAGCTCAAAATTTGGCTAAAAAAACACATGTTCCTCACATTTCTGTGGCAGAAAGTTCTGCAATCTGAGAGGAGCCACAAATTTCCTTCCACCCAGCGTTCCCCCACGTCTCCCGATAAAAATGATACCTCACTTGTGTGGGTAGGCCTAGCGCCCGCGACAGGAAACGCCCCAAAGCGCAACGTGGACACATCACAGAAAACAGACCTGTTTTTAGCAAAGTGCCTACCTGTAGATTTTGGCCTCTAGCTCAGCCGCCACCTAGGGAAACCTACCAAACCTGTGCAGTTCTGAAAACTAGAGACCTAGGGGAATCCAAGATGGGGTGATTTGTGTGGCTCGGACCAGGTTCTGTTACCCAGAATCCTTTGCAAACCTCAAAATTTGGCTAAAAAAACACATGTTCCTCACATTTCTGTGGCAGAAAGTTCTGGAATCTGAGAGGGGCCACAAATTTCCTTCCATTCAGCTTTCCCCCACGTCTCCCGATAAAAATGATACCTCACTTGTGTGGGTAGGCCTAGCGCCCGCGACAGGAAACGCCCCAAAGCGCAGCGTGGACACATCACATTTTTTCATTGAAAACAGTGCCTACCTGTAGTTTTTGGCCTGTAGCTCAGCCAGCACCTAGGGAAACCTACCAAACCTGTGCATTTCTGAAAACTAGAGACCTAGGGGAATCCAAGATGGGGTGACTTGAGGGGCTCTGACCAGGTTCTGTTACCCAGAATCCTTTCCAAACCTCAAATTTTGGCTAAAAAAATGCATTTTTCACACATTTCGGTGACAGAAAGTTCTGGAATCTGAGTGGAGCCACAAATTTCCTTCCACCCAGCGTTCCCCCAAGTCTCCCAATAAAAATGATACCTCAGTTGTGTGGGTGGGCCAGGTGCCTCCAACAGAATAAGGCCCAAAACTTGTAGAGATACAGGGGATAGTACTGCGAGTTTATAAGGACATATTCTTTTATACATCTTTAGACTGACTCTGCTTTGGGGACCCACATACATGAGGTGTCATTTTATTTGGGAGACTGAGGGGAACACTGGGGAGTAGGAATTTTGTGCTGGAGTGGTGATCGTACGAAGAAAAGTCAGGAAAATATGCTTTTTTTAAGCACATTTTGAGGTTTACAGAGGAGTCTGGGTAAGAAAATGTTGGGGGATCCACACAAGCCACTCCTCCCTAGACTCCTTGGGGTGTCTAGTTTTAAAAAATGTCTGGGTTTGGTAGGTTTCCCTAGATGAAGGCCGCAAACAGGACCAAAAACATAGGTGCCCTCTCCCCCCCCAAACACAGGTAGTTTTGTAATATATCGTTTTGATGTGCCCACATACGTCCGTGATGTGCCAAACACTAAAATTTTGAAAAGAAACACACTTAGGTTATGTGAAAAAGACCCCTCACCCACCAACCAAGTTGGTGGCATGCTTCATCATCGGGGTCCCACCTGAGGCACCTAGCGTGTCATAGGTGTGCTGCGACGCCTGATTACAGCGGAGCAGGTTTGGTCATTTTTACCACACATACTGGTTGGATTTGGCACGAGGGTGAGTGATGGTTCAGTGGATCAAATTTTACTAACAAGAGCTTTCACAAAAATGAAAAGCACTGTTAGTAACTGAAAGGCAAAAAACTGAACCAATGACTCACAGCTCGTGAGCTGTAAAGCCGCGACAAGGCACCAACCGCTTTACAGTCCATTCACACAACTTTCATACATGACACACACAAGGCCATTCACACCGCCAGCCACGGGCCCAGCACATTACAACACTCACATCGACAGACAGCGCCACTCAAGGGCCCATCACTTACATACGCCCACATGCCTGATACAACAATCACACCAGCTGATGGAAGTGTGTGGACTGGTGTTTGGCTGGCAGTGTGTTGCAGTAGCCAACATCAAGTCAATATGTACAGTCTCAGCCAAGCCCCACTCCACACACAATGGCATCATATATATATTTTTTTTTTAAACAGAGGAACCCCTAACTAAGTAGAAAGAATTACAAAACAACAAACACAAAAGCTCTAACTAAGAACATGACAGAAATGCTAACCATGAAACTAAACACATGAAAATACAAAACAGACATGAGTTTACACTCATGGGTGTTCCCAGAAATTCTTCTGGGTGTGGTAATTCTTAAAACAAGCACCGACACACAGCCCAGGCTTTGAAGGACAATCTGGGCAGTACATTCGAGACTCCCTCCGGATACCTCTTCGAAAACACACTCTACATTTCTTAGCTGGAAAGTCTTTTTTGGGTGTGGGAGGAATGTGCTCAGCAAAGTGGCGATCTTTCAATCTAGCCACATCCTCCACCACTGCTTCTCTAGGAACTCTGGCCTGTTCCACCACAATAAGGCTCTCTATCACTGACTCCTGAAATTTCACAAATGTCATCTTTGAGTCTGGAGACCTATCCCTAAACACAATAAAAGCATTGAAGGTTGCTAAGTGGAAGAGGTGAAGTGCTAACTTCTTATACCAAACATAAGACTTACGAATAGCAGTATAAGGTTCCAACCTCTGGTCAACTCTA
Organism: Pleurodeles waltl; assembly: GCF_031143425.1. Taxonomy (NCBI): domain Eukaryota; kingdom Metazoa; phylum Chordata; class Amphibia; order Caudata; family Salamandridae; genus Pleurodeles; species Pleurodeles waltl. Next base: position 964,443,674 of record NC_090436.1, on the reverse strand, counting down.
TCTACACCTCCCATGTGCTTATTATAATCTAAAATGCACACAGGTTTGCGCACTTCAGCAACCTGGCCCCAAACAGTCACAGGGGAAGTACTCTCATCATGGATGGTACTTAGCATGTAGACATCCCTCTTGTCTGAAAATTTCAAAGCTAGCAGCTCCTCGTTCCGCAAGGCACAGCACTGTCCCCTCTCAAGTTTTTTACAGACAAGCTCCCTTGGATAGCCTTTCCGGTTAGAACGGATTGTGCCACAAGCAACTGTGTCCACTCTAAACAATTCCTTGAACAACTGCACACCAGTGTAGAAGTTATCTATACAAATGGTGACCTTTGTTGAACAGTCGTCTACCAAGATCCCACACTATTTTCTCAGTAACTCCAAAAGTGGGAGGACAACCAGGGGGGTCAATATTGGAATCCCTACCAGTGTACACACTGAAACTATACACATATCCTGTCCTACTTTCAGACAGCATATACAATTTAATTCCATATTGTGCCCTTTTGCTAGGAATGTACTGCCTAAAAACCAAACGACCCTTGAAGAGGACCAAAGACTCGTCCACACTTATCTCTTTGCCTGGAACATAGACCTCCGAAAACCGATCTACAAAATGATCAAGGACAGGCCTAATCTTAAAAAGACGGTCAGAATCTGGGTGATCTCGTGGCAAGGCTAATGCATTGTCAACAAAATGCAGCATCCTAAGAAGAAGCAAATACCGATTACGACTCATGGTAGCTGGAAATATAGCTGTTGCCATCAAGGGACTAGTAGACCAATAAGAAGCCAGTGACGGCTTCCTTATCAACCCCATCAAAAAAGTCAAACCCAAAAACTTTTTTATCTCCTCCAAATTTGTGGGAATCCACTGGGCAGCTCTAGAGTGTGGCCTAAGTCTAGCAGCGTTGTCCCTCAAATGCTGCTCTGCATACAAATTAGTCTGCTCAACAATCTCTTCCAAAAACACATCATCCATGAATAACTCAAAGAAATTGATAGGCATAAAGTTCTCTGTATTGGTGTTACACCCCGGGAGACCAGTAAAGGCAGGCAACTCTGGCTGCTCCATGTTTGGGGCAACCCAGACATCAGGTCTTCTAACGGGAAACCTTTCAGCCCCAGGTTGCTGCACTATTGGCACATCAATGTCCTCCTCTAAAACAGAACCTTCATCTGCACTGAGTGTGGCTTCATCATCAGAAGATTCCCCTCCAACAGAAACATCACTGCCAGAATCTCTGACTTCCTCCTCTGCCTCAGATGCAGAGTCCGTCTCATAGTCATGATCAGACTGTGACTCAAAAAGCATACCAACCACCTGCTGAGCGGTCATCCTGCGGCTAGCCATGATCTCTCCTGCTAAAATTAACTGGACAAATTCACCACCAACAACCAGCACTGTGTAAGACAAGTAACAAAGTGTAGCTTTGTTAGTAAGAGTTACAAACTCAAAAACTATACCGCTCACTTGCCTGAAAAAGCTTGATTCACCAGCAACTACACAGCAATCACCAATGATATCCCACTAAAAAGAAAGAAAGAAAGGCAAATTAGAAATAAGACAAAACAAATATCATTGTGCACAAACCTAAGGACAATTTCACACACAATCCTGCATTTAGTACACCCCCTACAAACATGTCATTCATGCATGGCAACAATACTCCTTTGGAGTAAATTGTTTTTACTTACCTAAAACATGCAACTGTGCAAACTGCAGGTCAACCACCGCCAAAACCGCAAGGAGCCACAGCAAATAAAGCAAAAGCTTTGAACTAGAACAAAAAGGAGGAAAACATTTTTTATCACAAATGCAAAGACTTCTTCAGTTGACAAACACCCCACCATCAAACATTTTAGAAATTGGTACCTAAGTGGATTCTGCTATAGGGGCAGATGGGCCTACTAAAAAAATAGGCCTGTCTGCCCCAAGGAAGCCAAAAAATACCTTTAGTACTGTGTCCCCATGGAGAGCGACCCTTGCCAAAGGGGACAGCCCTCAAACAAAAAAAAACAAAAAAAACACACACAACACTATCCCTGGTGCCTAAGTGGCTTCTGCCCCCTTGGGGGCAGGTGGGACTAAGAAAATAGGCCCATCTGCCCCCAGGGGGTGTAGAAATGGCCAACAGGTCAATGCCCCCCTTGGGGGGGGCGCCCCGTGACCAAGGGGACGCCCCCCCACAAAAATAAACAAATAACAAATAATCCCTGGCGTTCTAGTGGTTTCTGCCCCGCTTGGGGGCAGATCAGCCTAAAAATAATAGGCTGATCTGTCTCCAAGGGGTGCAGAAATGGCCTGGGTACATGTGCCCCCAAAGTGGGGGGCGACCCTTGCCCAAGCCCCCCCCCCATCCACTAACACACACACACACACACACTTTCCCTGGTGTCTACGTGGCTTCTGCCCCCCTTGGGGGCAGGTGGGTCTAGAAAAATAGGCCCATCTGCCCCCAGGGGGGGCAGAAATGGCCAACAGGTCAATGCCCCCCTTGGGAGGGCGCCCCGTGCCCAAGGGGACGCCCCCCCACAAAAATAAACACATAAAAAAAATTCCCTGGCGTTCAAGTGGTTTCTGCCCCCCTTGGGGGCAGATCAGCCTAAAAATAATAGGCTGATCTGTCTCCAAGGGGTGCAGAAATGGCCTGGGTACATGTGCCCCCAAAGTGGGGGGCGACCCTTGCCCAAGCCCCCCCCCCATCCACTAACACACACACACACACACACTATCCCTGGTGTCTACGTGGCTTCTGCCCCCCTTGGGGGCAGGTGGGTCTAGAAAAATAGGCCCATCTGCCCCCAGGGGGGGCAGAAATAGCTAACAGGTCAATGCCCCCCTTGGGAGGGCGCCCCGTGCCCAAGGGGACGCCCCCCCACAAAAATAAACACATAAAAAAAATTCCCTGGCGTTCTAGTGGTTTCTGCCCCCCTTGGGGGCAGATCAGCCTAAAAATAATAGGCTGATCTGTCTCCAAGGGGTGCAGAAATGGCCTGGGTACATGTGCCCCCAAAGTGGGGGGCGACCCTTGCCCAAGCCCCCCCCATCCACTAACACACACACACACACACACTATCCCTGGTGTCTACGTGGCTTCTGCCCCCCTTGGGGGCATGTGGTTCGAGAAAAATAGGCCCATCTGCCCCCAGGGGGGGCAGAAATGGCCAACAGGTCAATGCCCCCCTTGGGGGGGCGCCCGTGCCCAAGGGGACGCCCCCACACAAAAATAAACACATAAAAAAAAATCCCTGGCGTTCTAGTGGTTTCTGCCCCCCATGGGGGCAGATCAGCCTAAAAATAATAGGCTGATCTGTCTCCAAGGGGTGCAGAAATGGCCTGGGTACATGTGCCCCCAAAGTGGGGGGCGACCCTTGCCCAAGCCCCCCCCCCATCCACTAACACACACACACACACACACTATCCCTGGTGTCTACGTGGCTTCTGCCCCCCTTGGGGGCAGGTGGGTCTAGAAAAATAGGCCCATCTGCCCCCAGGGGGGGCAGAAATGGCCAACAGGTCAATGCCCCCCTTGGGGGGGCGCCCCGTGCCCAAGGGGACGCCCCCCCACAAAAATAAACACATAATAAAACATCCCTGGCGTTCTAGTGGTTTCTGCCCCCCTTGGGGGCAGATCAGCCTAAAAATAATAGGCTGATCTGTCTCCAAGGGGTGCAGAAATGGCCTGGGTACATGTGCCCCCAAAGTGGGGGGCGACCCTTGCCCAAGCCCCCCCCCATCCACTAACACACACACACACACACACTATCCCTGGTGTCTAAGTGGCTTCTGCCCCCCTTGGGGGCAGGTGGGTCTAGAAAAATAGGCCCATCTGCCCCCAGGGGGGGCAGAAATGGCCAACAGGTCAATGCCCCCCTTGGGGGGGCGCCCGTGCCCAAGGGGACGCCCCCCCACAAAAATAAACACATAAAAAAACATCCCTGGCGTTCTAGTGGTTTCTGCCCCCCTTGGGGGCAGATCAGCCTAAAAATAATAGGCTGATCTGTCTCCAAGGGGTGCAGAAATGGCCTGGGTACATGTGCCCCCAAAGTGGGGGGCGACCCTTGCCCAAGCCCCCCCCCATCCACTAACACACACACACACACACACTATCCCTGGTGTCTACGTGGCTTCTGCCCCCCTTGGGGGCAGGTGGGTCTAGAAAAATAGGCCCATCTGCCCCCAGGGGGGGCAGAAATGGCCAACAGGTCACTGCCCCCCTTGGGGGGGCGCCCCGTGCCCAAGGAGACGCCCCCCCACAAAAATAAACACATAAAAAAACATCCCTGGCATTCTAGTGGTTTCTGCCCCCCTTGGGGGCAGATCAGCCTAAAAATAATAGGCTGATCTGCCCTCAAGGGGGGCAGAAATGGCCCTAAAAGACATGCCCCCCAAAGGGGAGCGACCCTTACCCAAGGGGGCGCCCCCCCATCCACTACACACACAATCGCTGGTGCCTAAGTGGCTTCTGCCCCCCTTGGGGGCAGATGGACCTAAAAAAAATAGGCCGATCTGCCCCCAAGGGGGGCAGAAAAGGCCAACAGTTCTCTGCCCCCTTGGGGGGGGTGCCCCTTGCCCAAGGGGGCACCCCCCCCCAACATAAATGCACAGAAAATAAAAATCCCTGGTGATCCAGTGGTTTCTGCCCCCCTTGGGGGCAGATCCGCCTAAAAAGTAGGCCAATCTGCCCCCAAGGGGGGCAGAAATGGCCGTAACTAATTGCCCCCACAAGGGGAGCGACCCTTGCCCAAGGGGCCGCTCCCCGCAAACAAGAAACAGTAAAGAACAAAAAAAAAAAAAATCCCTGGTGTCTAGTGGGCATTCCTGCTGCCCGATCGCAATGCGATCGGGCAGCAGGAATGCTCAAAGAGACACCGGGGGAAAGGAAAAGCCTTTCCTTTCCCCCGGTGCCTCTTTAGCCCAAACCCCCCACCCACCGGGAAGAGATTCTTACCTCTTCTCCGTTCGCCGCACAGGAAGCAAATGGCTTCCTGTGCGGCGAAATCCCCATAATGAAGTCAGCGCGCAATCGCGCGCTGACGTCATTATGGGGGGGCGGGGGGGTCGGGGGTGGAAGGGGAAGGGCTTCCCCTTCCATCCCTGACTTTGGGGGGGTGGGGGGAAGCACACAGAGGGAGCGAGAGCGCTCCCTCTGGGCTGTGTGCCGAGGACGTAGTGGTTACGTCCTCGGCACAGCAGCACTGTGCCGCAGGACGTAACCACTACGTCTGCGGCACAGAAGGGGTTAATGATAGAGGCAGGTGGTCGTGTGATCCAAGACTATCACACAGAGGCAAGGAGACTCCGGTGGGCAAAGGTGTTGTACCATCTGTAGAGAATATACAACACACCACGCAATGACCACCAGCCGAAGCACCGCTGGGCTGACCTTGTTTCCAGGGAGCAAGACCTGCTGGACCACCTAGGGATTGCGATTGGGACCCTGTTGGTGAGTACAAATCAGAGTTATGTGCATGTTTAAATGCTCTGTATTGACAGTAGCTGATTTGTTCATATGCTGCCGGCAATATTTTTGAACATGTGGAATGCTAGTGAAACATACAGGGCCATATTTCTACTTTGTTAGCACCACAATTGCGACATGTTTTGAAGCATGAGCGGTGCAAACTTACAAAATACAATTGTATTTTGTAAGTTTGTGCCGCCTTTGTGTCAAACAGCAACACAGATGTGGTGCAAAATTTGTATAAATATGGGCCCCAGTTGCCTGTGAGGTATACAATATTTCCTACACATTACCATCATTTGTTGACGTAACAGCTAGACTAACTTTCAAAACACAACAGGAGCCTGTAAATTAGTGCTGCCTCCACGTCAATTAATGATGGCAATGTGGCTCAAACATATGTTTCATGTGTGGTCTGTGAGTGTATCAGCAAACATATCTTGGAAATCCAGAATTTTTCAAGAAATAATGTGTCCCTCAATTGTTTTCGGATACATGTTTGAACTGGATTCTGACACATACGTAACAAGTTACAGCTTACCTCATGTAACATCTTAGACTGATATTTTGAGTTTGTAGTGCCACATTTAAATTAGGGATGGCTGGCAAAAGGTATGCACACAGGTTCATATCGCTATGGTTGGTGCAACTTACCATAGCGCTGGCACATCAAATGAAGAAAATGATACAAATTGAGGGCTAACAACTGTCCCTGGCCCTCTGTACATTGTACCTGTGTGTCTAAAATTAGTCTTAGTCACAATGTCTGGGTGACTAGTATTGCAGTCTTCACGGAAAGTGACTTTGCATGTCTCTCATGGATGCACATGATGAGAGGAATACACTCCATGAATTTGTCTGCTCACTAATGGAAGGAGCATGTTTGCCACCACATGATAGTTAGGGCCAATGCATGTGTGCAGATATGTGTGTATCACTCACTGGAGTCCCCAGGCAGTGGTATGCAGGATGCAGTATCATCATGTCTGAGAGGCTTTACTTTCTGAGTTAATATTACACATAGTATTTGTATTTTAAAGTGTTGTACAGTGCACAGACATTGAGCACATTTCTCCCTTCCATACCTTACAGGTGGGCCTGCACCCTACACCATCGGAAAGGTGGCTCGATTTGTGGACCCAGACATCTCCAGTAAGTGTTAATATTTCTGTTCTGTGTTGTGTTTGCTGATGATGTGTGATTGACTCCTGTGTGTTGGACACATAGCAAGGTGTGACCCTGGCGGTCGGTGATAAAGCGGCAGACAACCCGCCAACAGGCCGGCGGTCCAAAAAACGGAATTCTGACCCTGGCGGGAACCTCCAACACAGACCGCCACTTTAACACTCCGACCGCCACGGCGGGACAAACAAACAGCGCGGCGGTCACCGCCAACAGGCAGGCGGCAGACAATGTACCGCCCACCCTATCACAACTCACCAATCCGCCACCTTTTCCGGGGCGGGAGCACCGCCGATAAAAACACGGCAGAAACAGACTACGAACGGGAAAACGCTCACCGAAACACACTCCACGAGGAATGGGAACAGCATGGAACCCGAATTAAACATCCTACCTGCTCTCGTCTACCTGCTCATCTACCACGAGTACGAACACCGGCGCAGACGACAACGGTGAGTACTGCACCTACGACACAGGGGAGGGGGGAGGACGAAAGGTTTCGGGCACACACATACGCGATACACCCACCCCCACACCCCAAATACCTACACACCAATGCAGAGCAACAAGTCAGAGTGACACCACCCAAACCCACCGGAATAATGCAAAGACATAATTAAAGTGACAAACAAAATTTATGTAAAAATAGTATCTTAGAAGTCATGGTCAAATAGCAATATAAATATTACAAAACTAGTAAAAATGTTATGCAACCGATAAACAGAGGCTATTAGTCCTGCACATTCAACTAAATTCCAAGTGTCCGTGGGCCAAAGTGTATCAACACAAGGGCAAAGCCCTCACAGGAGACCTGAGTCCGTTGGAGAGAACACTGCAGGGGCATTTGATGATAAAACTACAGGCACCTCAGGGGGAAGGGAAGGGGGGCATCACAGCCACATGAGTCCACGACGCCAGATCCACGAAGGGGCCACCATGCCCACTGTGCCATCCTGGGGAGTGCAAAGCCACAGTCTCTCAAGTCTCTACAGTGGGTGGGTTGCCCACTCTGCCATCCTGGGGAGTGCAAAGCCACAGTCTCTCAAGTCTCTACAGTGGGTGGGTTGCCCACTGTACTATCCTGGGGAGTGCAAAGCCACAGTCTCTCAAGTCTCTACAGTGGGTGGCTTGCCCACCGGGACCATCCTGGGGAGTGCAAAGCCACAGTCCATAAGGTGGATTACAGAGACCACTGGTCATGGAGGAGGCATGGTGGGCAGAGTGAACCGTGAACAGTAGCTCGACACAGAACTGGCACTGTCATTGGGCCAGCGGTGCTTGAGATGGCGGGGCCCAGCGGAGCGGTGCTTGACAGGAAGGGCCCAGCGGAGCGGTGCTTGAGATGGTGGGGCCCAGCGGAGCGGTGCTTGACAGGAAGGGCCCAGCGGAGCGGTGCTTGAGATGGCGGGGCCCAGCGGAGCGGTGCTTGACAGGAAGGGCCCAGCGGAGCGGTGCTTGAGATGGCGGGGCCCAGCGGAGCGGTGCTTGAGACGGCGGGGCCCAGCGGAGCGGTGCTTGACAGGAAGGGCCCAGCGGAGCGGTGCTTGAGACGGCGGGGCCCAGCGGAGCAGTGCTTGACAGGAAGGGCCCAGCGGAGCGGTGCTTGAGATGGCGGGGCCCAGCGGAGCGGTGCTTGACAGGAAGGGCCCAGCGGAGCGGTGCTTGAGATGGCGGGGCCCAGCGGAGCGGTGCTTGAGACGGCGGGGCCCAGCGGAGCAGTGCTTGACAGGAAGGGCCCAGCGGAGCGGTGCCTATCTTCACGGCGGGGCCCTGTTCAGCGGTGCTCTTCTGCACGGCGGGGCCCTGTTCAGCGGTGCTCTTCTGCACGGCGGGGCCCTGTTCAGCGGTGCCTATCTTCACGGCGGGGCCCTGTTCAGCGGTGCTCTTCTGCACGGCGGGGCCCTGTTCAGCGGTGCCTATCTTCACAGCGGGGCCCTGTTCAGCAGTGCCTATCTTCACGGCGGGCCCTGTTCAGCGGTGCCTATCTTCACAGCGGGGCCCTGTTCAGCGGTGCTCATCTGCACGGCGGGGCCCTGTTCAGCGGTGCCTATTTTCACGCCGGGGCCCTGTTCAGCGGTGCCTATCTTCACGGTGGGGCCCTGTTCAGCGGTGCTCTTCTGCACGGCGGGGCCCTGTTCAGCGGTGCTCTTCTGCACGGCGGGGCCCTGTTCAGCGGTGCCTATCTTCACGGCGGGGCCCTGTTCAGCGGTGCTCTTCTGCACGGCGGGGCCCTGTTCAGCGGTGCCTATCTTCACGGCGGGGCCCTGTTCAGCGGTGCCTATCTTCACGGCGGGGCCCTGTTCAGCGGTGCTCTTCTGCACGGCGGGGCCCTGTTCAGCGGTGCTCTTCTGCACGGCGGGGCACTGTTCAGCGGTGCCTATCTTCACGGCGGGGCCCTGTTCAGCGGTGCTCTTCTGCACGGCGGGGCCCTGTTCAGCGGTGCTCTTCTGCACGGCGGGGCCCTGTTCAGCGGTGCTCTTCTGCATGGCGGGCCCTGTTCAGCGGTGCTCGTCCAGTCAATCAAGGGAGCCAGACCTGGCCAGGACTCCCTGATCAGTCGCCCTCTGACCGTGCAGTTGCTGGACCCTTCGGTGACGGAGTGCTGGGCCCTTGGGTGTCGTCCCTTACACCCGGGATGGGGCTTGTGGGGCCCTCCTTCTCCGCGCTCCTGCTGGCTGACTTCTCCGCCCTGCTGCCCTTTCGCTCCTTAGATGAGGCTCTCTGGCCCTTGCCTCCCCTGGATGTTGTGGCAGGTGAAGTGGCCGAACTCTGGTCCTTGGGGGCAGCCGAATCAGTCTTCTCACGGCGGCCCTTGAGTTTCCGGGTCCTCTTTCCAGTGGGGGGGCTGGCAGTCCCCTTTCTGCTGACCGATGTGTCACTGCGGCCAAAGGGTGGACTCCTAAACCCATGCACTACGGTGACACTTGAAGCTGGGCTGGTGGTGGCTGAGGTCCTCTTGGGACTCTTAGCAGATGGAGGGGGTGGGTCAGGGGAGGCAAAGAGGTTAAGATTGGAGAGGTAAAGTTTTTTAGGACCAAGGTAAAGGGTGGGAGTAGTGGTTATGGGAGTGGAGGAAGAGGATGTGGTTGTAGGAGAGTCAAGTGTGCTGTCTTTGGGTGCAGGTGCTTGTGACGTAGGCTGTGGTGATGTGGTTGGCTGTTGGGTGGGTGGCTGCCTGTGTTTGTGTGTCTTGGAAGAGGGGGTGACAGACACAGTGGGAGAGGACACAGGGGACGTGTAAATGGCAGTGGGGGTGGTGACTGCACGTGTGCGGACTGTACTGGAGGGTGTGCTGGTGTTGGAAGTACTGGCTGATGGTGGTGTGCATGCATGTGTGAGTGTAGACGTCACAGGGAGGGAGGAGGGAGACGAGGAGGAAGGGGACACAGAGGTGACAGTGACTGTTGGCATGTCTGCATCTGTGTGTTGCTTGGGTGAATGTTTGTGTGATCTGTGGTGCTTATGTCTGGATGAGCTGCCCTTGGTTGTTGAGGTGTGTGCAGGCTGGTCTGATGGTGTGGATGGGATAGGCTGAGGAACAGGAGACAGAGACAGGGTGGAGGCAGTTAGAAGAGGGAGGCTGAAAACAGGGACAATGGCTGCCGTCAGTGCTGAGGCCAGAGCATTGAACGATCGTTGATGGGCAGCCTGACCCGAATGAATGCCCTCCAGGTAGGCATTTCTCCGATGCACCTCCCTTTCTACCCCCTGGATGGCATTCAAAAGGGTAGTCTGCCCAACAATGATGGTCTGTAGGAGGTCAATGACCTCCTCACTGAGGGCAGCAGGGGTAACTGGGGCAGGGCCGGAGGTGCCTGGGGCGAAGGAGATGCCCGCCTTCTTGGGCGAGCGGGCACGGAGCGTAGGCTGAGGGGCTGCTGGGAGGGCGGAGCTGGTGCGCTGGGTGGCGGCTGTACCTGTAGAGGCGGGGGGCCCGGATGTTGCCGCCACCGCTAGGGAGCTCCCATCCGAGGACGTGTCGGTGTCGCTGGTGTCACCACCGGTCCCCGTTGTGGTGCTCCCCTCGCCCTCTGGATCACTGGTGCCCTCGGTGTCTGTACCATGGCCCACCGAGGCCTTGTGACTTGCAGCTCCCTCGTGCTCCGATGCCAATTCTCCTCCGCCTGATGATGCTAAGGCACACATGCACAAGAAGATGAAGAAAAAGGGTGGGGGGAGATAAAAAAACAGGTTGAGTGCATGCATTTTCAACACCGTTGGCGGAGAGGACAGACACAGGAGCCTCATGCACTACGCAGCGCAATCGGGGTACACTACTCAGTACTTGTGACCAGCCCTACAGGTCTATGGACAACAAATACACACATGGATGATGCAGGACCATGGATAGCTGTACTTGGCACCCTACAGAGGTGGGGGGCGGGGGCACAGGGCCATGCCTAAAGGAGAGGACTATACTACAGAAAGCGCCCTGGCCTAATGTCACTCACAGCCCTCCTCCCCCACCCAGACGCCTCCACTGCGCATAGAGATAGCTGAATGTGTTGATACTCACCCCCTTGTGTCTGCTGTGATGTCCTCACGCGCCCATCCAAATCAGGGTAGGCCACCGCCAGGATCCGGGACATCAGGGGGGTCAGGGTACGACTGGCACCCCTCCTAGGTTGGGAGGTCATCCCCAGCAGTGACTCGGCGGTCTTCCTGGTCCCGCGGCGGATGTCCTCCCACCTCTTGCGGCAGTGGGTGCCCCGTCTCTGGTGGACCCCCAGGGCCCGGACTTCCTTGGCGATGGCACGCCAAATGTCGACTTTCTGATGGGCGCTGACCTATTTGACATGTACAGGGTGGGAAAGGAAATATCATCATTTATCTGCAAGTTAGATGTGATTGGCCCCCCTCCCCAACCTTGCCATGTGGCACATGCTCTCATCTGTCGTGCGTTGCACTCCTCATTCTCTCCCCACCCCAACATCTTATATCCACCCCACTCAACACAGGCATTACCCATTCAACGTGCACCAAGTGTACTCACCTGTTGGTCTGGAGGACCGTAGAGTAGCGCATACTGGGGGAGGACCCCATCCACGAGTTTCTCCAACTCTTCATGAGTGAAGGCAGGGGCCCTTTCCCAAGTTGCAGCAGCCATTGTCTCTTCCAGACCGAGGTCACAGCAGCACTTGCAGTATTGGTCCTCTCCTGTGGATGATCAGGTCTTGAGTGATTAATCAGGTAGAAAATGGCGGTCACGCCCGCGGCGGTGCGTACCGCCGCGGTGCGTACCGCGACAGCCGGCGCACATCGTCATTGGCTCCTGAAACCCATAGGCTTCAATGTTAACCAATGCGGCTTCGCACAGCGGTTTTCGACCGCCACGGTGTGCCACGCCAGCGCATTGACCTCACATCCCATTGTCACACTTCACAGGTCAGGCAGCCGCCATTTCAAGGGCCCACATGGCTTAATTTGAACTGCGTCACACAGGCCTAGGCCTTGCATTGCCACTCATACAAGCCTTTCACTGCATTGCGATTCCATTACTGTGCAAGCTGTGGTTACATACCTGTGGGTTGGTTGACTCTGTGCTCCATGTTGTCCTTCCTAGGCACCGTCCGCTGGGACTTGCGAGGAGAAGGATGAATCCTCGCGTTTACCGACTGCTGGTGGACCTGTCGACAATGGAAGAACGCCATATTATACTACGATACCGACTTGACAGAGCCACTATCCATGATCTGTGTGCCCAGCTGGAGCCAGCCCTGATGTCCCCCATCCGCCAACCCACAGGAATTCCCCCTCTAGTGCAGGTTCTGTCAGTCCTCCATTTTTTGGCAAGTGGCTCATTCCAAACAACAGTGGCCATGTCATCTGGGATGTCTCAGCCTATATTTTCAAAGGTGTTGTCCAGAGTGTTGTCAGCCCTGATGAAATACATGCGGAGCTACATTGTTTTCCCAGAGGAGGGTGATTTGCCTACAGTGAAGGGTGATTTCTATGCCCTTGGACATATCCCCAACATCATTGGTGCCATTGATGGGACCCATGTGGCTTTAGTACCCCCAAAAGACGATGAGCAGGTGTACAGAAACAGAAAAAATTACCATTCTATGAATGTGCAGGTGGTCTGTTTGGCTGACCAGTACATCTCCCATGTAAATGCAAAGTTCCCTGGGTCAGTGCATGATGCGTATGTTATGCGAAATAGCAGCATCCCTTATGTGATGGAACAGCTACAGAGACAACGTGTGTGGCTAATCGGTGACTCTGGTTACCCCAACCTGTCCTGGCTATTGACCCCAGTGAGGAATCCCCGGACCAGGGCAGAGGAACGGTACAATGAGGCCCATGGGAGAACTAGGAGGATCATAGAAAGAACCTTCGGGCTCCTGAACGCCAGGTTCAGGTGCCTGCATATGACAGGTGGATCCCTAATGTACTCACCTAAGAAAGTGTGCCAGATCATCGTGGCCTGCTGTATGTTGCACAATCTTGCATTGCGAAGCCAGGTGCCTTTCCTGCAGGAGGATGCTCCAGATGGTGCTGTTGTAGCAGCTGTGGATCCTGTGGAGAGTGAAGAGGAGGAAGACGACGGGACGACACAGACAACAGGGACACAGTCATACAACAATATTTTCAGTAGCACACAGGTAAGAATCACCCACGCCATTTAACATTTACTTAAAGCCTCCTGCATCTCTACTTTCTGTATTTCCCCCCAGTTCCTTTTAACAGATTTTTGATTTTCCCTTCCCTTTTCGGTGCTGTATGACCCATTGCGTGACTTCTGCTTGGTTTGGCCATGGACTAAAGCTTATTGACATCGGTATGTTGTTATAACAAATTGACTGTACATTATTGAATCGTAATGTGTAATACATTTGTTAAGAATACAAGCTGACTCCAGAATATTTTTGGTGCAATGAGTGTTTAATTTGTAGTGCTAGATGATGAGACATGATATAAAACGGTGATGGGTGGGGGTGGAGTAATGTCCATGGCAGAGTCCAGTTCTCAGTGTCACAGGTACATTGTCCATATGCCTGTGGAAGGATGGAGCAGGGGCAGTTCAAGGTTGGACAGGGTGACAATGTGGGACAGTGGGATGACATCAGGGGGTATCTTATGCTGGCGGGGGTCTTGGCATCCTACTCTGTCTTCTTGTGCGATCTCAGGTTCCGCTTGCGGGGTGGTTGTTCTTCAGCAGGAGGTGGGGTTCTGGTGGCCTGTCGTTGTGTGGGGGGCCTCCTGTCCACTAGCGCCGGCGGAGGTGGTAGGCTGTTCGTGGTCCTGGCTAGTGACAGGGGCCCTTTGTGGTGCCACATGGTTTCTCAATGTGGTTTCTATCCGGTTGAGGGCCAGGACTATGGTCCCCATAGCGGTACCGATGTTCCTGAGTTCATTGCTGAACCCCATGTAGCGTTCTTCCTGCTGTGCCTGGATCTCCGTGAACCTGGCCAGTACCGTCGCCATCGTCTCCTGGGAGTGGTGGTATGCTCCCATGATGGTGGTGAGGGCCTCTTGGAGAGTGTGTTCCCTGGGCCTGTCCTCCCCCCCTGTCGCACAGCAGCCCTCCCAGTTGCCCTGTTTTCCCGGGCCTCTGTCCCCTGGACGGTGTGCCCACTACCACTGCCCCCAGGTCCCTGTTGTTGTTGGGGTGTTGGGTCAGCCTGGGTTCCCTGTAGTGGCGGACACACCGCTGATTGACGCGTCCTAGAGACAGAGGCATGGGCCCGCTGGGTGGGAGCTGTGCTGGTGTTCCCAGAGGGGGTTGGGTCTGCTGTGGCCTGTGTCTGTGTGTGGGAAACCGACTGTCCAGAGGTCCCCGATGGTCCGGGCTGGTCGTCAGGTTCTAGGTCGACAGAGCTGCTGTCCTCACTGGGGGCCTGTTCTGGGGGTGGGATGGACATATCTGGACCCTCCTGGCTGGTGTGTTGGCGTTCGGGCCCTGCAGGGGTGAAAGGGTATGGTTATTAATTTTGTGTGTGCCATGGCGTTCGATTTGTGGGTGCCCTTGTCCCCCAGTGCTGCCATTCCCTTGTGGGAGGAGTTGTGAGGGTGGTTGGGGGGGGGGGTGTATGGGTATGTGCAGTGGTCATGCATAGGTATTGGGTGTCTATGGTTTGTGTTGGCATTCAGGGGTTGGTGTTGTTTGGGCTGGGTTGTGCTATTGAGACACTGGCAGGGAGGATGTGTGCTGTGGGGTTGGGATTGGGGGTGAGGGTGGGGGTGTGGGTTGCCATGCTGGGGGGGGAGGGCAGTATTTGAGATTCGTCTTACCAGAGTCCATTCCTCCGGGTACTCCAGCGAGGCCATCAGGATGCAGGATGTTGAAGACCTCTTGCTCCCATGCTTTGAATTCTGGTGGAGTGGGTGGGGGTCCGCCGCCAGTCTTCTGCACAGCGATGTTGTGTTGTGACACCATCGAGCGCACCTTCCCCCGTAGGTCGTTCCATCTCTTCCTGATGTCTTCCCGATTTCTGGGATGCTGTCCCACAGCGTTGACCCTGTCTACGATCCTTTGCCATAGCTCTGCCTTCCTGGCTATTGTGGTGTGCTGCACCTGTGTGCCGAAGAGCTGGGGCTCTACCCTTATTATTTCCTCCACCATGACCCTGAGTTCTTGGTCCGAGAACCTGGGGTGTCTTTGGGGTGCCATGGGGTGGTGTGGATGAGGTGTGGGGTGGTGTTTGAGGTGATGTGCGTGGTGATGTGTGGTGATGTGTGCGTAGATGTGGTGTGGGTGATGATGTTGGGTTCCTGTGTGTGTTGTGCTTTGCGTTCCCTGTGCTCTCTCTCAGTGTATTGCGCCTTCTCTCAGAATTTCAGGTCGTAGGGGTTTGTGGGTGATGTAGGTGTGTGTTTTATATGGTGATGGGTGTGTGGGAGTGTTGTTTGTATGTGTATCAGGTGTGTGTATTTTGAATTGTCCAATGTGGCTGTGTTTTGTAAGGGTATGTGTATTTTGACCGCGGCGGTGTGTACCGCCAATGGAATACCGCGGTTGAAAGACCGCCGCGTGGATTCGTGGGTCGTAATGGCATGGGCGTGTTTGTGTTGGCGTGACGGTGGAGGTTTGGTCATCTCCAGTTTATCGCTGCCCGCTGATGTGGCGGCCTTCCGTGGATGTCGGGTTTTTGGCGGTTTGCCAGTTGGAGGTCAGAATGACCGTGGCGGTTTACCGCGGCCGCGGCGGTAGAATGGCGGACTTCTGACCGGCGGTAAGCGCCTTTTACCGCCGAGGTCAGAATGACCCCCTAAGTGTTGATATTTCTGTTCTGTGTTGTGTTTGCTGATGATGTGTGATTGACTCCTGTGTGTTGGACACACAGCAAGGTGTGATGGGCTGGTCAATCATCTGTTTGCTCCTTGAGTGGAGTATTATTTTTTCCCCATCTTTGAGGTGGCCAATCCTTATGGTATTGTCATAATTTGGGATTTGAGGTCAGTCCTGTAGGCACAGCAATGTGAATAGGGATGAGTTATGTGGATAAAACTTGAAATCAGAAAATGTAGCAGTGGACCATATTAGTGATTTAGTCAGCCAGTCAGACCCTGATTCTCCCAGAATAGGGATGCCAAAGTCTTACCCACAGACTTCAGCTTCCCTATTCACTAATGAACATGTTTGACTGTATGTTTAACTTCCTAGCAGCATGTAGCTCCACATGTTGTGCTACGTGTATGAGGCTGTAGTGAATCCTAGTTCGTTTTAATGGGTTAACAGGAGTTAGCTTAGCCTCCGGCTTGCAGACTCTTGCCCCCGTCACCTAGTGACTTTTAACCTACTTAGCTTGCTCTGTCTTAGCCCATTTAATTATTTAATTCTTCTACGATGGCTGCTTGTTTATAGTTAGGCCACTTGTTATGAGTTACATTATCAGTGTCACCGCGCTAAGGCGTCAAGATCAAGCAACAAAGACAAACAAACAGTAGGTGCTCACACTTAGGGATTTTCCCTCTCTATACTTTCGAGGAATCGTTTATATTAATTGCCGTCCCAAGCATGACTGTTATCTATTGTTTGGGAACACACCTACGTCAGGGGTCCTTGTAGATCTGTATAAATATATCACACTTTAGACAGATAATCAGAGGGATTCCGACCAGAAGGCATCACCACCATCGCTGATATCGATGCTGCATGTCGTCTTGATGCTGACCCAGTCTTCGTGTACCTGCGGAGTCTTAGATTGAGACCTCATTCCAAGGTAGCAAGGGTTGGGGGCTCCTCTCATGGACATGGCATTGGCAGATTGGGTTTAACAAACCCAGCTCTCCTTTAGGTAGGCGGTTAGGCCTTTCACATTAGGGTATTAGGGCATATTACATCTTGTATGTCTTTTCTATGCATTGCAAGATGGTGGGGGTCTTTGTAATAATGACTCTCGTCTTCACAATTCTGTTCCTCGCATTATTCATTATTCTAATCATTGCAGCCCATGCAACTTATCGCAAATTGCAGTTATGTTAAATAAAAACTATTGAAACTTTACTGCATCTTTGTCATTGCCTGTGTTTGTATGAGACATGATATATCTGTGAGAAAGAGGTAATCTCCGTTTAACCATGACACTCCCTGAGATGCCTTATTCTCAAGTACATGCGTAAAGGCTGCCACAAATCACCTTTTACTTGTGTTCTGGTGAGGTGCTGCTAGTGAGCCGGTAAGGTTGGGACAACAGTTGCGACTTGTTGTAGGAAAGGCGTAGTTGCCTACAAGCAAAAGTACTGTCATCCTTTAACCAGCAGTCTTGCCTAGAGTGCTTCATCCTGCTAAGGACAGAGGTAGTGGATGCCTTTCTCCACTGGTTCTGGAGGGGGCATGGTGCCCAGAGTGCTTCATCCTGCTAAGGACAGAGGTAGTGGATGACAGCCTCCACTGGTTCTGGAGGGGGCATGGTGCCTAGAGTGCTTCATCCTGCTAAGGCCAGAGGTAGTGGATGCCTTTCTCCAGTGGTTCTGGTGGGGGCATGGTGCCAAGAGTGCTTCATCCTGCTAAGGACAGAGGTAGTGGATGCCTTTCTCCACTGGTTCTGAAGGGGGCATGGTGCCTAGAGTGCTTCATTCTGCTAAGGACAGAGCTAGTGGATGCCTTTCTCCACTGGTTCTGGAGGGGGCTCTGTGCCCAGCGTGCTTCATCCTGCTCGTGACTGACTCAGTAGCGTCAGTGCCCTTGGCGCTCATAGGCAAGCGGTGCTTGTGGCGGCGGTGCCCTGTTCAGCGATGCTTGTAGCGGCGGTGCCCTGTTTAGCGGTGCTTGAGGTGGCGGTGCCCTGTTCAGCAGTGCTTGAGGTGGCGGTGCCCTGTTCAGTGGTGCTTGAGGCAGCGGTGCTCTGTTCAGCGGTGTTTGAGGCGGTGGTGCCCTGTTCAGCGGTGCTTGTAGCGGTGGTGCCCTGTTCAGCGGTGCTTGAGGCGGTGGTGCCCTGTTCAGTGGTGCTTGTAGCGGCGGTGCCCTGTTCAGCGGTGCTTGTAGCGGCAGTGCCCTGTTCAGCAGAGCTTGAGGCGGTGGCCTCCTTTGCAGTGACTCAGCTGCTGGCGGTCCTCTCTGTCCCAGCAGGGCTTGTGCTGGCAGTCCTCTCTGTCCCAACAACGCTTGTTCTGGCGGTCCTCTCTGTCCCAGGGAGGCTTGTGCTGGCGGTCCTCTCTAGCCCAGCGGGGCTTGTGCTTGTGGTCCTCTCTAGCCCAGCAGGGCTTGTGCTGGCGGTGGCCTCCTGGACAGCAGGGCAGGTGCTGGCGGTGGCCTCCTGGGCAGCGGGGATGATAGCGGTGGCTTCCTGGACAGCAGGGACGATGGCGGTGGCCTCTGCCATGCTGCTCTTCCCAGACTTTCCGGGTTTCTAGTGGCCCTTCCCCACCTTGGAAGGTGTCGCAGCTGACTCCACACTCCCACCGGGACCCCTGGGAGCGGCTTTGGTGGCTGAAGTCTTTCTCCGCTCCCGCCGGGCACTGGCTAACTTTTGATGCTTGACAGGTGGGGGACTGTCCGAGCTGTGGCTCCGTGCCACACTGGCTGCCCTGGTGGCCGGTGCACTCCAGATTCCGGTGACTACAGGCACCACTGGTCCCGGAGATGTTGTGGATGAGATGCTAGGTTGGGACCTGGAGAGTCGGGCCCTAGGACACGGACGGGGTGGGGGAGGTATGTAAAGATGTCAAGGTTGGACAGGAAAAGTTTTTTGGAGACACTGGGACGGGTAGCTGGAGGGAGTTTGGGAGTGGAGGAAGAGATTGTGGTTGTAGAAGGTGTTCGTTTGGTGACTTTGGGTGAAGGTGCATGCGCTGGAGGCTGTCGTGAGGTGGATAGCTGTTGGGTGGGTGTGTGCCTGCATTTGTGTATTTTTGGGAGGTGGCGTCACAGACACACTGGGAGAGGACACATGGAATGTGTGAATGGTAGTGGGTGTGGTGAATGCACGTGAGATGGGTGTGGTGGAGGGTGTGCTGGTGATGGCAGTAGTGGCTGTAGATGTAGTGCATGCAGGTGTGAGTGTAGATGAGACTGGGAGGGAGGAGGGAGACGAGGAGGAGGGGGACACAGTGGAGGCAGTGGATGTTGGTGTGTCTGCATGTGTGTGATGCTTGCGTGAGTGCCTGTGGGATGTGTGGTGCTTATGTTTGCCTGAGCTTCCCTTGTGTGTTGACATGTGTGCATGCTGGTCTGAAGGTGTGCTTGGGATAGGCTGGGGTACAGGGGATTGGGTCTGGGTGGAGGAAGTTAAAGGGGGGAGGCTAGAGACAGGGGCAATGGCTGCCATCAGTGCTGAGGCCAGAGTCTGAAAAGCTTGCTGAAAGGCCGCCTGACCAGAATGAATGCCCTCCAGGAATGCATTTGTTTGTTGCAACTGCCTTTCGACACCCTGGATGACATTCAAAATGGTAGACTGCCCAACAGTGAGGGACCTGAGGAGGTCAATGGCCTCCTTACTGAGGGCAGCAGGGATGACTGGGGCAGGGCTGAGGTGCCTGGGGCGAAGGTGATGCCCACCCTCCTGGGTGAGCGGGCATGGGGCAAAGGCTGAGGGGCTGCTGGGAGGGTGGTGCTGGTAAGGGGGTGGCGGCTGTACCTGTAGATGCAGGGGACACAGATGTTGCCACCACCACAAGGGAGCTCCCATCAGAGGACGAGTCCGTGTCCCTGCCGTGGAGCTCCCCTTGCCCTCCGTCCCACTGGTGAATTCAGACTCCGTAGTGTCGCCCTCCAGGGCCATGTGGTATGCAGCTCCCTCGTACTCTGGTGCCACTGCTCCTCCGCCTGATGATGCTAATGCACAAGAACAGGGAGACCACAAAAAGGGGGGACGACAGAAGAAAGACATGTTCAGTGCATGCATTACCGCTACAGTTGGCGGACACAACAGACACAGAAGCCCCCTGCACTACTCCGCTTCCAAGGCTCCACTGTTCAAACCCTGGGAAATGTCCTACTAGGCTATGGACGACATCTGCTCACATGGATGACACAGGGGCATGACTAGGTGTACTTGGCACTCTACAGAGGTGGGGTGGGGTGCCACATGGGCTGCCTTACGGAGGGACCTTGCCTACTAAACTCGCCCTGGCCTAGGTAAACCCACAGCCCACCTCCCCCACCCAGACACCTCCACTGCACGCAAAATCAGCAGGATGAGAGTGTACTCACCCCCTTGTGGCTGCTGTGATGCCCTCAAGCGCCCATCCAGCTCCGGGTACGCCGCCGCCAGGATCCTGAACATCAGGGGGGTCATGGTGCGAAGGGCAACCCTCCCACATTGGGAGGCCATCCCCAGCTGAGACTCTGCCGTCTTCTTGCTCCAGCGGCGAATGTCCTCCCATCTTTTCCGGCAGTGGGTGCTCCGTCTGTGGTAGACCCCCAGGGTCCGGACGTCCTTGGAGATGGCACACCAAATATATTTTTTCTGGTGGGCGCTGACCTACATGAATTGTACATGGAGAAAAGGAAAGTTATTACCAACTGCACTGTCACAGTCATTGGCCCCCATCCGTACCCTTGCCATGTGGCACATGCACTCACCGTCATTTCATGCACGCCGCAATCTCCCCCCCTTCTTACATCCACCCCACTCCTCACATGCATAGCCCATACAGCATGCCCCCAGTGTACTTACCTGTTTGTCTGGAGGACCGTAGAGTAGCGCGTTGTGGGGGAGGACCCCGTCTACGAGTTTCTCCAACTCCTCCGATGTGAAGGCAGGGGCCCTTTCCCCAGACACTAGAGCCATTGTCTCTTCCAGACCGGGTTCACAGCAGCACTTGCAGTGTAGGTCCTCACCCGCCGAAGATCAGGTGTTGAGTGATTGAACAGATAGAAAATTGTTGTCGTAGGGGTTTGTGGGTGATGTGGGTGTGTGTTTTATATTGTATTGGGTGTGGGGGAGTGGTATGTGTATGTGTATCAGGTGTGTGTATTTCGATTTGTCTAATGTGGTAGTGTTTTGTAAATGTGTGTGGATTTTGAACACGGCGGTGTGTACCGCCAATGGAATACCGCGGTTGAAAGACCGCTGCGTGGATTCGTGTGTCGTGATAGTGTGGGCGTATTTCTGTTGGCGTTACGGTGGAGGTTTTGTTATCACCAGTTTATCACTGACCTTTGGTGTGGCGGACTTGTGTGGGTGTCTGAATTTTGGCAGATTCCGTGCTGTGAGTCATAATAGCTGTGGAGGATTTCCGCGGCGGCGGCAGTGTGTTGGCGGTCTTCTGCACAGTGGTAAGCGGCTTTTACCGCCAATGTTGTAATGAGGGCCTATGTGTTTAGGTTAGTATATGTTGTCCTCCATGTGTTCCATCTTATAAAGGGGGTGGGTGGTTGATGTTTAGATTGTTTCGTTAAATGTGATAAGTAAGTTTAGCTTAGGTTAGTTAGGGGCAGTTGTGGGTAATGTGTAGTTAGAGTAGTTTAGGTTAGGTAAGGTGTTTCCCCTGGTTTTAGCTTTTGTTTTTACTGTTTAATAAATATCTAGGTAACCTTTTACAGTATGTGTCAAATGCTTGTAGATTAAGGCCTTGCCATGAGTGAACAGTGTCGATTTTGTATTAGCTCTTGTGTCCCATGCTGCAACCATATCCCAACTAAGATGTTACATTGGCAGCTACACCAAAGCTACTTAGCTAAGATTCAGCCATCCATTGCACCCACCACTTACGGTTACTATGGATCTGTCAACACCAGGGCAGTGTGCGCTCTATTGGCCGGCCACTAGAATGCAAAAACCCAGCACTCTCAAAACAACGTAATTTATGCATAGTGCTGATATGTTGTTGTTTAACATTTTGCATTGCAGAGTTCAATCCTGAAGACTTATTTTTAATATGCTTACAAATGCTGTTCATTTGCAATGTATTGCTGCAGGCTTTCAGAGTGTGTTAGGGTGTGGTCCCTTTCCAGGGCCTTCTAGAGACTTTCCCCTTTTTCATGCCTGGGTGTGGTTGTGGGCTGGGCCAAGACTCTATAAAAAGGAGCCAGCCCAGCTCCAAGTGCTCACTATTCAGAGGTCCTGGTGCAGAGCAGCAGCTACTTCCTGAGCTCCTGTCCCAGTGGCCTATTTGATCTTCCAGACATCTGACTTTCATTCTTCATTTGGAGATCCTTGTTCTGGGCGGTAAGATGGTGGTTGGGCTGGCCTCCCGACAGCGTTATCGAGAACTCTTATGTTCTTGGGCCTAATTCTTTTATGATTTGACAGAGTACTTTGCGTGTGTGAAATATGCGCTTGAGCGTTTGTGACATTTGCAGGGTGACTTGCGAATCGGCAAGACACGTGATTCGTTTCATGATAATTTAATCTTGTTATTCATTGCACGCTACCATTTCTTGACATTTGCATGGTGGCTTAAGAATCAGCAAGACACGTGATTCGTTTTATGGTGTTTTGACTTTGTTGTTCATTGCGCGCTACCATTTCTTGACATTTGCATGGTGGCTTAAGAATCAGCAAGATGTGCAATTCGTTTAATGATGATTTGACTTTGATATTCATTGCGTACTACCATTTCTTGGCATTTTACATGGTGACACTCGAATTGGCAAGACGCACGATTCTCTCCTCGAGTTTAATTCATGTTGTTTATGTTACGTGATTTGTTTTCCTGAATCCATATTGTGTTATTCATGGTGCACAATCCTTTTATGGTTTTTACTATATATATATATATACATATATATATATATATATAAAAATCTACAATATGCACAATTTGTGTTGAAACATTTTAAGAGTACACAGAAGATCAGAGTTTCTAGATGCAATATTGTATGGTCCTAGTATGCATTCTCAAAAAAGGATTTATATGACTGGTTTAAAATTTAGTCAGAATGTTTTTCTGATTCTCATGTAAAGGAAAGTACTTGAATAAGAAAGTTTTCATTTAATCCATCTTGATTCCCTTACAGGTATCCAGCCATCTTGAAACTTAGTCATTTTAAACGTAAATCTTAGATTGTTCATGTTTTCAGAATGCCTATGCTTAGAATCATAGTCTAGTATTGATTTCAGGAGATATAATTTTCATATTGTGTGTTCCAGCCTTTTTCTTACTACAGGTCTCCTTCCCAGCTGTTTCCCTTCCTAATCCCCTCTTACCCTCTTGAACTCTCTTAGCCTCTGTGATTTATCTATCAGAGTCTTGGAGCTGTTCAGTGGTGGACGTGTTGGGAACGTGCGCAGACCCCGAGGATCTGGTGACTCTGACAGGATCCCAAAGTGTGGTTATTGTGTGATGTATGTTTTCAATGTCATATACTTTGCTAACAGATTTGGTATTGGGGACACTGTGTTAAGTCTGCCTGCAGCCTGATGTCCAAGTAAATCCTTATAAGGTGAGTGGTAGTATGCTCTCATGTAATATGGGATACATCACTCACACCTATCATTTGTTACAATGTTCAGCCTGGAGACTTAATTGTATGGAAACTATAACACATGCATTCATGCTGTTTGGTGTGTGTTAGCAAACAATTGGGGCAAATGTCACATACCTAAGTTTTGACTTTCAGTAAAAATTGAAGGCACTATTTTCTGGCTTAGACATCCCTTGAGGAGGCGTTATTCTGTACAACACAGCATTTTGGTGTATAGTTTATATTTTCCTAGGAAATAACCCTCAGGGTGGGCAGATGATGGTACAATCCAGGCCACTGTGCATTGTTTTCAGCCAAGGTTTGTTCAGGTCAGGTGTATTGACAATCAATGATCATTGACCTGAGGTAAACATCACTGATGGCCATCACAGTTGATGTGTCACATTACACAGAGAAGTGTAAGTGCTATTTATTTAAAAGTGCTGTAGTGCTATATGTACCTTGTCCATGATTGTGAGTCCATTAGTGTGACATCTTCCATTGTGTTCCTACACAAGTGCAAAAGGACATGTCATTGGATATGCTGGGGTTGAGTGTCAGACAGTGCAGAGGGATAGTGTTGAAGAACAGTGCTTGAGTACAGTTGTTGCGAGACTGGCATGTTACAAAACACAGGACCTTGGTAATAGGTGGCCTTATGGCAGGGCCTGGTGCTACCGGGTACTCTTACGGGTGAAGGTGATCTGTTCCACGTCTTCATCTTCTGATGTGTGTGTTGTCTCCTCTGCCCTTGGTGGTGGTGGTTGTGAAGGGGCAACACACACCTCAGTGTTTGAAGACGTGGAGTCAGACATCCCAGTAGCTGCTAACTGTGGGGCTCTTAAGGGCAGTACTGCATCAAGGACGAGCTACTGGTTCTTAAGAATAGTAGCCACATCACAGTGGTAGGCCGCCAGGTCGGCCCTGAGTGGTTCAATATTGAATTTGTGCACGTGTAGACAGGATTGTTGTTGCAGGTGTTGGGTCAACTCTATTACAGCTGTGCTGATTTCCTTCAACTTTTTTTCAAGTTCCTGCAAGATTGTTGTTCGCCCTTATATAGCTGCTGCCTGTTCTTCAGTTGACATCACGCACAAATGCACCCTCTAGGCTGGCTGCCATAGTTTGCATCCCCACCGCACCTCCTTGGCCAGCTCCCGCTGTACTCCAACTACAGTTCTCTCAAAGCTAGTGCCAGGGTCGTCAGAGACTTCAGCTGTGTTGGAGCTGGCAGGTCGTACAATTGGGGTGGTGGGTGGGTCCTCTGTGATGGCTGCTAGTTCTGTGCTCCTCCTTGTGACTGAAGGTGGGGTCTAGAGGGTTCCAATGACATCTTGGAGGGTTTGCTGGCTGATGTTTGTCAGCTCGTCATCCATGTCATCAGGGTAGTCCTGGACAGGCATATCCACAGGAGAGCAGTCGTCCTCTGCAATGAGATATGGTACAATTAGTGTGTCTGTGTTGTGGGCTTTGTAATGTGAAATGCCTGCCTTCCGATTATTTTCACATTGTGATCTTTGTTCCTGTTCATTGTTCATGTCTATAATATAAGCATTCTCCTAGGCCTTTGCCCCATCTGCATGTCACATGTATTGTGGTCAGTTTGTGGACTTGTCAGCATCACATCCTATAGGTGTTGGTTCAGGCCAAATTGTGAATTGTCACCTTCTTGTCCTACTCAACCCTCCATCTACTTCCATTCTCATAGTGAGGCCTTTCACTGGCGGTGGGTGCTCTGATGGCACCAGCACCACACTTAACAATCTGGACCTGCCCCAGTCTCTGATCTTTTACATCCACCTATATGTAGTTGGGATCTAGCATATACTATGTATAGCTTTGTTATGGCACAATATGGATGTCAGCATTGGTAATGTGTACTGCTGATATTGGGGAATGTGTGGTACATTGGATTGCATTGATAGTCCTAGCAGTGTTCCATTTCATCCTCTGACTGTGCAGGGGTATTTCTGTAACCAGTTACATGTGTCCTCCCTCTCAATGCTGTTGTCTGAGCAGTATGACATTTGGGATGTTGCATGGTGGCATTGGAGCTATTGTGACCGAGGCACAGGGTGGACCCTGACATATGCAGCATGGCTATGGCATTAATGCTGTGTACCTCCTAATGTTAATGACAATGGCTCATGTCTGTAGCAACTTTGGACAATCACATTTGACGGGATTGGAACATTTGTATTGATTTCAGGGGATTGATAATGTTGTCATCCTGAACCCTCTAACTTGGGTGTGTTTGAACCATGGGGACATTACTGCCATTAGCTACTTGACCTGCACACACAGCAGAGGTGGTAGTGGCAACTGTTGTCAATGTTACATGCCACTTGCAGGTATGGCCAGAGGTTGTTAATTGGGCCCTAGTTACTGTAGGGAGAATACTGGCTGACGTTTGACGGGCTGCCAGTTTTACGTTGCACCCTGCCCTCCTGGCGTGGCTTTACCTTTGCATCATCCTTGGCATGGCAGCATACCCCATGCAAAGGTTGTTGGTGTTGTGTAGTAGTGTGCCCCAGGTTTCCTTTGAACGGGCCATGCCCCAGTGCCGTGCCCCTTTACCCATTCCACTCCCTCAATATCATGACTTACATGCATTGTGTAGTAGGTCTGTACACCCCCCTTGCTTACAGTTAACATTTGTGCAATTTAATTCCCCATGCGACTTACCCTGCATGTGTGTTGTCTCCTGGTAGTCTGCGCTGTCCTGTCCTTGAATCCCTGTGACGATCTCCTCCTTGTGATCCAGGGACTCCTGCAGTGCTGGACTCCCACCTCCAGTCTGCAGTGCTGCCTTCCTGTTCCTGGCCATCTTTTCCTTGGTCCTGTGCTTGCAGTCATGCCAGCGTTTCTTGCACTCGATGACTGTTCTCCATACTTCTGCCACACTGTTGAGCTTGTCAACAATGTGTTGCCATATAGCCTCTCTCCTACTGATTGGCAACTTTGAGGTGGCAAACAGTTGGTGCTGGTGTTCTGTCACCTCTTTAACCAGAATTTCCTGCTCCTCTGCACTGAAGCAACACTTTCTTTTCTTCTTCTCCCTGTCCTGGGCCTTCTGTGGGTCCTCCTGGCTGGTTCCTGGTCTGTTGTCATCTTCCTGGGGTCTGTGCAAGCATCTGGGATCCATTTTGTCTCTCCTATGCACATTTTGCAGTGTTTGCGCCGCTTTTTGACGCGATTGAGTTAAAAAATGATGCGTATCCGGTTTGCGACGTCGTAACCTGGCTCACACTCATTTTCGCCGCTTAACGTCGTTTTCCTTTACGAATTGATACATTGGTTTGAGTAAAAGAAAATTACTCACACCTGTGGTTTGCGCCGCCGTGTGTCAAAGTATACATTTGATGCCCACACTGCGCAAAGAAATGACGTTAGCCGGCGGTAATATAGTATAAATATGGCCCTAAGTGCCTCCATTTCATCATGTCTATTTCCTGCACTACTACCATAAACTCACAGTATCCATAGTGGAAACTGCAGTGCATGGGTCTTTTGAGTCTTTGCTTAAGGAGCAATATATTCCATTAGTTCCTTGCTCTGATCACTAGGTGGGGCTGGGTGATGAGCGGGCAGTCCTTTCAAATAATGTATTTAACAACTGTGACACAGTCAACCCCACGTCAAACCTAAGACAATGCTTGATTTTTGTGTATGCCACCTAAATGGATACTGTAGTTGATCAGCTAAGTAATAACCCTCCAGATGTCAGACCTGTAACCCTCCCTCTTCATACCTTCACTGTTGAGTATCCAACTTCACTCTGCACCTTTTCACACCCTAAACTAAAGCAGTCATCAGACACCTCAACAGTTTGAACATCGTTCTGGGTGCACATAGAATTGAAAAAATATGAGCCACATGTAATAAGTATCATTTTAGCCATTGCTATTCTACCTGCTAGTGATGGCTGCAAAGTGTGCCAGAAATCAAGGGAGGTGTGCATACCTGATAATCCTTCAAAAGTGTTAAGTGCATGCCATTGTGAGACTTTGTGAACAACCTGTGTGCCAAGGTTGCATACCAACCATGTTAGGAACAGCAATGATTTGCCTCAGTAATGTGTCTCTGTTAATCCACAAGCCAGACAATGTTCCAGACAATGTTCCAAAGCCTTCTAGTATTTGCAATGGTTTACTCACCAATTCTATTGGATTCTCAACTATCACAGCCTGTCGTCCTTATATAGCAAATCTACATGCTTTCTACCATCTACCTCTATTCTTGGGTGCTCCAACTTATATCAAGGTTTGCAGGCTCAATCACCAGAATGAAAAGCAAATGAGATAGGTGGCACCCTAATCTAGTGACTTTGTCTATTTTCTAAACCCTTAAACTATACTGTTATTCACAACCCTTGCCAAAGCTTAGTGTACCAAAGGCACACTACCTCACTAAATCATCACCTAACGTCCATGGCCTACAATGCTTAGAATAGGTATTCCCAACATATAGAGCTGAAGGCCTTTTCTCTGTGGAAGGACATCCTGGTTGACAAGCTCATCATGACAGCTCAAGTCAATGCAGCGAGTGCTGTCTGCTTCCACATCCAACTTATGCAATGTAAGATCTTCAAGTGGCTACCACAGAACACCAGATGCACTGTCATGCAAGCACTCATCACAAGCAGACTCGACAACAGAAACACACTTTACACCAGAATCTCCAAAAAGCTTCTACCAGACTTCAGACAATCCAGAATGCCGCAGCAAGACTCATACTTAACCTCTAATTCCACACCCATATCTTACCCCACCTCAGAGAGCTTTACTGACATCCATTCACAAACGCAGCCAATTCAAACTTCTTACGCACACATACAAAGCCCTGCACAACACTGGGTCAACATATCTGAACAGCTGCATATACTTTCACCAGGCTGCCAAACACATGCGTACAGCCTCGCTCTCACTCACAGACACCCCCTGCATTCACAAAAGCAGAGCAGGAGGTCGTTCATTCTCCTACACCACACACAAAACATGGAATGACCTCCCACAACACATTAGAGCCTCTTCCTCACTTCTAGAGTTCCGCAAAAATCTAAAGCCCTGGCTCTTTGAATTACCCTATGGGGACCTAATGTCTACACACCCATTCATCGCCTGGATACTCTCACATGTGATTAGTCAGCTTTACAAATTTACATGAGGTAACAAAACATAAGATAACATAACAAAACAACAAAGCAACACATAACATATTGCCATCCTCTTATCATTATTCATCTTTTCCCCAAAGCCACACACTTATCTCCCAAAGATCAGCAGCTTTCTTCTATGGAGCACTAATCCTTACCAATCTCAATTGACCACCACCTTTGTTGAAAATCAAAGCCAGCACTTTACCTAAGATCTGGATATCTATATTCAACTTCTACAGCAGCCTATGCACTTTCTAATCCCAGGGGTCACTACGAGGCTCTATTAGCATTAACAATATAGCCTCACACATGGACTGCAGCAGCACCCCACTCCTCCATTGCCCTGACAAACACCTTTAATAGGTCTTTGTGGCAATACTGTAATATATGTATTCACGAGTTTCAACAGCTGACTACATAATATTTTGTATACCTAGCTGTTTGTATAAATATTGTGAATTTGATTTTATACTTGCTTAAAGCACACTAACACCTTAGCATTATTGCACAATTACACACATTTTAAATAACTGCCATCTTTTTATTCCATGTTGTACACTTCATATCCTAGTCTAACCAAGTAAGTACAGCCTCATTCTAAAGTTGGCACAATGAAACGAGAGCTGCAAAATGATTGTAGTAGGTCTTTTTCCATTCCTTGTTTCTCAAGGATTTCAAGAGCCTGACACCTCCTAGTTAGTATCTACCTATAGTTTCTGTTTGATCACATGTCCTTTCGCTGCTTATTGCATTGAGAAAAACTGTAGTGCAGAAATGCATAGAAATTTAGCAATACATGCAGAATGTCTGATCTCACAGTTTCTAAGACGTTTGTCCACTACAATAATTTGCTCCCAGTCTTCAACCACTGTTGTGCTAGTGGGTAACTGATTGGATCATCCAGGCCATTGCAGAACCACTTCCATCTTATACCATACCCCTTGCCTTGCAGAACTATCATTAGGCAGAATATCACGCTACTTCCTTCCCTGGCCCATGGCTAAATCCTGCAGCAAAATCAATTAAACTCTCTGTGTTGGTATACAGTGTTGAGTGCTACCAAAAGGGAAGGCTACCAGCAGCTGTCAGTTGTCAGAAAACTGTTTACCCAGGTACCTTACATCAGTACATTAGTGACATATTGAGCATGTGAATAGTGCATTTTTAATTTGTCCTCATTTTTCCCTTGTCCCACTTAAAGATTTTAAGGTAGTCTTACGCAAATATGTGATTGTGAATAAACGTGGGCTACTAGAATTAAGTATTTTCTATTCATCAGAAAATATTAGCCTTAACTGTAAATTATAGTCACAGCAATTCCTTTTTACTGCATGGAGTGATTGTCTCTGTTTCTGCATAAGATGGGTGAAACCTGAGATGTACATGGTGATCTTGTCTTCGTAACTGAAGTGCCTCTTCTTCGTGCCTAGTGGAGAATGGTAGTTCTCTGTCTTTATTATCAAGAAGCCGGAAGATCACTGCTTTTTGAGGCCCTCCAGCACAGGTGTTCTATGATCTCTTTCCACTGAAGGAAAATCAACAGTCCTCTGAGCTTCAGACCTTCAGATATCCGGAGTTACGGAAACAATGCCATACTGTCCTCCACTTTTTCTGATGGACCTATTACGCAGACTTTTGTCTATCAAGACTTTCCTTCAATCAGTGCTTCTAGTGATTTTGTCTTTTGCATTAGTTTGACAAGTGAGGTTTTAAATGTGATCTGTATCTTCTGTCATCATTTTGGAGGTAAGTTCCACTTTTGGCACTTTGTCAGCCACGTTTCACAGATCAGTCTCCACTAAATCCCCGTGCATTTTCCATAAACTTCTTTACACAAGGCTAAAGCAAATACTGCTGAACCGAATCACACCAAATTCAACAGGAAGCTAGGGCTTGGTCTGCAGATTGTGCTTTGGTGTAAATCCATTCAGTGTTTTTGGGAAAATTAAGGGTCAAACATAGTTGCATATATGAGCGTTGAGTTTGCAAGAGTCTTGCAAGACTCTTGTGGGAGTGCCAATTTAAAAATAGAGTGTTCTGTGTGGTGCAGGGAGCTTTAATTCCCTTGGGCTATCTTGTGTCCATGATAGTCAGACTCCCACCAAAGCTAGCACCTTGTTTGGCTGCCAGCAACATGAGAAAATTGTTTCTGGCAGCCACTATAGGACTCAAAGACTTAGGGCAATATGTATGAACAAATTTTCCCATAGACACAAAATGGGTAAAACCCTTTGATACATCTGGCCCTTAGTCCCTCATTGTGACTTTGGCGGTCTTTTACCAAGTCCGCCAAAGCCAACACTATACCGCCAGTGATGGCCATTCTTGAGGTGGAAAGTCTCCAGCAGTCGTGCTGGCGGTCAGCGGTGCAAAGGCAGTTCCACCGCCGGCCCCCCCCACCAAAAGGACTCCGGCAGCCGTATTATGACCTGTAATATGGTCTGGCAGTGTCCTGGTGGTGGGGCACTGCAGGCGGTGGGAGCACCGGGCCCTGTCCACTCAGGGAGGAGTACCTCATCGGACTAGGTAAGTGTCCTCCGCAAGGGGAGGGTGGTGGGTTGTGTGAATGGATGTGTATGAGTGTGTGTATGCATGTCATGAATTGGGGAGGAGGGAGTGTTTGTGTGTGCGTGCATGTGTGTCTTTGTGTAAATGTGCTGATGGTGATGCATGTGTGTGTGACTGTAAGGGTGTTGTGACTGTGGGGGTCATTCCGACCCCGGCGGGCGGCGGACGCCGCCCGCCGGGCGGAAACCGCCCAAAGACCGCACCGTGGTCAAATGACCGTGGGGGTCATTTCAACTTTCCCGCTGGGCCGGCGGGCGATCTCCAAAAGATCGCCCGCCGGCCCAGCGGGAAAGCCTCTGCAAAGAGGAAGCCGGCTCCGAATGGAGCCGGCGGATTTGCAGGGGTGCGACGGGTGCAGTGGCACCCGTCGCGATTTTCACTGTCTGCTAAGCAGGCAATGAAAATCTTTGTGGGGCCCTGTTAGGGGGGCCCTGCACTGCCCATGCCAGTGGTATGGGCAGTGCAGGGGCCCCCAGTGGCCCCACGACACCCGTTCCCGCCAGCCTCTTCCTGGTGGTGTAAACCGCCAGGAACAGGCTGGCGGGAAGGGGGTCGGAATCCCCATGGCGGCGCTGCAAGCAGCGCCGCCATGGAGGATTCCCTGGGCCAGGGGTTCCCCTTTTCTGACCGCGGCTTTACCGCTGCGGTCAGAATGGCCCGGGAAGCACCGCCAGCCTGTTGGCGGTGCTTCCTCTGCCCTCCACCCTGGAGGTTTGAAACCGCCAGGGTCGGAATGAGGGCCTGTGTGTGTAACTGTAAGGGTGTTGTGAGTGCGTGCATGACTGTAAGGGTGCTGTGTGTGCACGTGACTCTAAAGGTGTTGTGTGTGTGCGCGTGACTGTAAGGGTGTTGTGAGTGTCATTGAGTGTCAGGGTGTGCTTGTCTGTGGGTGCATGTGGGTGCGTGCATGAATGCGGGGGTCAGGTGTTAGTATGGGGATTGGGGTGGGAGTTATTACTGGGAGCAAGGGGTAGGGGTTACTTGGGGGCTCAGGGGGTGGAGGTGGGAATGTTGTAAGGGAAGAGGAGGTGGAGGCGCTTGTTTAGATGGGGGGTTGGGAGTCGTCTACCGGCGACAGGAATGCAAATTCCTGTCACTGGTAGCCTTTCCGCTAGAGATTTCGTGGGGGTGCTACCGCCATGAAATCCCTGGCAGAAAGGGGACTCATAATACCACCAGCGGTCTTTGGTGGACCGTTGGGTCAGAGATGCTTATCTCCTGCCCAGTGGTCTGACTGCCCTGGCGGTATGAACAGGAAAGTAATCTGGCGGTCTTCACCGCCAGCCCGTTGGCAGTGGGACCAATACTGCGAGTCTGGCGGTTAGTAGATCGCCAGACTTATAATGAGGGCCTTAGTCCCCTGTCCTGAAGATAGAAAAAAATAAAGATAAATAGGGGCAGAGTAGGGATACCCTGATGACCTACGCCCTGTGGTGAGGACAAGGAGAGACTCACCTGTTGCCAAAAAGGAAAGAATTAGCAAAAAATGCCACGATTTTGCAAGACTCTCGCACGATCAAAAACAAATGGCTGCACTCTTAATATATATGTGCCCCGGGGAGCCTACCCCAAATTTGTTTATGTGGGGAGGGGGACAAGTAGCCCACCTCCCCAAGCTACCTGCCCCTGGGGGTGACAAATATTAAAGTAACGTTATAGTTAGATATGATAAAAAGATCTATTTTTGTTTTTTTTTAAACCTTAGAAATTCAATGAAAAAACAAAGGTTAATGTAATGTTATAGTTAGTTACATTTGTCAGTGATGTTTAACTATAAAAAGAAATTCACCAGTTAAAAGCAGCGCTAGCAATAACTTGCACTCATACCACGCACTGCTTATGACCTCACACATGGCATCACTCATGGCATGTTCTATGATATCCTTTATGACATCACTCATGACATCTCAAATTACATTATTCTTTGTTTTTTTCAGTGAATATTCTAGATAGATAGATATTCCCCTGCTCCACTACGATGGGAACTAAAGACATGGTTCCCCCTTCCCACTACAAAAGAAACTTGAGGCATAGGGCATACCTTTGTTTTTAGGGGGTTTAATTGTATTACTTTATATACATTTACACTGTGTAATAACTGTGTAGTTAGGACCTGATTACAATAGGAAATTCATTTTTTTGGTTGGCAGCCAAAATGGAACTGCACAAAGTCAGAAAGCTAGCTCTTTACACAGAAAGCATGATTTTTCTGATTTGGTGTAAGTCCATTCAGTAATTTTTGAGTAATTAAGGTTCAACATTTATAGCTATCTGGATGTTTGAGGTTAAGGGACTCTCGTGGGAGATCCGCAAGCACAAAACTTCAAATAATAACGTGAATTGATTGGCAAAGCTGGCTTTTGTCCCTTTGTCCAGCTCACTCCTGCAGGAGTGACAAGCTCCAGTGACTCCTATGGGAGAGCGCTCTTGGATTGGCTGGTCACAACATGAAGAAAAATGTTGTGGCAGCCATCACAGGACACTGGAACTTGGTCTCCATGTCCTAAAATGAAAAAAATAAGGTTGGGGTACTGTGAAGGTACCTTGACCCCCTAGTCCTTGTGGAGTGAGGGGGCCACAGGGGGAGCTCCGAGGCCAAATGATTTTTTTTGGGGGGGCTGCCGGAATATCGCAGGAGTCTTGCGGGGCCAGTGCTACCCCCTTTCTGCCACAAGAGTCCTGAGGGTTTGAAAAATAATTTAGAAATATAAGTGGGGTGGATGTCCCATGGTGGAAGGCCATGCATGGCAGTGGTTTGGCTGGGTGCAGGGAGTAAAATGCAGGGTCTGGCCACAGGCCAGGTTCTGTGGCCAACACTAGCCATGCTCTGATGAAGGGTCTGCACAGTGGGGCTGATGGCTGGCCTCAGTGCTAGTCACAGCGGGGAGTCCACCTACAGGAGGTTGGGCATGTGCCCTAAGATAGAAGGGTAATTCATATTGAGCTGGAGCTTGTGCCCCACTGTGCTCTGCTAATGACATCACAGATTGCATCTTTCAAGACATTCTTCAATGACATCATAGATGACATCACTGATAACATGTCATATTACATTAATGAATGCAAAACTGAGACTGGTGGGGCACAACTGCTATTTAGCCCAACAATTATAACTGGTGAATTACAGTTTTTTTTAGTTTTGAATTTGATGTTTTAGCTGACATTTTCACCTAAATATAACGTCACTGTAATTAGTTTTCAGTGCATATGTATCATAGGGCTCACCCAAATATCTATCTATCTATCGATAGATAGATAGATATATAGATAGATATGTACTATGCCTTTGAATAAAAAAACACTTATAGATAGATAGATAGATAGATAGATAGATAGATAGATAGATAGATAGATAGATAGATAGATAGATAGATAGATAGATAGATAGATAGATACCATTGGATCAAAAACACATAGATAGATAGATAGATAGATAGATAGATAGATAGATAGATAGATAGATAGATAGATAGATAGATAGATAGATAGATAGATAGATTGCAGTGTGTGTGTGTGCGGTGTGTGGGTGTGTGTGTTTACTATGCGTTTAATTAAAAAACACTTCCGTGGTAAGGTACTGTGTTGAAAAATTGCTTTTAAAATAGGCTGCATTATGCTTATCTGTGTGATAAAGGTATTGGATGGTATTTAACTGGCTGCTGTGATATACCATTGGTGAGGACTTTCAAATATAAACTGCAGTGGCGGCCGGCAGCTTTGGGAGGTGGGCGGGCGGGGCACACACACAAACACACACACAGGCTCATTCTTTCACACACAGACACGCACACACGCACGCACGCTCATCCATTAGCAACACTCATTCCATTCAAACATACACGCACGCCCCAAACATTCATTTTACAAGATCACACACATTCATTCTTTCATTCACACACGCACGCACTCACATCCATTAACAACACTCATAACACTCAAACATGCACGCGCGCACCAAACATTCAATGTAAAACATAACATAACACACATACATAACCCACACACACACACACTTACCTTTAGCCTCCGGGTCCCAGGAGTGGGATGGGGTCAGTGAGAGTGCTGACCCCACCCCACTCTGTGACGAAGTGTCACTGATTGACACTCGCCCTGGGCACTTCAGGGCTTAAACCTGAAGCGCCCAGGGAGAGTGTCAATGGGTGACGCTTTCCTCGTCACCCAGGGGAGGGCCTCGAGGCACCTTTGCTGGGCCGAGGAGGTCACGCCCATAAGGGTCGTGATTTCCTCAGCCGAGCAAAGTTCAGCTCAGGCAGCCAGGAGTCTGCGCAAATCGCGCATGTCTGCTCCTGGCTGCCTGACCTAAACATGAAGAGTGTCTGTGAGGCTGACCTTTGTTCAGCCTGACAGACACTCTTCATGGGGTGGGGGGGCGTGGCCCCTCCGCCCTAAAGGACGGGCCGCCACTGATAAACTGTAAAATATGTTTGCAAAATCTTCTGCACGCTTTCGATAACCACATTGTAACCACAGAAAGTATAACTCCCAAAAGATGTGCGCATGTAGTCAGTGCTTAATTTGCATTTGTGACTGGATGTGGGACCCACCAGCATTCATTTATGGGGCCCAGCACATACTTTACCTCAACAAACTTTGATCCAGAACAAGAGAGAAAAAAACACTAACGGAGGAAAGGAGGAAGAAAAGAAAGAATGAAAAACAGTGACAAAGAGAAAGCAGGGATGAAAAAGAACCTACTTTCAAGTTCTGAACAGAACTTTGGGTCCCAATTTGTTTTCACTTTAAAAAAAATAAAATAAGCACTGCTTGTATCTGACTGCCAGTCAGGTCCGGGGTTCAAAGATTTGATGCTGTTATTTTGATAGACTGACCTTAATTGACTCCCTGCCAACAGGATTTCAGAATAACTTAATCTTATCTATTATTCATTTTGGACTACATCGCTCAGTGTATTTGCATTCTGAAAGGGCTTTGGCGGAGGGGTTACTGCAGCATACGGGCAGATGTTTTCAGCCGCATCCAACTACAGCCTGATGTAGCTAGAGGCTGCCAAACCATCGGTAAAACAATATGGTGCTGGCTACTCTCATGTCTCGAGACAGATGCTGTAGGCATTTACCTCATTTATAAACCCAATCCTGATTGGGAAAAATATGCACGCCTTGGCATCCAAGGTAACAGAAACTTCCAGACAGGTTTTAGAGTGAAGGAAGATTTAATGTTGAATATGAAAACATGGCATTCTCCAAATGAAATGATTCCTTTCTTCGTTTTTATAACGTGCATGATTTTTCACTTTTTTTTAGGTAAAATCAAGACCTTTCATTTTGCAAAACATTCCTTAAAAACCCGTTTAGCGTTAGCTAGACGTTTTGTTTTTGGGAGAAAAAGTCGTAAAGGTGATGATGCGGGGGGTGCACACTGATTGGAGGGGTTGTTTGATTTGTATTGGATTTTGTGACTTTTGTGTTGATTACCTTAAGACCATCACCTGTACTTAACGAGTATGGTATTATTTTTGTATTTCCTTCTGTACCTCAGTGACCACCACCAGTGGACGTGTTTTGCCTTTGTATGCCTTATGTGTTGTTTTTTTTTGTTGTTTTTTAATCTTTACTTCTTAATAAAGATACAGTTGTTTAAAAACTTTCATAAATACATGCGTACATGGAGAGGCTTTCAGGCAGCCCTCTTAATCTATTATCTGTTATGGTATCATTTACATTTTGGTTGTAAGCACTTCCGTATACAGAGCTACAGTGTATTTCATGCTTGCTTCTCTGTGAATGGGTGCATTTTTCAGTTCACTTGTGTATAGCTACCCAAACAAACAATCTACTTCGAAGTCATGGCTAGTGGGCAAAAGTCTCCCACTCATGTGACTGCATGTAATAGCACGTTCGATAACTTTTGTGTGAACCTCTTTTTAATTTCCTGGGCATATTTTCTTCATTTCCCTGTAGTCATTCCTATTTCAGTATTTGACTTTGAATACTACTTAACTAGATAAGATAGAACAGTGAGGTGAAAATGAAAACAGTAGCACAATGGTGAAAATAATCCAACACTTGATGCCATCAAGGAGTACAATGATTCTGGAGCTTCAGCTCCGCGCTTTGTCAATGGAAACACATGTATTTCTTCTGTCCGAGTCCGACCCTGTTTTATGCTTCCTTTTCTTCCCGGCCATTGCCCACCCGGTTTTTAACATTCCATACACCGTAAGTAACAAGTTGATGTTAAAGTTGAAAACAGATTTGGATGTGCTCGGAGTCTTTACACTTTTTTTTAGGTTGTAAATACTTGATTACATCACAATCGCAAAATGTGGGGAAGGAGCACAATGCTAGGTAACTAGTGCACAACTGTGGTAAATGCAGTGCATGATAACACTCACTTTAGTGGAAAGTTTTCAGTGTTTACCATTATTGGTTCAGTCAGTTCTGTGTATCTCTAGACACGTGTTTTAGGATATTCATCCTTCAGGAAAGAGTAACAACTTAAATTTTGGGGAGCTGCCAATGCTGCTCACAGTCTTCTCACAACACCTTTCATTGTAGGTGAGATATAACCATAGGTTGTGATTAAAAAAAGGGACAGTGAGAATTCACTTTTCTGTATGACTCCAGTCGTAAGTGCACTGAGCGAGTTCCTGCCTCATGAATGGGACACCTCTGCAAACCTCAAGCGCTACACTCAGTGCTTCAATGACAGGCCACACTATAAACAGAGACTCTAGAAATAATGCACAACAAACGGGGTAGCATCATAACAAACCACCAGAAAGCTGTTCAGGGCTTTGAGAGGGCTGTGAAGTGCTATGCACAAGCAATATTACAACACAAAGCTTCATTGGGTTCCAACTGAGTCTTCATTGAAGGGGTTTTCTCCATCAAAGCTCTCGGCAACAGACTGCTGAGAAACGGTGGCACACTCCTTAGGCTCAATGGAGCAGGAGAAGTGTCACATTTCAGAAGCAACATTTCTTAACAGTGACCGTTTTGCAACACTTAAATGCGAGGTTACCTCTTTTGGCTGAAGTCTCAGGTTGCTGTTGACCATGTTTCCAACACAGGGAAGATTCATGGTGCATTTACATACTATGGCCTCTCTTAGCACAACTGAATCCACTAGAAATGTGTTATCATGAACTAATTACTGTTAATTTCGAAGAATGGAGACCGTGTCTCTTTCTAGCCTGACACAAGGCAACGCTCCCCACTGCCCAGCAGATCCTCAGGCAATGAAGACTGCCTGACTACCTGAGATATTTCACAGCAAGCGTTATCTAGGACACTTTTTCAGACAATGGAGTATAGTTAGTGCCTTAAGAGGTGAAGAGTGTTTGGATGAGGTTGGTGTAAATTATTTCAGGACTACTTTACATGATTCCCAATCTAATGATCTAGTGGGTCTAGTCATTCATGCCAATAAAGCGCGTTGATGGGTGCAGACAACCGGAAAACCTGGGTGGTTATATCAAGAGATCAGATCTGGAAGTAGAAGACAGCACTTTATGGTGTAATGGGTGAGACCACTTACATTGCTAAAAGCATGGAAAGATGTCTCAGAGATAAGTCGGCCATGAAAAGTGCCACCTGCTAACAAGTATGGCATGGTTACACGTGATGGATGATACTGGAAGGTAAAGCATTTCCCCAAATGTGTTCTCATGTTCCTTGTTCTCTGGTAAATTAGGAATTGAAGGGCACTTTGGACTTGGATAATAGAAGACATGTCAGTTGGAGAAGTACTGCTGAGGACGTAGTGGATCCTAAAAGTAGTGCTGCAGAAACAGTGCCAGAATGGCTGAGGGAAAGAATTAAGAATGA
Organism: Pleurodeles waltl; assembly: GCF_031143425.1. NCBI lineage: Eukaryota > Metazoa > Chordata > Amphibia > Caudata > Salamandridae > Pleurodeles > Pleurodeles waltl. Next base: position 964,404,696 of record NC_090436.1, on the reverse strand, counting down.
CCATAAAACTATTAGGATTGTACCTGATTCAGAATCGTCATTGTTGGACCTGGCCCTTTTACTGGGTCATTCCCCAAACCTTTTGCCTTTTCCTCCTTATTTTTCTGACCCTTTTTAGTTGACGTTGTGACTCTGGGCAGTTTATCACTGCTAATCAGTGCTAAAGTGCATGTGCTCTCCCTTGTAAATTTGCTATGATTAGCTTATCCCTAATTGGCATATTTAATTTACCTATAAGTCCCTTGTAAAGTGGTATCTCTATACCCAGAGCCTGTATATTAAATGCTACTAGTGGGCCTACAGCACTGCTTGACCCACCCACTGAAGTAGCCTTTCAAACCTGTCACAGGTCTGCTAGCGCAGGGCCTGGATGCACAGTTTTCTGCCACAGGGACCGGGCATCTAAATTTACTTGCCAGGCCCAGAACTCCCCTTTTACTACATGTATGTCACCCCTAAGGTAGGCCCTAGCTAGCTCTATGGGCACGGTGCCATGTATGTAGAAGACAGGACATGTGCCTAGTAGCTTGGTGTGTGTATGGTGTTTGTTGTGCGTGTGTGTGTGTCACTCTCCCCTCCCTCCCTCCTTTGTGTGCTAATCCGCTGCACTCACCGTCATCGTCTTCATCGGCGTTTCTTCTCAAGGGTGGCCATAGCCTGGTACAGCATTGGGAAGACTGGCAGTTTAGGTTCCATGGAAGCTGCAGACTCCTCTGTGTCCCTGGAGGTGAGTGTCTCTTTTTAGATGATGTGTTTCTGCCAGGCTTTTGGTGGCATTGCTACTGCCCCGGAAATCCTGGTGGAATGCTATGTCATAATATGATGGGCAGATCCTTGTCTTCCGCCTGCCTGTGGGTGGCTACCACCGTGTTCAGTGGTCATACCATGCTGGCGGTGGTTGGTGTGGTACATTGGCTGTCTACAGGAGGGATCACCGCCATGGTCATTATTTGATGGTAATTACCGCCTGCTTGGCGACGGTACTACCGCCACCACCAGCATCGTGGTCACCTAACTGCCAAGGTCATAATGACCACCATAGTTCCATGTCCTACTAGGATAGGCTCTAGCGTTGCACTACCCACACTAGCATAAAATGAGTGATCTAGCAGCTTAGTATAGGGTAGGTAGTCCCTTTGTGCAGTACACTTAGACATACAGTACCAAATAAAATGCCTCTACGTAGCTCGTAACCAGCACAGGAATTAGTTTTTACTTATCCCCCTCTACCAATAGAGCAAAGAAAGAAGTGGAAAAACTCCAGTTTATTCAGTAATTACTTCCTGTGAATGTGGGTTGCAATAATTCTTGGAAGCAAATGGGGATCACTAAGGGATTACACATTTTCAGACGTCTGGAAAGTGCAACTGTAAAATAACTATGTCCATGGCAGGAGTCATAGTAGATTTGCATTTATTCCAGACTAAAAATGGCACTCAAAATCGCAGCTTCACTCATTTCAGAGTCCACTCACAAACAAATCAGAGTCACAGTTACACCTCAGGTTATTGTTTTAGAGAAACAAGCGAACTACATAACCCCGGCACCCAGACCCCCCTTCTGCTTCCCCCATTATGCCAAATGAAGTCCCGATGTTGTCAGGAGTCAACTTGTGGCTTGAACTTTGCCCTGTGGGCATTAGAGACTTTGAACAGGCCTTTGGGCCTGCCTGTAAATATGCAGTTGTGTATGTTTTTGGATTTGGGATTTTCATCCAACATGATTACAGTGGTTGGAACAGAGGTGTGTGTCCTGGCTTTCTTTGCTCCTGGGTACTGTTACCATCGATTTACTCGCAGCTGCTTATGGGCGTATGGTGTTTGTTGGGCGTGTGTGTGTCACTCTCCCCTCCCTCCCTCCTTTGTGCGCTAGGCGGCTGTACTCACTGTTGTCGTCTTCATCGGCGTTGGTGCTCCAGGATGGCCATAGCATGGTACAGCATCAGGAAGACTTGCAGTTCAGGTTCCACGGAGGCTGCGGACTCCTCTGTGTCCCCGGAGGTGAGTGTCTCTTTTTATATGATGTGTTTCCACCAGGCTTTTGGTGGCATTACTACCGCCCCAGAAGAGGGGGAGACGTTGAAGGCAGTGGATGATGTTGTGTGTCCATCTGTGCGTTGGCTGTGTGAGTGCTTGTGGACTGAAGTGTGCTGCCTGTGTTTTTCTGTGCCAGTCTTGTGTGATGTTTTGTGAGCATGCTTGTCTGAATGTGTGCTTGGGATGGGGTGGGGATGAGGAGACTGGGATTGGGAAGCGGTAGTTGAAGAGGGGATGGAAGAAACAGGGACACTGGCTGCGGTCAGTGAAGAGGCCAGAGCCTGAAACAATCTCTGTAGGGCCGGCAAGCCACAGTGAATGCCCTCCAGGAAGGCATTGCATTGCAGCACCTGGGATGCCAGCCCCTGGATGGCATTCGCTATGGTTGACTGCTCTTCGGAGATGGATCTCAGGAAGTCAATAGCCTCCTCACTGAGGGCAGCAGGGCCAACTGGGGCAGGGCCTGAGGTGCCTGGGGCGAAGGAGATGCCCACCATCCTGGGTGAGCGGGCACGGGCAACTCAGTTGCTGGCTACTGGGAAGGTGGTGCTGGTACGTGGGGTTGCAGTAGAACCTGTAGCTGGGGTGGTCCCATAGGGGTCTGCGACCAACAGGGAGCTCCCATCAGAGGAAAAATCAGAGTCAGTGGTATCAGCTCCTGTCCCCGCTGTGGTGCTCCCCTCGCCCTCCATCCCACTGGTTCCCTCTGCATCAGTGGAATCTTCCTCCTGGGTCTCATGGGCTGCAGCTCCCTCACTCACCAGAACCCCTGCTCCTTCACCAGATGATGCTAATGCTCACATTGGTAGGATGACAAAAGGAGAGAGAGAGAGGGGAGAAAGAAAGGGAGCACAGGGTAAATCACAGCACCAATGGCACAGATGGCATACACATTACTGTCACACACTGAGACTGAGAATGGGCAGGATGGACCACACTGACATACCAGTGGCTGAGTACCACAGCATATTGGAGCCAAACACTGCCATCTACACACTAACTAGAACCAACTAAGCCCTGTCTGCCATGGAAAGCCATCTACCTACCTATCAAAAACATGAATTTCATCCTATTAACCTGAGCTGGACCACGCAGCATTATCAAAACTGATATATTGGGGCATCCACTGACTAGTACCCTTCACTCAAATCCCATGCCAGGCAACAGATATTGTTGTCAAACACACTGTACTCACCCCCTTGTGGCTGCTGTTATGCCCTCAAGCTCATCCAGCTTCTGAAAATCTTTAATAACAGTTCCAGTGTCAACCAAGCATTGTGGCCATAACCCATAGAAATCTGGAGCTTGAGTCTACAGCAACTAGGATGTTTTTGCATGCACTATCTGGGATTAGGGGACCACAATGGTCTAGGTACACACATTGTAAAGGTTTGTTGGAAATTAGGAGGAGTGTCTGTGGTGGGCGTTTCACGGTGGACCCTTTTTTTTAGCTGGCACATGTCACAACAAAGGATATACTGCTTGGTCTGTTTGTAGAGACCTGGCCAACAATAGCGTGATTGTAATATTGAAATTGAAGACACCACACCTGCATGAGCAGAAGCAACTCCTTCATGCGCTGCTTTTATTAATTCAGGTCGCAGGTCTTTATTGGGAATTACTCAAACTCCCACACCTGTTACTTGTGCATCAAACATGGCTGCCATCCGCTAAGAATATTTAGCAGGATATGCTTTAGGTAAAGGTGCGCCTTCAGACAAAGCTTTCATGGCTACCAGTGTTTTATCATCCAATTTCAGCTTAGCACGAGTTACTGAAGCAACAGAAGCCAGGGCTACTGCTGATTTGGCTGTTTCATCAGCCACAGTGTTGCCTTCAATGTATATTCCAACAAGCTAATGTCCTAGTGTATGCACAACATGGACATTAGATAGCGTTTCTTTCAGCTCCACTACTTTTCCCCACAGTAGTCTGTGTTTAACGCTATTGCCTTTTGAATCTCTGAACCCATTTTGGCGCCAATAAGGCAGATTTTCATTGAAGGACTGGACACAATAGTACAAATCTATGTCATCTGCTCCGGATCCATATGTTCCAGTACCATCACCAGAGCCTTGAGCTCTGCAAGTTGTGGAGTGTAATCTTCTAGAGTCTTCGTGTAAGTATTTTGTGGTTGGAACTTACCGTCCTTCATGTAACCACTCACGCCTGCACAAGCAGCAGAGTATAGATGATTGGTTCCTTCTGCTGGTTGGGCTGAACCATCAGTGTACAAGATCCTATGATATTGTTCGAAAGGCAATGTATTTGCTGGAACTGGATACTCAAGTTCATATTATAAGAATTCTTGGGTCTGTAATTTTGAGTCAAAAACATAATCAACATCAGTGACTGTCAGAGACGTTGCCCATTGCATCCAACTTGGATGTAATGCTTTAGAGATTGGAACGCTTGCTTTGGTAACAGCCTCCATGGCTGGAATCGGGGATATGACAATAATGCACTTTCCCTGGCAAGAGGTCTCTCTTTAAGGACCACCATCTGGAAAGCAGAGGCCATTTTCTAAGTGGGAGCAAAGCGTTGTTCAGCTGTAGAGTATAAGTGTGATTTATATGCAATTGGGACGGTCTCACCCTCATTGAATGTAACATGGGTGAAACTAATGACACCAGCAATTACTCTGATGACCAAAAGTTTTTTATTGTCCCTTGTATACTTCAAGCATGTCTTTTTGCAAAGCTTTTAGAATCTGTGTATGTTTGTCTGTCCAGAATTTACTAGTAAAATCAGGACCTATTAAGTCATACAATTGTTTAATGCGTTGTGCATAATCTGGAATATATGTTCTGCTAAAATGTAAAAAGCCCAGTACCGACTGGCTTTTTTATTGTGTTTGCAAGTTGTAGTTGCACGCATTTTTCTAAAAATTGGGGTGCCAGACTCCTGCCTTCATTCAACAGTTCGTATCCCAGAAAGAGAACACTAAGGAAGGCTATTTTTTTTTTTTTTTATTGAATTTATAGCCGATTTTGGCAAAACCTACAACAATGAGGGCTCCTCGTCTTAAATGTTGCATGGGGTTGTCGTCTGTGAGATAAATGTAATCCACATATGGCAGTGCCTCAGGGTAAGTGTTGTGTAGAATAGATGTTACATGAGCTGAGAACAGTCCTTTTTCAATGACATCCTCTCCATAAGGGAGATCGCGGGTGAATTCTGGCAGCCAGTCTTTTTCAGCCAGCAAGAAATCATAAATAGAAACAACATGGTCCCAAAAGATGGCATCTATCCTACGTTCAATATCTCCTTCTAACTGAAAAGTTATTTTGTACACCCTATCGGGTGTGGAGACACTCATGCCTGCAGTCTCAACTTGTAAGAAGTCATCAGTTGCTTTCACCTCCAGATGCTCTTGAAGATCCTGGTGAACTATTGTGACTGCTGCTGCTCTGTCGAGCAGTGCCAAGGCCTACTTCTTGTTCTTCAGTAAAGCCCTCATCTTGAGTGGCATGTCAGATTGTAACTGCTGCCACATTTTCTTTTTAAATTGGGGTTTTTGTTGGGGAAGTTTCTATTCTTTTTTAACTGAAACTTCAGATGAGGCTTGTGAGTGCTTTCTCGGTTTCACGTACTCAGTTCGCTGCTCTGACCACCCACCTCTCTCACTGCGTTTTTCCGGTGAGTCCTGAAAGGAACGAGATTGGCGTGTATCAGTATATTGATATCTGTAAGGCATTTTAATATTATCCCTATATCTAAGGTTATACCTGTTTTGTAGGGGCCCACATGTGGATATTTTCCACTTTCTTTTTGAGGTGTTTGTTGTTTCTTATCCCAGCGTTTTTTGGAACCTTCAGGCGTTTGCTTGGTAGTATGTTTATTAGATCTACCTTGAAATTGTGGTTTAATCTGTCTGGCCCCCAGACCATCTTCACCAATACTAGAATATGTTTCTGCGATAATCTTTGGTAGCTGACGTTCTTGATCCTGTGCAGGAATGTCCCGGAGCCGCATGCGCACTGCTCGTGCAACTGCTTACCTTTTAAGGTTACTTAATATTATTGAAGACACTGTGGCAAATTTGCCCATTAATTGCATCCCCAAATCCAAGGCTGAGAAAGCCCTGCATTCATCTTCACTTTGTTTTAACACCTCTGGAAGATTGGCAAGTGTTGGTGTACCATGCACATGGCAAATACCATGCCCCATGTATTACAATTATCAACTGTGGGAACCATCCTGAATGGCAAGCACATAGGCCCTGATTTATACTTTTTGGTGCAAAACTGCACTAACGCAGTTTTTCACCAAAAAGTTTAGCACCGGTTTGCACCATTTCTGTGTACCAGCCAGGCACTATATTTATGGAACCTAGAAAAGACAGGAGTCATGCCCACCACTTCAATGGCCAGCACAGAGGACCAGAGTCCTCTGGGCATGGCCATTGCACCCAGTGCCATGCTGGGGGCCCATTTTAGGGCCCCCTGTGGCACTTAAAAAAACAAAAGGCAATACTTACCTGTACTTACCTGGGATGGGGTCCCCCATCCTCCACAGTCTCTCTGGTGTGGGGGAGGTGTCCCTAGGGCCTGAGGAGGTCACCTGTAGGGTTATTCCATGGTGTTTCATCATGGAAATAGGCCCACAGGCCCCCTAATGCCTGCCCTGACCCAGGCATTAAAACATGGGGCAAAGCAAGCTTTGCACCATTTTTTGACCCCTCCTCCTTCCCATGCTGCATTTTTGCACAGGAGTATAAATATGGCGTTAAAGCCATAGAGTCATTTCTTGCACGGGAACGCCTACATTTAATCTCATTAACACAAGGTAGGTTTCCACTTCCAAAAAATGACTTTCACTCCATAGATTTGGTGCTCAACTGGTCTAGTGCCAAAGTATAAATATGGAGTTAGTTTTGCACCGTATCAGAGTAAAAAAAATAAAAATACGCTAATTCGGTGCAAACAGAGTATAAATATGCCCCATAGTGAGAATTCTATGTTTATCCTGAGGCCTCGTATGGGGAAAAACTGTTTCCAGTGCATTTATTTTTTGAGCTAACCAAAACGGAATTTCCTCCCGCTTGGTGGGTACCTTACCCATGATCGAATGTGCAGTTGTAGGGTTAATACCTGGTGTAACTGCATGTTGTTGCACTGGGGCAGCATGTCCTGGGTGAGTATTTAATGTTTGCTTAACAAACTGTACTAATAGCCTGTATAGCATTGTGAGCTCTATATATAGGCAGCGAACCACTGCTGCCGGTTAGGTTGCTTCAACAGGGTGTGGTGTATATGTGGCCAATAAAGGCCAGGTTGGGCCATCGTTGCTCAGAGGATCTAACATAACATGTAATATTGTATGTGGTAGGGCACCATCAAGCTAGTTATTATGTTCTTGGTATGATAAAGGTATTTCTAAATATGCATAAGCTCTATATTGTGCAGGTATGTTTGTAGGTGTATGTTGGTAAAATGTATTTGTGTTCCCATCTACTGCTGGAAAAGTGACCCACAAGTAAAAAAAAATCTGTTCTGTAGGCTGGATGAGCCTTAACAACAAATGTGACTGGACACCCCTGGGCCATTAGGCCATTAGCCATTAAATGTGCAATAAGGTGAGGTCGCATATTTACTGCAATTGCTACCCGCTGTCGGTTCACCATTTTAATGGTAGATATATGTTCAGAGATAAGGACTCCAAGTGGGGATTAGTCCTTTTTAGGGTTCAAGCTTGAACAGCCTACAGCTCAAGATAGGTACGACCTATCTAGCTGAGATGGAAATCCTCAATACCACGGATGTCTCTGTATATAGTATCGAGGTGTCTTTAGTCTTAAATGAGACAGAGATACTCAGGAGGATCTGAATAGTAGTGCCTGACCAAATGTTGGCAGAGCCATGTCTGGTAGGTTCTTATTATGTTAATGAGGCTACTGGATTTGGGAGACAGGATCACATGTATGGTGGGTACTAAGTATGATTCTACACCACATGACGCCTGTCGGCCCAATCCGGGTCCTCCTGCTAATTAGCAACTGCTCATCTCTTGCAGAGATGATTGTGGCAACCGGGAGCATGACATAGAAGCCTCCTCAGGGGAATCATTGTTGATCAGATCCCATCCCTTTCTCTCAGTTACAGAAAATCTCATATAGTTAAAGACAACAGAGGCAGAATATAGTTCAATAAGGATTTATTGTAGTACCTGCATCTTAGATAAAAAGGCTTGTATTGCAATACCTAGGATGATAAAACATAATAAAAGCAAGCAGGTGACTAGCAGAGTAAAACACAAGAACAGTCCTACCATACTGTCACTAGGAGCGATTTATATGTATATTTCTCCTACCTACACTATGCTGGATCACAGCGTAATAAGCCTAATCTGCCCTTCGGGTTTCCCCCCTAGGAATACATCATCCCTCATACCTGGAGGAAAAAGGCTGAGTCTAGAGAGACACCATCCCCATGTGGATCAGGGGTCCGGCCTTCTAAGCAAGTAGCTGCAGATTAGCAATCAGCATACAGTTGTGGTCATCTGGCTGGAATCTCCCTCTACCATGTCTGGGACAAAGGGGTGTTTTTATGATAAAACAGCTGACATTCTAAGAAATGGTCCCCACGTATGAGTGTATGTTTTTCTGTGAATGTTGGAGACACAGCATACCACCTTTGTCAGCAACCCTGTCTGAATGTAGCCTTGGAGAAAGCAAAAAGTGAAATAAATGTCCTACTAAGAACGTGATGCTTTTCGTAGGTCAAAGTACAATAAGATAAAGAAAATTAAACAGCACCACACAAGTGGCTATTGCTTGGAAAATAAAGCAATACTGAATAGAAGGTAACAGGATTAAAGTGCACAGTGGCAGGCCTAGTTAGCTAAAACAACATGTCTAAAACATGACTAAAGTAGCTATACAACAAGGAAATCTACAAACAGGCAGAGTCACAGAATGGTTTAAGCAAGAAAATGCCTACTTTCTAAATGTGGCATTTTCAAACTGACAATCTAAAAAACAACTTCACTAAAAGATGTATTTTTAAATTGTGAGTTTAGAGGCACCAAACTCCAAATTTCTATCTGTTCTCAAATGGAATCTACACTTTAAAAATATTTATAGGCAGCCCCCATGTTCACCTATGAGAGAGATAGGCCTTGCAACAGTGAAAACCGAATTTGGCAGTATTTCACTGTTAGGACACATTAAACACATCAGTACATGACCCACATTTAACATACACTGCACCCTGCCCATGGGGCTAACTAGGGCCTACCTTAGAGGTGTCTTACATGTATAAAAGGGAAGGTTTAGGCCTGGCAAGTGGGTACACCTGCCAAATTGAATAGGCAGTTTAAAACTGCACACACAGACACTGCAGTGGCATGTCTGAGCCATGTTTACAGGGCTACTAATGTGGGTGGCATAACCAGTGCTGCAGGCCCACTAGTAGCATTTGATTTACAGGCTCTGGGCACCTGTAGTGCACGTTACTAGGGACATACTAGAAAATCAAATATGCCAGTCACGGGAAAGCCAATTACACATAAAATTTACACAGAACCACTTGCACTTTAGCACTGGTCAGCAAATGCCCAGAGTACCAAAAACAGCAAAACCAGCATCCAGCACACAGCTAAAACATTGGAAGCAGAGGCAAAAAAAGACAGGGGAGACCACGCCAAGGATGCCAAGTTTAACAGCCACTTTGCAAATATGGGACAGGTTGGAGGACTGGTTAGCACTACCTTATCATAAAAAATACACTAATGTGGTGCTAGGTGCTTGTAAATATGCCCCTATGCCTCTAGTTCCTATCTTAGTGGGATGGGGGACTGTGTCTCTAGTTCCAATTGTAGTGGGACTGGGGAATATGACCCTCATTATGACATTGGTGGTAAATGCTGCTTACCGTCACGCTGATGGGTGCCAACATACCGCCGTGGTGCCGAATATTCGTTCACCATATTATGACACACACACACCAGTCCAACAGAATACTGCCACATACACAAATCAGCCAGCCCAAAGATCAGTGCAAAAGTGACGGTCCCAATACCCATACTGTTACGCCAACAAAACAGCGCCCATCACATTATGACCCACCAATCACCACGGCAGACATTCAATAGTGGTAAACCATTGGCGGTACATACAGCCACGCTCAGAATGGACACGCACATACAAAACAACAATACGTTGGCAAATACTAAAAACACACACCTGACACTAATACACACACCACACACACCCAAAAACAGCACTATAAAACACACAACCCTTTACAAACAACAATTACTGCCAGGAGATTGACACGAACAGCACAGAGACAACTAGGCACACACACCACATACACCATACATCCCTCACGCACCGCACTTCACATGCCCCATCACATTACTCAACACACTCACACCAACACACACCACACAACACCCATGTCCCCACAAAGGCACCCCCGTTTCACTGATGAGGAGTTAAGGGTCATGGTTAAAGAATTTGTCAGGGTAGGACCACAGCTGTTTGGAGCACATGTAGAGCAAATATCCATTGCAAGGAAGATGGAGCTATGGCGAAGAATCGAGGACAGGGTGAATGCTGTGGGACAGCACCCAAGTACAAGGGACGACATCAGGAAGAGGTAGAATGACATATGGGGGAAGATAAGTTCTATAGCAGCAAGGCAGCAGGTCACCATACAGAGGACTGGCGGTGCACCCCCACCTCCTCCCCCACAACTCACAGCATTTGAGGAGCAACTCTTGGCAATACTGCATTCTGTGGGACTCACTGGAGTAGCCGAAGGACTGGACACTGGTGTGTCAACATTTAACACTTATCACCATCATACCTGCATGCCATCACATCCCATCACCCTCACTTCCATCACTCCAATCCACCCCACACACTGCACCAACACAGAAGACTAACCCCAGTGCCAAGCCCTGCATGCCATACCAATCTATGGACAGCCCTCCCAGCCCTGCATGGACATCCATCACCAAAGCATGCACAGCATAGGGAAACTAATAATCACACAAAACATCACCATACACAATCAAAGGTGGCAGGGCAGCACCAACAATAGAGGGGAAGCCAGGGATGCACAATATGTCATACACATGAAGCATAATACGCCACTTACATCCCCACAGATACACCAGCCAATGTCAGTGGAGAGGAGGTGCAATGACTATCCGGTCCCCCAACAGAAGATGCCCCCAGTGATGACAGTAACTCTGGACTTCAGGATCTGCATGACCTACCTGGCCCATGAGGGACAGCCGGTCACCCAAGCCCACTCACAGACCACCACGGAGCTTCCCCCTTCAGTATCCAACACCACAGCACCCACCTAGCATACCCACACCTCTGTCCCCAGGACACGTCAATCAGCAGTGTGCCAACCTGTACAGGGACCCCAGTCCATACATCACACCCAAAACAATCATGGACCTGGGGTCAGTGGCAGTGGGCACACCGTTCAGGGGACAGAAGCACAGGCCAACAGGGACACTGGGACGACTGCTGTGCACCAGGGGGAGGGCAGGACCAGGGAACCGACTCTCCAGGAGGCCCTCTCTGAGATCCTGGGATTCAACCAACATTCCCTGGACACGATGGGCCAGATCCTAGACAATGTGCAGGAGAACAGGCGGCTGCAGGAAGGACAGTATCAGGGAATCAGAGAGGACTTGTAGGCCATTAACACTACCCTGATCTCCATAGCAGGGGTGCTGGCAGACAGCACAGCAGCGGGCCCCTACTACTAGCCACTCCATTGACCAGCCCTCCGCCTCCGCTGCTGCTGGTGGGCAGGAGGCCTTGCCACAGGACCCACAAGCCACCAGCACCCCTAACCCTGCAGAAGGTGAACCACCCCGTAAACGTACCCTGCGACCCAGGCTGAAGCCAGAGACACTTCCCGCGACCCCCTCCAGGAAATGAGACTCTCCTGATTGTCCCCTTTGTGTCCCACTCAGTCACCTTGTCCACTTTGAACTGCTGTTGCTCATCTTCCAATGGACCCATGGTCACTGCACCTGTGCTACCAAGAGACTGGAACAATACCCTGGACTTTCCTCCATCATCACCCCATTCCATTGCACTTTACCCTCAATTTATTAGCACCACAATAAACACCCTTGAACACAATTCAACTACTAGTATTTTATGTGTTGAAAATGTGTATTTATGGAAACAGTCACATACATTGCAAATGAACTGTACTCTATGAGAGCATTAAAAACTGACCTTTATCTGGCTGTAGTGGGTCCATCAGTACACAGTTGTTATATCACCAACAACTGTAAAATGATGAACCATAGGTGACAGTAAGTAGAGGTAAGATGAAGTTAATGGCATCATGCTACAGCCACACAGAATGTACCAATAGTCATAGAAATGTGAAGTTGCACTGTCTCACCTGTGTGTCATTGGAAGTACTAATGTTCTGTTGTCCTTATCCTCATCCTCAGCCTCTTCATCCTCACTGTCAACAGTGTCTAATGCTGCCACAGGGGCATCTCCTGTCTCCTCCTCCTGCAGAAAGGGTACATGGCGTCTGAGGGCCAGGTTGTGCAACATGTAGCATGCCACTACTATCTGGCAGACCTTCTCTGGTGAGTAGCACAGGGATCTACCTGTCAGATGCTGGCACCTGAACCTGGCCTTCAGGAGACCGAAGGTCCTCTCTATGATCCGTCTGTTTCGCCCATGTGCCTCATTATAACATTCCTCTGCCCCTGTCCTGGCACTTTCAGAGTGGAAACTCTTACGATTCCTGTACACCTGTTCATTCTGGCAGAGGGGACAAACACAATATGTGTACCATCATTCGACCCTGTTATATTGGGGATATGTCCCATTGCATAGAATCCAGCCTTCACAGTGGCCAAATCTTCCACCTGGGGGAAAGCAATGTAGCTGCACATGTGTTTCACCAAGGCAGACAAAATACTTGCCAGCATGATGGAGAACATTGGCTGTGACGTTCCTGCTGCCAGGCCCACTGTCACTTGGAAAGAACCTGTTGGCAGGAAATGGAGCACTGATAGCACTTTCACAAGAGGGGGGATCCCAGTTGGATGACGGATAGATGAGATCAGGTCAGCTCCAATTGGGCACACAGCTCTGTGATTGTGGTCCTATCCAGTCTATAGGTGAGGATAATGTGCCTGTCCTCCAGTGTAGCTAAGTTCATCAGGGGTCTGTACACGGGGGTATGTCTCCACCTCCTATTCATCCCCAGCGGTAGGTATCTAAGGGACACAAGAGTGAGTAGGCTGTCACAACTGGAACAACAAAACCACAACTGCAGTCCACAAAGGTGCACTCATGTATTGGGACAGTGTTAAAGGTGAAGTATGTGACAATCTAATCTGTGGTGCAGTATTTGTTGATATGACTGTTTCACCCCCCCTGAAATGGCGACCGCCTGTCCTGTATGTAGGGTCAGGTGGAAGTGAGGTAATTCCACCGACGTTGGGCACCGTGGCGGAAGATGGTCTTACACCGCCGTGCAATTCCCTATTGGATAATATGGGGCTCTATGGAGTACAGTGGCCAATGGGGATCTACGCTGACGGTGTACACCACCATGGACATGACCATCATTTTCTATCTGATTCCTCACTTGTTTCCTGACTTTCATCAGGAGAACACCTACACTGTGTGTGCTGCTGTGACCTGTGTCTGGAACCGACCATGGCCCGTGTGACCGGGGAAAGGGCCCCAGCCTTCACTTCGGAGGAGTTGGAACGACTGGTGGATGGGGTCTTACCCCAGTACGGACTGCTGTATGGGTGTCCAGACCAACAGGTAAGTACACTTTGGGCACGATGCATGTGGGAAAGATGCCGCATGCCACATGTGTGTGCAAGCATCGTGTAAGGGTGTGGGGAGTATGGAATGTCTTGTTTTGGTGTACATGGTGTGCGCTGAACTCTGTGTGTGCCAATGATGATGGAAACAGGTATGATGGGCCATTTGTGTGACAGACTGGACTGTTTATTTAATGGTGTTCTCCTGTCTGTTTTACCTCTGCATGTCAGCGCCCATCAACAGAAGGGAATATGGCATGTCATCGCCAAGGATGTGCGGACCCTGGGGGTCTGTGGCAGGCGAGCACCCACTGTTGGAAACGGTGAGAGGACCTGAGATGCCGGGCACAGAAGACTGCGGAGGCTCAGCTGGGAATGGCCTCCCAACGAGGAAGGGGTGCCCGTCAGACTCTGATCCCCCCTGATGGCCCGCATACTGGCCGTGGTCTACCCTGAGCTAGATGGGCACTTGAGGGAGTGGTGAGTACAGTGGGCATCATAACATACTTTAGCTGGTGGGGTGGTATCCGGTGTGCACCTCATCTTGCCTTAGTGACTATCCATATCATTGATAGTGCAATGCATAGTGCTTAAACCTGTACCCTGTGTGTGACGGTAATGTGTATGTCAATAGTGGTGTTGGTGCTGTCAGCGACCCAGTGTATCCTTTGTCTCTCTCGCCCCCTTTCTTGTTTTGTCATCCTGTCCTTGTGTGCATTAGCATCATCTGGTGGAGAAGCAGGGCCACAAGCGACAGAAGGAGCTGCATCCCACAGGACCCAGAGTCCACTGACGCCGAGGGAACAAGTGGGGCGGAGGGCAAGAGGAGCACCACAGTGGAGACTGGAGGAGACAACACAGACTCAGACACCTCCTCCAATGGAAGCTCCCTGGTGGTGGCAGACACCTCTGTGACCACCCGAGCTGCAGGTACAGCTGCCACCCTCATACCAGCACCCCCTCCCAGCAGCTCCTCAGTGAGTTGCCCGTGCCCGCTCGCCCAGGAGGGTTGGCATCACCTTCATCCCAGGCCCTGCCCCAGTGAGCCCTGCTGCCCTGAGTGAGGAGGCCATTGTCCTCCTGAGAGCCATTGTGAATGCCTTCCAGGGCCTGGCATCCCAGATGCAGCAATGCATTCCTGGAGGGCATTCACAGTGGATTGGCGGCCCAACAGAGATCGATTCAGGCTCTGGCCTCCTCTCTGATGGCAGCCATTCTTACTGTTTCTACCGTCCCACCTCCAGCTACCACTTCCCAGTCCCATTCTCCTCAACCGCAACCCATCCCAGCACACATACAGAGGGGCATGCACACAAGACAACACACAAGAGTGGCACAGGCAAACACAAGCACCACACTTCATCACACATTGACTCACGCAAACGCCGAACAGTTACAGACACGATAACATCCACTGCCTCCACTGTCTCTCCCTCCAAGTCCTGCTCCTCCACCCTCCCAGTCACCTCCACACTCACAGCTGCATGCACTACATCAACATCCATCACCAGCATCACCACACCAAGCAGCACACACACACCTCACTAGCAGACACCTCCACAACAGCCTTGCACATGTCCCCTCCGTCCTCTCCCATCCTGTCTGTCCCCCCTCCTAAAGGACATAAACACAAGCACTCACACAGCCAACAGCCATCCACCTCACATCAGCATACAGCCCATGCACCTGCACCCAAATCCAGCAGACATACACCTCCTACAACCACTCCCTCTACCTCCACTCCCATCACTTCTCCCTCCTCCCGCCCCACCATTCCTAAAAAGCTTTTCCTTGCCCAACTTGACCATTTCTCCTCCCTCCCCCCGTCCTGCTTGTCAGAGCAGGGTGCCAAAGACCCAGTCCAGCACCTCAGCCAAACAGTCCACGGGGACCATAGTGGCACCACTTTCTCGTGGTGATAAGGAAACCACACCACCATTGAAGAAGGGGAAGGAGCCTGCACCTCCAGGCAAGAAGGGGAAGGAGCCTGCACCTCCAGGCAAGAAGGGGAAGGAGACTGCACCTCCAGGGAAGAAGGGGAAGGATCCTGCAACTCCAGGAAAGAAGGGGAAGGAGCCTGAACCTCCAGGCAAGAAGGGCAAGGAGCCTGTACCTCCAGGCAAGAAGGGGAAGAAGCAAACCACCCCTGCCAGGAAAGGTAAGGAATCCACGCCCATCTGATGGAGGAGACAAAGCCCTCTACTCCTGCGAAAGCTGGCAGGGTGAGACCTCCACCACCACCAGCTGTCACCGGGCCCCCACCACCAGCTGATGAAGTGAAGGTAACAGCAATTGCAGAGGCTGCCCAGGGGGCACCTCCATTCACCACCACACTGCAGCCATCAGCAACTGCAGAGGCTGCCCAGGAGGCACATTGATCTGCCAACATACTGCATCCGTCACTGCCAGCGGATGCCATGTAAACCATCATCCATGGGCTGCTGTACAAGGGGCACCCTCAAGAACCAGTGGGGAAGTCACCCACTCCAGAGACTGTGGCCTTGTACTCCCCAGGACAGAGCAATGGGCATGTTGCCCCTCCAGAGCCAGTGGGTAAGTCACCAACCTGAGAGACTGTGGCCTTCTACTCCCCAGGACAGCGCAATGGGCATGTTGCCCCCCCCCCAGAACCAGTGGGGAAGACACCCACCTGAGAGACTGTGGCCTTGCACTCCCCTGGACAGAGCAATGGGCATGTTGCCCCCTCCAGAACCAGTGAGGAAGTCGCCCACTCCAGAGACTGTGGCCTTGCACTCCCCAGGACAGAGCAATGGGCCTGTTGCCACCTCCAGAACCAGTGGGGAAGTCACCCACCAGAGAGAATGTGACCTTGCACTCCCCAAGATAGAGCAATGGGCATGTTTCCCCCTCCAAAACCAGTGGGCAAGTCACCCACCTGAGAACAGTGGCTTTACACTCCCCAGAACAGAGGAATGGGCATGGAGCCCCCTCCAGAACCAGTGAGCTTGTTCCCGCATCTGGCTGAGCTGATCCTCCCTCCCCTGAGGTGCCTGCCCATTTTCAAACTGATGCCCCTGCAGTGTACTATCCGGATGAAGAAAGAAGAGTGGCCAGGGCACACCAATAGCATGAATCCTGATAATGTTCAAGAATAAGTAGAAAGTTCGTTCTTGGAAGATGATGTGTAGATATTTATTATAAGTGCAGGTAGAAAGTAGAAATCTCAATCAAAAGACTGCGGTGTACAAAATGACCATGTGTCCAGAGCAGCCAGATGGTGATAAATGGTCAAAGTTACAATAGGATGTTCGAATGTAACACTCTGCCAAAACCCCGACGCGCACGCACGGGTTTATTCGCTCCACAAATACTTGAGGCTTATCATGGCCATCATTTGCCTATACTATTTGATTTCTCCCAAGGACTCATGACTACCAGCAGCTTGATCTATGTACCTTTCGTGTTTACATATAAAGTTTTATATACATCTGAAGCCTTGACAAAGTCTTGAAGACGAAACATGTGTTGGCTGTTTTGCTGTATGGACTTATTGTACAGGATCAGGATTCATGCTATTGGTGTGCCCTGGCCACTCTTCTTTCAATATTTAGGCAACCACCCACTCTTCAGTGTGTGGCCCTCCGACACCTGTGGTGGCAGGTGTTAGGGCTAGCCTGGCACCCAACACCATATTGTTTAAATTTTATGACTTCGCTCGGCTTTCACTATTGACATACGCTTTGCAGATGTGCAAGCACTCTCTGACATCCGCCACCTTCTTCGCCTGACTTACTATGAAGTCAGGATTCGAGTTGGGCCCTATACTGTGCCCTGTGGCCATGTGGGCACTTTGAACATTGGACTGGGCAGTTTCCCTTTGTGTGCATGTGTACATATCTGTTTCATAGACAAATCAATTACGTTTTTTAGATGTTGATTTGATTACAATCACTTTGGTCAATACCTGTTGTCCTTGAATTATTCTGGCGTGAATCGGGTGCAAATAGTTTTTCGTGCGCAGCTTGTTGTGTGTATGGTGTGTGGGTGTGTTGGGTGTGTGTCGTGCATGTGTGTGTCACTCTCGTTTTCCTCCCTCCTTCCCTTGTGTGCTAGGCAGTTGTACTTACCATCATCGTCTTTGTCGGCGTTGAGGTTCCAGGTGGAGCGTAGCATAGAAGATCTTTGGGAAGACTTGCAGTTCGGGTTCCCTGGTGGCGTTGTTCTTCCCTGTGTCTCCGATAGTGAGTCCTTTCTCTTCTGTGATGAGTTTCCACCAGGCTTTTGATGGTGTTGGTACCGCTCCGGAAAAGGTGGGAATGTGCTGTGTCATAATATGGTAGGCGGTACTTTGTCTTCCGCCTGGCCGTTGATGGCTATTGCCCTGGCTGTCTATGGGAGATACACATGGTCATAATTTGTCACTAATTACCTCCAGCCTGTTGGCGGTATTACCGCTACTTTATCACTCACTGGCAGGATCATAATGAGGGACTATGGCCCTCATTACAACATTGGCGGTAAATGCTGCGTACCGTCGTGCAGAAGACTGCCAACACCGCTGCGGCGGTGAAATTCCGATACAGGTATTACGACCCACAGCTCAGAATCCGCCATAATACAGACACCCACACAAGTCCGCCACACCAAAGGTCAGTGATAAACTGCCGATAACAAAACCTCCACCGTCATGCCAACAGGAATACGCCCACACTATCACGACCCACGAATCCACGCGGCAATCTTTCAACTGCGGTATTCCATTAGCGGTACACACCGCCACGCTCAAAATACACACACATTTACAAAACACAACCACATTGGACAAATCGAAATCCTCACACCTGATACACATACACACACCACACCCACACACCCAATCCAATATAAAACACACACCATCACCCACAAACCCTTACTACCAAAAATTCAGAAAGAAGGCCAGAGAGAGACACCACCAGAAATAACACTAGCATCCACAGACAGAACAACATCATCACTCACACAACATCCACGCACCTCAAAAAACACACAACAACACATCCCCTCACACGTCACAACACACACCACCTCACACATCACCCACATCACATCATGGCACCACAACGACACCCCAGGTTCTCTGAGGAGGAGCTCAGGGTCATGGTGGAGGAAATCGTCCGGGTAGAGCCACAGCCATTCGGATCACAGGTGCAGCACACCTCCATTGCCAGGAAGATGGAGCTATGGCGCAAAATCGTCGACAGGGTCAACGCAGTGGGACAGCATCCAAGAACACGGGATGAAATCAGGAAGAGGTGGAACAACCTACGGGGAAGGTGCGTTCTGTGGTCTCAAGACACCAGATTTCAGTACAGAGGACTGGCGGTGGACCCCCACCTCCTCCCCCACAACTAACAACATGGGAGGAGCAAGTCTTGGCAATACTGCATCCTGAGGGGCTCGCAGGAGTAGCAGGAGGAATGGACTCTGGTAAGTCAACTCTTAACTATTATATTCCCCACCCTATCTGCATGCCATCATATACCCCCACCCTCACCCTCACCCCCATCACTCCAGCACCTCACATATGTCCCACTATTACAACCCACCCATCCCAATACCAAGCCCTGCATGCAACACAAAAGCAGGGACACCCATCACCAAAGCATGTCCACTAGAGATACCCACACAGACCCCAAACCAAATATCACACAAGGACCTAGACAAGAATGCAAGCACTGGAGTACAGGGTCACTCACCCGTTGCACACAATGGCCCACACAGATGTAATAATCATGCCTTTACAACCCTGCAGGACCCCTACCCAACGTCACCGGACAGGAGGTTCCAGACATACCCAGTCCACCCACAGAAGAGGCCCACAGTGATGACAGCAGCTCTGCACAATTGGATCAAGATGACTAGCCCGGCCCATCTGGGACCTCGGGACAGTCGGTTCCCCTAACACTGGCACAAGCCACCACAGAGCCTCCCCCCTCAGGAAACACCAGCACAGCACCCACCCAGCGGGCCCATCCCTCTGTCCCCAGGACACGTCAAACAGCAGTGTGTCCACCACTTCAGGGAACCCAGGCAAACCCACCACCCCAAGAAAATCAGGGACCTGAGGAAATGGCAGTGGGCACATGGTTCAGGGGACAGAGGAACAGGAAAACAGGGGAACTGGGAGGAAATCTGTGCGAAAGGGGGAGGACAGGCTCAGGGAACCCACTCTCCACGAGGCCCTCCCCAACATCATGGGAGCGTACCATCATTCCCAGGAGACGATGGCAACGGTACTGGCCAACTTTCAGGAGACCCAGCGGCTGCAGGAGGAACACTATCTGGGGATCAGGGAGGAACTGAAGTCCATTAACACAACCCTGGTCACCATTGTAGGGGTGCTTAAGGACCTTGTCAACACCAGGCCCCTGACACTAGCCTGAATGATGAACAGCCCTGCACCTCTGCCGGTGCTAGTGGACAGGAGGCACCACCACAGGACCACGACACCAGCACCCTACCCCCTGCAGATGGAGAGCCACCCTGCAAACGGTACCTGAGATCCAGGAACAAGACAGAGAACATTGCCAAGATCCCTAACAGGAAATGAGACCCCCCTCAATGTCACCCTTCTGTTCCACTTTGTCACCCTGTCCATCCTTCAACTTCCCTTGCTACACTTCCTATGCCCCTTTGGACAATCCACCTGTGAAACAAATAGACTGGACTCTGCCATGGATATTCCTCCACCATCACCCCTGCCAATTTTACAACCCCCTCCACTTATTTACACAGAAATAAACACACATCAATCACAAAACAATCGGGATTCAGTCTGTGCTTTCATTAATGTGTAATTGCAATAACTATGGAATATAGCATTGTCAATTTAATTGTCCACATACCGATGAAACACAGCTGTAGGGCTCGAGGAAATATAGCAGAGGGCATAAAGTGGGACCCACATCTGTTAAATGGAAAGTCAAAGTGATAAGTCAGGGTCCATACACTGGGTGAAAATGACAGACTTCTGATAGCTCAAACAATAGTATGAGATGTGTGAGGCAGTGACATCTTCTTACCTGTGTCTCACTAAAAGTATTGCTGGATAACGTTGTTTCTGTTTTCAATATCCTCTTCTTCTGCCTCCTCTTCTTCACAGTCCACAGGCTCCACAGCTGCCACAAGACCTCCAGCTGGACCATCCTCCTGCAGAAAAGGCACCTGTCGTCGCAAAGCCAGGTTGTGCAGCATACAGCAGGCCACGATGATCTGGCACACCTTCTTTGGTGAGTAGTAGAGAGAACCACCTGTCATATGGAGGCACCGGAACCTGGCCTTAGAAGGCCGAAGGTCCTTCGATCACCCTCCTAGTTCACCCATGTGCCTCATTGTAGCGTTCCTCTCCCCTTGTCCTGGGATTTCTCACTGGAGTCAGTAGCCATGACAGGTTCGGGTACCCAGAGTCACCTGCAAATTTCGAGGGACAACTGTTAGACACACTAACCCATGGGGACAACCCCAGACACCTATTCACACTGTATAGGGTCCTTGTCCTCACCTATTAGCCACACACAGTGCCTCTCATCACATAAGGGATGCTGCTATTCCTCAGAATGTAAGCGTCATGCACTGAGCCAGGAAATTTGGCATTCACATGGGAGATGTACTGGTCGGCCAAACACACCATCTGCACATTCATCGAATGGTAGCTTTTCCGGTTTCTGCACACCTGTTCACTCCTGCATGGGGGTACCAAGACCACATGCGTCCCATCAATGGCACCTATGATGTTGGGGATATGTCCCAGGGCATAGAAGTCACCTTTCACTGTAGGCAAATCCTCCATCTGAGGGAAAACGATGTAGCTGCACATGTGTTTCAGCAGGGCAGACAACACTCTGGACAGCACGTTAGAGAACATTGGCTGGGACATCCCTGATGCAATGGCCACTGTTGTTTGAAAAAACCCACTTGCCAGGAAATGGAGTACTGACAGGACCTGCACTAGAGGGGGTATCCCTGTGGGATGGCGGATAGCTAACATCAGGTCTAGCTCCAACTGGGCACACAGTTCATTGATTGTTGCACGATCAAGTCTGTAGGTGACTATTACGTGTCTCTCTTCCATTGTCAACAGGTCGAACAGCGGTCTGTACACCGGGGGATGTCGCCATCTCATCACCTTCCTCAGCGGACGTGCCCTATGGAGGAGAAGAGCGAGCAGAGAGTCAGCCTACACTGAGGTATCACAAAATGTAATTTTCACACATTTATAAATCCGGAATGTGCCTGCTACTGTGTGTATGCAAGGCCTAGATAGGTGTGACGCAGTTATTATTAAAGCCATGTGGCCCCCTGAAATGGCGGCTGCCTGACCTGCAGGTGGGACAAGGGGATATGAGGTAACTGCACTGACGTTCTACACCGTCGCGGTATGCGGTCAAAGACCGCGGCGCAATCCGGCATTGGTTAACATTGGACCCTATGGGTCAGAGGAGCCAATGACGATTTACGCCGGCGGTGACAGTATGCACTGCCGCAGATGTGACCGCCATTTTCTGTCTGTTCACTCACTAGATACCTGACCTTCAACAGGAGAGGGTCTACACTGCAAGTGCTGCTGTGACCTCAGTCTGGAAGCGATGATGGCTCATGTGTCTGGGGAAAGGTCCCCTGCCTTCACTTTGGAGGAGTTGGAGAAACTGGTAGATGGGGTCCGCCCCCAGTACACGCAACTGTACGGTCCTCCAGACAAACAGGTGAGTACACTGTGAGCATGCTGCATGGGCAATGCCTATTAGGAGTGGTGTGGATGGAAGATACATGGGGGGGACTGAGGCCTGCATGAGCGGACGGTGAGTGTATGTGCGTCAGGGCAAGGGTGGGAACGTGGGCCAATGATGGGTAAAGATCTTCCTTTTCCCCTGTACTATTCCTCTAGGTCAGCGCCCACCAGATGCCATCGCCAAGGATGTCCGGACCCTGGGGGTCCTCCACAGATGGCCGTAAAAGATGGGAGGACATTCGCCGCTGGAGCAAGAAGATGGCGGAGGCCCAGCTGGGGATGGCCTCCCAATGTGGGAGGGGTGCCCGTCGCACCATCACCCCCCTGATGTTCTGGATCCTGGCGGTGGCGTATCCGGAGTTGGATGGGCGCTTGTGGGCATCACAGCAGCCACAAGGGGGTGAGTACAGTCACATTCATCGGACTGCATTACGAGGTATCTGGGTGGGGGAGGTGGGCAGTGGGTTCCCCTAAGCCAGTGCCAGCTTGGTAGGCAAGGTCCCTTGAGAGGCAGATTCAGTGGAACCCCAGCCCCACTAGTGGTTAGTGCCATCTACACCTAGTCAGGCTCCTGTGACTTCCATGTGTGCAGCAATCGGGCTAAGGCCTTGTACCCCATGGGCATGTGAATAATCTAGGAACAATAAGTGCATGGCTTAGTGCAGAGTGATGCTGTGTCTGTAGTGTCCGCCAACGGTAGTGGTGTTGCATGCATTGAACATGTCTTTCTTCTGTCTCCCCCCCCTTTTTGTGGTCTCCCTGTTCTTGTGTGCAATAGCATCATCAGGTGGAGGAGCAGTGGCAACGGAGCAGGATGGAGCAGCATCCCACTTGGGCCCTGGAGGGCGAAACAACAGAGTCAGAAGCCACCAGTGGGATGGAGGGCGAGGGGAGCTACACGGCGGGGACACGAGGTGACAGCAGTGACAGCGACCCCTCCTCTGATGGGAGCTCCCTTGCGGTGGCGGGCCCCTCTGTGCCCACCGCATCAACAGGTACAGCCGCCACCCCCCCTACCAGCACCGCCCTCCTAGCAACCCATCAGCGTGTGTCCTGTGCCCGCTCACCCAGGAGGGTGGGCATCTCCTTCACCCCAGGCACCTCAGGCCCTGCCCCAGTCAGCCCTGCTGGCCTCAGTGAGGAGGCTATTGACCTCCCGAGATCCCTCACTGTTGGGCAGTCTACCATTCTGAATGCCATCCAGGGTGTTGAGAGGCATTTGCAACATACAAATGCATACCTGGAGGGCATTCATTCTGGCCAGGCAGCCCAACAGAGAGCATTTCAGGCTCCGGCCTCAGCACTGATGGCAGCAATTGTCCCCGTGTCCAGCCTCCCCCCTCCAACTTCCTCTACCCAGACCCAATCCCCTGTACCACAGCCTATCCCATGCACACCATCAGACCAGCATGCACACACCTCAACACACAAAAGTGGCTCAGGCAAATATAAGCACCACACATCCCACAGGCACTCACACAAGCATCATACCCATGTAGACATACCAACATCCACTGCCTCCACTGTGTCCCCCTCCTCCACGTCTCCCTCCTCCCTCCCAGTCTCGTCTCCACTCACACCTGCATGCACTACATCTTCAGCCACTACCTCCATCACCAGCACGCCCATCAACACACACCACTCACGTGCACGCACCACCCCCACTACCATTCACACATCCCCTGTGTCCTCTCCCAGTGTGTCAGTGAGTCCTCCTCCCAAAGTACACAACCGCAGGCACACACCCACCCAACAGCCATCCACCTCAGAACAGCCTCCAGACCATGCACCTTCACCCAAATTCAGCAGATGTACACCTCCTACAACCACTACCTCTTCCTCCACTCCCAAACCCCCTTCATCTACCCATCCCAGTGTGTCTAAAAATCTTTTTCTGGCTAATATTGACCTCTTCCCTACACCTCCCCCCTCGTCCGTCCCGTAGGGCCAGGCTTTCCAGGTCCCAACCCAGCACCTCGGCCACCACATCCCCAGGCACAGTGGTGCCAGCAACTGCGGGCTATTGGAGAGCGCCAACCATCAGGGATGCCAGTGTGCCACGGAGCGAGGGCAAGGACATTCCGCCACCTGCCAAGGTACAAAAGTTGCCTACATCCCAGAGGGAGAAGCAGAAAACACCTGCCACCAAGAGGTCAGGGAAATCGAAAGCGGATAGTGGCAAGACAGCTGCGCCATCATCAAAGGTGGGGAAGGGACAGAAACTGAAGGGCAGGTTAGGAGAGGGAATGGTGGCACCGACTGGGAGACCAGTGTCACACCTTCTTTCCATGTCAACGCCAACCTGTACGGTGGAGAAGACCGCTACCTGCACCACCACCTGCACGCCGCCAGCACCGCTGCCACAGAGCCCGCCGCCGGCACTGCTGCCACAGAGCCCACCATCAGCACCACTGCCACAGAGCCCGCCGCCACAGAGCCCGCAACTAGCACCGCCACCACAGAGCCTGCAACCAGCACCACAGCTACAGAGCCCGCAACCAGCACCACTGCCACAGAGCCCGCCGCAAGCACAGCCGCCACAGAGCCCGCAACCAGCACCGCCGCCACAGAGCCCGCAGCCAGCACTGCCGCCACAGAGCCCACAACTAACACCACTGCCACAGAGCCCGCCGCCGGCACTGCTGCCACAGAGCCCACCATCAGCACCACTGCCACAGAGCCCGCCGCCACAGAGCCCGCAACTAGCACCGCCACCACAGAGCCTGCAACCAGCACCGCAGCTACAGAGCCCGCAACCAGCACCACTGCCACAGAGCCCGCCGCAAGCACAGCCGCCACAGAGCCCGCAACCAGCATCGCCGCCACAGAGCCCGCAGCCAGCACTGCCACCACAGAGCCCACAACTAACACTACTGCCACAGAGCCCGCTGCCAGCACCGCCGTCTCAAAGCCCGCCGCAAGCACAACCACCACAGAGCCCACCGCAAGCCTCGCCGCGACTGACACTGCCGCAGGCACCGCCGCGACTGACCCCGCCACAAGCACTACCAGTGGCCCCGCGACATCCTGAGCCAGTGGCACCACCGCAGACATGGTTGCCATCCCCAGTGGTCAGTCGTCCGAGGCTGGTGGTGAGCTCCAGCAGCCTGGGCATCTTCCATGAAGCATCACTTTCAGTGGAGAAAGGCATCCACTCCCTCAGTCCTTGGCAGGATGAAGCACTCTGGGCACAAAGCCTCCTCCAGAACCAGTGGAGAGATACATCCACTATCTCAGTCCTTGGCAGGATGAAGCACTCTGGGCACAAAACCCCCTCCAGAACCAGTGGAGAGATACATCCACTACCTCAGTCCTTGGCAAGATGAAGCACTCTGGGCACAAAGCCCCCTCCAGAACCAGTGGAGAGATACATCCACTACCTCAGTCCTTGGCAGGATGAAGCACTCTGGGCACCAAGCCCCCTCCGGAACCAGTGGAGTATTACATCCACTACCTCAGTCCTTGGCAGGATGAAGCACTCTGGGCACAAAGCCCCCTCCAGAACGAGTGGAGACTGTTATCCACTTGAGAGACTGTGGCTTTGCATTCCCCAGGATAAAGCAGTGGTCAACCCACCCACTGCTAATACTTGAGAGACTGTGGCTTTGCACTCCCCAGGATGAAGCAGTGGGCAACCCACCGACTGAAAAGACTTGAGAGACTGTGGCTTTGCATCCCCAGGAGAAAGCATTGGGCAACCCACCCACTTGAGAGACTTGAGAGACTGTGGTTTTGCACTCCCCAGGGTAAAGCAGTGGGCAACCCACCCACTTGAGAGACCTGAGAGACTGTGGCTTTGTACTCCCCAGGATAAAGCAGTCGGCAACCCACCCACTTGAGAGACTGTGGCTTTGCACTCCCCAGGATAAAACAATGGGCAACCCACCCACTTGAGCGACGTGAGAGACTGTGGCTTTGCACTCCCAAGAATACATCAATGGGCATGGAGCCCCCTCGGGGAGAAGTGGCGTTGTGCATTCATCAGGCTGAGGTGCCCCCCCGTCCCCCTCCCCCTGAGGTGCCTATATATTTTCAGTCTGATGCCCCAGCAGTGTTCTCTCCTTTTGGAGTCAGTTGTCTAGTGTGGGCCTCGCCCATGCATTTTGGGCCCAGTGGTCCACAGACAATGATTGGCACACTATCCAGAGTTGTGTACTTGGTGTACATAATTGTATATACTGGATTTTGAGTTTTGACTACTGGATTTTTATTGATTACAATTGTTCAAATCATTTCCTTTTGTCCTTGCGTTATTCAAGGGGGGTTGGAGGGGTGTAAATGTAATGTTGCTGCATGTATCTGTGTGTATGGTGTTGTGGTTGAGGGTGGGGGGTTGCGTGTGTGTGTCACTCTCTTTTCCCTCCTCCTCCCCTGTGTTGTAGGTGCAGTACTCACCATGGTCGTAGCCGCCGTCGTTGGAGCTCCTGACAGAGGAGCTGGAAGACCATCGCCGGCAGGATCTGCAGTTCTGGCTCCATGGCGTCCTGGTTCCTCGTGGGGTGTGGAGAGGTCAGTGATTTTCCTTTCTGTGTACTGTTTCCGCCGTGTTTTTATTCGTGTTGGTTCCGCCCCGGAAAAGGTGGCGGATTGCCGGGTTGTGATAGAGTGGGCGGTACATTGTCTTCCGCCTGTCTGTTGGCGGTTACCGCCGTGCTGTTTGTTTGTACTGCCGTGGCGGTCGGAGTGTTAAAGTGGATGTCTATGTTGGCGGTTTCCGCCGTGGTCGTGATTCCATTTTTTTTTTCCACCGGCCTGTTGGCTGTATTACCGCCACTTTAACACTGACCGCCAGGGTTGTAATAAGGGCCTATGTCTTTAGTTCCTTGCTCAGTGGGATGGGGAAACTATGCCTTTAGTTCCTATCCTAGAAGGACAGGGGCTCTGTCTCTAGATCTTATCCTAGTGGGACAGGGGACTATGTGATATGCCTCCAGTTCTTAGGGACTATGGGGCTGATTACGATAATGGCAGTCCAAGAACCGCCATGTTGGCGGTCCAAACACCAACCCGCTGGCTGAGCGGACCGCTATATTACAAGTCTAGCAGTCAAACAAACAGAAAACCGCCAGCGGTCTTCCAGCACCACCAGGCAGCACAGACCGGTGCGGTCTCCTGGAAGTGCAAACAGGCCGGGGGAGACCATGTTTCTGCTGGACCCATTACGAGGTTGCACACCACCAATATGACCGTGGTGGTCCAACCACCAGGGAGAAGCTGGCAGAGACAGACAGTATAAAGGGAGACACCGACTTGCAGACAGCCATGCATGTCCAGAGCCGCCATTGATCCCACGAATAACGTCATGCTGATGCTCCTGCTCGCCGAAAGTCAACTAAATCAATGCCGATGTGGACAGCAACCATAAGTATACACACCTACCTGTAACATCATCCCTTTAAACCCCTTCCCTGCCAGGCCTTTTCCCCTCCTGTGCCGAGCCTGTTTTTGACTATTTGGGGCAGTTCAAGCTTAGGCCCTCATAACTTTTTGTCCACATAAGCTATCCACGCCAAATGTGCGTCCTTTTTTACCAACATCCTAGGGATTTCAGGGGTACCCAGAGTTTGTGGGTTCCCCTGGAGGAGACCAAGAAATGAGCCAAAATACAGCAAAAATGTTTTTTTTTAAAGAAATGGGAAAAAAGGGCTGCAGAAGAAGGCTTGTGTTTTTTCCCCTGAAAATGGCATCAACAAAGGGTCTGTGGTGAAAAATTACCATCTTCCCAGATTTCAGGAACAGGCAGACTTGAATCAGAAAACCAAATTTTTCAACACAATTTTGTCATTTTACTGGGACATACCCCATTTTTACTATTTTTTTGTGCTTTCAGCCTCCTTCCAGTCAGTGACAGTAATAAGTGTGAAAACGATGCTGCATCCTGGAAAGCTAAACATTTTTTTTTAAATAAAAAAAATTCTGAATTCAGCAAGGGGTCCTTTGTGTAGATCCTACAAGGTTTTCCTACAGAAAATAACAGCTGAAATAAACAAATATTGAAATTGAGGTGAAAAAAACTGCAATTTTTCTCCATGTTTTGCTCTGTATCTTTTTCCTGCGATTTCAGCTTTTTTAAAGCAATATAGCGTTATGTCTGTTTGAGGCTTCTGGTTGAGACAATATATAGGGCTTGTAGGATCATCAAGAACCCTCGGAACCCAGAACCAATAAAGGAGCTGCACCTTGCAATGGGTTTTCATTCTATACCGGGTATACAGCAATTCATTTGCTGAAATATAAAGAGTGAAAAATAGGTATCAAGAAAACCTTTGTATTTCCAAAATGGACACAAGATAAGGTGTTGAGAAGCAGTGGTTATTTGCACATCTCTGAATGATGGGGACCTGTAGGAAGTTGGCTCTGTATGTGCTATTTCAAAGTAAGGAATAGCATGCACAGAGTCCAAGGGTTCCCCTTAGAGGTAAAATAGTGGTAAAAATAGATAATACTAATGCTCTATTTTGTGGTAGTGTGGTCGAGCAGTAGGCTTATCCAAGGAGTAGTGTTAAGCATTTGTTGTACATACACATAGACAATAAATGAGGTACACACACTCAG
The DNA here is from genome assembly GCF_031143425.1 of Pleurodeles waltl. Taxonomy (NCBI): domain Eukaryota; kingdom Metazoa; phylum Chordata; class Amphibia; order Caudata; family Salamandridae; genus Pleurodeles; species Pleurodeles waltl. The sequence goes on along the minus strand of NC_090436.1, from coordinate 964,375,590 downwards.
AGACAAATCCAGCCAATAGGTTTTTATATAGAAAAATATCTTTTCTTAGTTTATTTTAAGAACCACAGGTTCAAATTCTACATGTAATATCTCATTCGAAAGGTATTGCAGGTAAGTACTTTAGGAACTTCAAATCATCAAAATTGCATGTATACTTTTCAAGTTATTCACAAATAGCTGTTTTAAAAGTGGACACAGTGCAATTTTCACAGTTCCTAGGGGAGGTAAGTATTTGTTAGGTTAACCAGGTAAGTAAGACACTTACAGGGCTTAGTTCTTGGTCCAAGGTAGCCCACCGTTGGGGGTTCAGAGCAACCCCAAAGTCACCACACCAGCAGCTCAGGGCCGGTCAGGTGCAGAGTTCAAAGTGGTGCCCAAAACACATAGGCTAGAATGGAGAGAAGGGGGTGCCCCGGTTCCGGTCTGCTTGCAGGTAAGTACCCGCGTCTTCGGAGGGCAGACCAGGGGGGGTTTTGTAGGGCACCGGGGGGGACACAAGTCCACACAGAAATTTCACCCTCAGCAGCGCGGGGGCGGCCGGGTGCAGTGTAGGAACAGGCGTCGGGTTCGCAATGTTAGTCTATGAGAGATCTCGGGATCTCTTCAGCGCTGCAGGCAGGCAAGGGGGGGATTCCTCGGGGAAACCTCCACTTGGGCAAGGGCGAGGGACTCCTGGGGGTCACTTCTCCAGTGAAAGTCCGGTCCTTCAGGTCCTGGGGGCTGCGGGTGCAGGGTCTCTCCCAGGCGTCGGGACTTTAGGTTCAAAGAGTCGCGGTCAGGGGAAGCCTCGGGATTCCCTCTGCAGGCGGCGCTGTGGGGGCTCAGGGGGGACAGGTTTTGGTACTCACAGTATCAGAGTAGTCCGGGGGTCCCTCCTGAGGTGTTGGATCGCCACCAGCCGAGTCGGGGTCGCCGGGTGCAGTGTTGCAAGTCTCACGCTTCTTGCGGGGAGCTTGCAGGGATCTTTAAAGCTGCTGGAAACAAAGTTGCAGCTTTTCTTGGAGCAGGTCCGCTGTCCTCGGGAGTTTCTTGTCTTTTCGAAGCAGGGGCAGTCCTCAGAGGATGTCGAGGTCGCTGGTCCCTTTGGAAGGCGTCGCTGGAGCAGGATCTTTGGAAGGCAGGAGACAGGCCGGTGAGTTTCTGGAGCCAAGGCAGTTGTCGTCTTCTGGTCTTCCTCTGCAGGGGTTTTCAGCTAGGCAGTCCTTCTTCTTGTAGTTGCAGGAATCTAGTTTCTAGGTTCAGGGAGAGCCCTTAAATACTAAATTTAAGGGCGTGTTTAGGTCTGGGGGGTTAGTAGCCAATGGCTACTAGCCCTGAGGGTGGGTACACCCTCTTTGTGCCCCCTCCCAAGGGGAGGGGGTCACATCCCTAATCCTATTGGGGGAATCCTCCTTCTACAAGATGGAGGATTTCTAAAAGTCAGAGTCACCTCAGCTCAGGACACCTTAGGGGCTGTCCTGACTGGCCAGTGACTCCTCCTTGTTTTTCTCATTATCTCTCCTGGACTTGCCGCCAAAAGTGGGGGCTGGGTCCAGGAGGCGGTCATCTCCACTAGCTGGAGTGCCCTGGGGCATTGTAACACGAAGCTTGGGCCTTTGAAGCTCACTGCTAGGTGTTACAGTTCCTGCAGGGGGGAGGTGTGAAGCACCTCCACCCAGAGCAGGCTTTGTTTCTGTCCTCAGAGAGCACAAAGGCTCTCACCGCATGAGGTCAGACACTCGTCTCTCAGCAGCAGGCTGGCACAGACCAGTCAGTCCTGCACTGAACAATTGGGTAAAATACAGGGGGTATCTCTAAGATGCCCTCTGTGTGCATTTTTTAATAAATCCAACACTGGCATCAGTGTGGGTTTATTATTCTGAGAAGTTTGATACTAAACTTCCCAGTATTCAGTGTAGCCATTATGGAGCTGTGGAGTTCGTTTTTGACAGACTCCCAGCCCATATACTCTTATGGCTACCCTGCACTTACAATGTCTAAGGTTTTGCTTAGACACTGTAGGGGCATAGTGCTCATGCACATATGCCTTCACCTGTGGTATAGTGCACCCTGCCTTAGGGCTGTAAGGCCTACTAGAGGGGTGACTTACCTATGCCACAGGCAGTGGGTGGTTGGCATGGCACCCTGAGGGGAGTGCCATGTCGACTTAGTCATTTTCTCCCCATCAGCACACACAAGCTGGCAAGCAGTGTGTCTGTGCTGAGTGAGGGGTCCCTAGGGTGGCATAAGACATGCTGCAGCCCTTAGAGACCTTCCCTGGCATCAGGGCCCTTGGTACCAGGGGTACCAGTTACAAGGGACTTACCTAGGTGCCAGGGTTGTGCCAATTGTGGAAACAATGGTACATTTTAGGTGAAAGAACACTGGTGCTGGGGCCTGGTTAGCAGGGTCCCAGCACACTTCGCAGTCAAGTCAGCATCAGTATCAGGCAAAAAGTGGGGGGTAACTGCAACAGGGAGCCATTTCTTTACAGGACCCCATACTAGCATGTGAATTACAGGGCATTTCTTAAATAGACGTCTTTTTCACACACTGTCTTACATTTGGAAGGAAAAAATGTAGAGAAAGGCAAGGGGCAATAACACTTGTTTTTCTATTCTGTATTCCCCCAAGTCTCCCTATAAAAATGGTACCTCATTTGCGTGGGTAGGCCTAATGCTTGCGACAGGAAACAAAACATGGACACATCACATTTCCCGAAAGAAACAGACCTGTTTTTTGCAAAGTGCCTAGCTGTGGATTTTGGCCTCTAGCTCAGCCGGCACCTAGGGAAACCTCCCAACCTGTGCATACCTAGGGGAATCCAAGATGGGGTGACTTTTGCAGCTCTCACCAGGTTCTGTTACCCAGAATCCTTTGCAAACCTTAAAATTTGGCAAACAAAACATTTTTTCCTCTCATTTCGGTGACAGAAAGTTCTGGAATATGAGAGGAGCCACACAATTCCCTCCACCCAGCGTTCCCCAAGTCTCCCGATAAAAATGGTACCTCACTTGTGTGGGTGGGAATGGCGCCAGCGACAGGAAATCCCCCAAAACACAACGTGGACACATCACATTTTCCCCAAGAAAACAGAGCTGTTTTTTGCAAAGTGCCTAGCTGTGGATTTTGCCCTCTAGCTCAGCCGGCACCTAGGGAAACCTACCAAATCTGTGAATTTTTGAAAACTAGACACCTAGGGGAAACCAATATGGGGTGACTTGTGGGGCTCTTTCAAGGTTCTATTACCCAGAATCCTCTGCAAACCTAAAAATTTGGCCAAAAAACACTTTTTCCTCATATTTCGGTGACAGGAAGTTCTGGAATCTGAGAGGAGCCACAAATTTACTTCCACCCAGCGTTCCCCCAAGTCTCCTGTTCAAAATGATACCTCACCTGTGTGGGTAGGCCTAGCGCCCACAACTGGAAATGCCCCAAAACACAACATGGACACGTTACATTTTTCCAAAACAAAAATAACAGGTCTGTTTTTTTGTAAAGTGCCTAGCTGTGGATTTTGGCCTCTAGCTCAGCCAGCACCTAGGGAAACCTACCAAACCTGCGCCTTTATGAAAACTAGACAACTAGGTGAATCCAAGATGAGGTGACTTGTGGGGCTCTCACCATGTTCCGTTACCCAGAATCCTTTGCAAACCTCAAGATTTGGCCCCAAAAAATGTTTTCCTCACATTTCAGTGACAGAAAGTTCTGGAATCTGAGAGGAGCCACAAATTTCCTTCTACTCAGTATTCCCCCAAGTCTGCCGATAAAAATGGTACCTCACTTGTGTGGGTAGGCTTAGTGCCCACGAAAGGAAATGACCCAAAACACTATCTAGACACATCAAAATTATCAAATACAAAACTACCTGTTTTTGCGTGAGGGGGGGCACCTGCGTTTTTGGTTATGGGCTCAGCAGCCATCTACGAAAACCTACCAAACCCAAACATTTCTGAAAACTCGACACCCGAGGGAGTCCAGGGAGGTGTGACTTGCGTGGATCCCCCAATGTTTTCTTACCCAGAATCCTCAGCAAACCTCAAATTTAGTTAACAAATCACAAACAAGTGAAATTGAGGGAGAGCCAAAGCGGGTCCAAAAGGGCAGTTTGAAAAAAAACATTTTTAGGCTGACAAGTCCAGCAGACTTTTTATCGTTATAGATGAAACAATGCTGGGTGGTAGGAATTTTGTGGATTCCTGCAGATTCCGGAATGTCCCATCAAAGAAATGTGGGAAAAATGTGTGAAATGGTGTGGGGTGCATGTGAAGCACACCACCCTGCAATCAACCAGATGTTTAGTTTTCAGATGTGTCTAGGTCTTGTGGATTTTTCTGCATGGCGGAGTCCCAAAGTCCAAAAAGTGCAGCACTCACCATTCCCTGGCATCTAGTCGACTTTCTTCCCACCCTGGGGAGTGGATCTGGGGTAATTTCCCTACCTGGCCACTGGTGGGCAGAACAACTTTGGCCCCATTGATTTGGGGTGGGAGCATGGGCATACCACCACCCTCTTATTTTGAAACAAAAATCTTCCCTGTTTCTGTTGGGCTTTCTGCCCCCCCTTGGGGGCAGATGAGCCTTCCAAAAATAGGCCAATCTGGCCAACAGTAATGTACCCCCATAGAGAGCGACCCTTGCCCAAGGGGCTGCCCCCCCCAAACAAAACACACACACCAATCCCTGGTGTCTAGTGGTTTCTGCCCCCCCTTGGGGGCAGATCGGTTTAATAGAAATAGGCCGATCTGCCTCCAAGGGGAGCAGAAATGGCCTAAAATAAATCCCCCCCCATGGGTGCGACCTTTGCCTAAGAGGTCGTTCCCCATGTGAGAAATTAGCACAAATAAAATAATCCCTGGTGCCTAGTGATTTCTGCCCCTCTTGGGGCAGATTGGCCTAACTAAAATAGATTGATCTGCCCCAAGGGGGGCAGAAATGGCCTAAATACAATTTTACAATTTTACCCCCGGGGTAGCGACCCTTGCCTAAGGGGCAGCTCCCCTTATGCGCAAGTATTAAAAAAAACTTCCCTGGTGTCTAGTGGTTTCTGCCCCCCTTCGGGGCAGATTGATCTAATAAAATAGGCCGATCTGCCCCCAAGGGGGCAGAAATGGCCTAAATACAATTTTCCCCCCAATGGAGCGACCCTTGCCTGAGGGATCGCTCCCCATACATAAAAACATAAATATATATATATCCCTGGTGTCTAGAGGTTTCTGCTCCCACAGGGGGCAGATCGGCCTAATCATAATAGGCCAATCTACCCCCAGGGGACAGAAAAGGCCTAGAAATATTTTGCCCCCCGGGGAGTGGCCCTTGCCCAAGGGGCAGCTCCCTTTATGCGTAAGTAGAAAAAAAAATTCCCTGGTGTCTAGTGGTTTCTGCCCCCCCCCGGGGCAGATCGGCCAATTATATTAGGCTGATCTGCCCCCAGGAGGGTCAGAAATGGCCTAAAAATAATTTGGCCCCCCGGGGAGCGACCCTTGTTGTAATACTCCAGATTGTACCGCCAGCATGTTGGCGGTACAATCGCCGAAACAGCCCTGGTTGTAATGAGGCCCATAGGCCCTCATTTCGACCTCAACGGTCTTTTTCAAAGACCGCCGAGGTACCGCCGTGCTGAAGACAGCCAGTGCAGGCGGTTTTCCGTGCAGCGTATTATGACTGCGGGCAGCCCTCCTTCCTTTTTCGGATGGAGAGCCGCCAGCAGCCATGCTGGCGGTCGGCAGGGAAGTGGAGGCTGCTCCACCTCCACCGCCCTGTCATCAGAACACCGCCCACCGAATCACGTTCCATAATCCGGTGTGGCGGTGTTCTGGTGACGGGTAGCTGGCGGCGGGGCAGCCCCCATGGAACCCGTCCCCTCCCGGAGGATCAACGGACAAGGTAAGTTGATTATCCGTTAGGGGAGGGGGGTGTTGTGTGTTGCCCAGACCCCAGGAGGGCAGAATCCTGTCTGAGGGTTGGTAGCAGCGGTAGGTGCAGAGAAAACCCCAGAGAGCTAGTTTGGCAGTACCCGGGGTCCATGCCGGAGCCCCGGGGATGCATGGGATTGGCACCCCAACACCAGATTTGGCTTGGGAAGACAATTTCATGATTTTAGACATGTTACATGGCCATGTTCGGAGTTACCATTTTGAAGCTACATTTAGGTAGTAACCTATATGTGGTGCACGCATGTAATGGTGTCCCCGCACTCACAAAGTCTGGGGAAATTGCCCTGAACAATGTGGGGGCACCTTGGCTACTGCAAGGGTGCCCTCACACTTAGTAACTTTGCACCTAACCTTCACCAAGTGAGGGTTAGACATATAGGTGGCTTATAAGTTACTTAAGTGCAGTGTAAAATGGCTGTGAAATACCGTGGACGTTATTTCACTCAGGTTGCAGTGGCAGTCCTGTATAAGAATTGTGTGAGCTCCCTATGGGTAGCAAAAGAAATGCTGCAGCCCATAGGGATCTCCTGGAACCCCAATACCCTGGGTACCTAGGTACCATATACTAGGGAATTATAAGGGTGTTCCAGTGTGCCAATCAGAATTGGTGAAAATAGTCACTAGACTGCAGTGACAATTTTAAAAGCAGAGAGAGCATAAACACTGTGGTTCTGGTTAGCAGAGCCTCAGTGATACAGTTAGGCACCACACAGGGAACATATAGGCCACAACTATGAACACTGGGGTTCTGGCTAGCAGGATCCCAGTGACACAGGCAATAACAAACTGACACACAAGTAAAAATGGGGGTAACATGCCAGGCAATATGGTACTTTCCTACAGCCACACCACCAGGGAGCTTCCATCGCAGGAGGAATCAGAGTCATTTGTATCAGTTCCATTCTCCCCCATGGTGCTCCCCTCGCCCTCCAACCCACTGGTCCTCTCGACATTGGTGGACTCTGCCTCCTGGATCCCGTTGGCTGCAGCTCCCTTACTCACCAGTGTCCCTGCTCCTTTGATTGATGATGCCAATGCACACATGGACAGGATGACAAAAGGAGAGGGGGAGAGAGAAAGGGAGCTTAGGGTCAATCACAGCATAAACAGCACAGATGACATACACATCACAATCACTCACTGGTACTAAGAATGGGCACTATGGACCACAGTGGCATACCATTGCTTAGGAACTACAACAGGTAGGACCCAAAACTACCATCTGCACACCTAGTGGGACCACCTGTCTGCCATGACAAGCTAGCTACATAGCAATACCAAATATGCATACCACCCTACATACCTAAGCAGGACCACTCAGGAATGTCTAAACCAGCATGTTGGGGCATCCACTGACTAGAGACCTGCACCCAATCCCATGCCAGGCAACAAACAATGAATATCACACACACTGTCTCACCCCCTTGTGGCTGCTGTGCTGCCCTCAAGGGCCCATCCAGCTCTGTGTAGGCCACCATCAGTATGCAGGCCATTAAGGGGGTCAGGCTACGACGAGCACCCCTCCCTTGTTGGGAGGCCATCCCCAGCTGGGCCTCCGCGGTTTCCTGCAGTGGGTGCTCCACGGGCTATGGACCCCCAGGGTCCACACGTCCTTGACGATGGCACGCCACAACCCCTTTTTCTGATGAGCGCTGACCTGCAGAGGGGACACAGACAGAAGGACACCATAAACCAGACAATCCATCCTGTCACACATATGGCCTACATACTGCATTTGCCCCTCATCAAACACACACATGACCCATACCTCTGCATTCACATTTCCTGCAGCCCTACCCCCCAAATGACACATTGCTAGCACACACATACATCTACATGCAGCCATGTAACATGCAAAATACCCATGGTGTACTCACCTGTTGGTCTGGAGGGCCATACAACTGCCCATAGAAGGGGTAGGACCCCATCCACAAGCCTCTCCAACTCCTCCAATGTGAAGGCTCAGGCCCTTTCCCCTGTTGCAGGAGCCATGGCAGGTTCCAGACACAGGTCACAGCAGCACATATAGTGGAGATGTCGCCCATTGGAAAGTCAGGAATCAAGTTAAGTGGTAGAAAGAAAATGTCAGCCACGGCTGCAGCGGTGAACACCGTCACTGCCAGCATTGATCATCATTGGTTCCTGTACTCCATAGAGCCCTGTGTAGCCAATGAGGAATTGCACGGCGGTGTAGACCGCCTTCTGCCATGATGCCTAACGCCAGCAGAGTGAGGTCACTTCCACCTGTCCCTGCATACAGGACAGGCGGTTGCCATTTCCTACTGCTTGTACTCATGTATTGAAATAAAATGTGTGTCATTGGTGTCAACTGTCCACACCTAGAAAATTCTCGTGTCCAACATACATACATGCTCTGTGTATTCTGATGTTGTGTGTCCAGAAGTCCTGTTGTCACACCCATTTAATTTTGGCTCACTTAGATACCAACCACTGCGGAGCAATAGGAGGAGGAGGAGGCAAGCACCCGCATACAGACCCCTTGTGGACTTTGCTACACTAGAGGACAGGCACATCATACTCACTTATCGTCTGGACAGGGCCACAATCAAAGAGCTGTCTGCACAACTGGAGCCTGATCTGCTACCTGCTATCTGTTGCACCTCAGTAATTCCCCCTCTTGTGCAGGTAATAACAGTGCTCCATTTCCTGGCAACAGGTTCTTTCCAGGTGACTGTCTGCTTGGCTGTAGGAATGTCAAAGCCTGTGTTCTCGATTGTGCTTGGAAGGGTTTTGGCTGCCTTACTCAAACACATGTGCAGCTACATCACATTCCCCCAGGTTGATAATTTCCCCACTATGAAGGCTGGATTCTACCCAATGGGATGCATACCACATGTGATTGGGGCCATTAACGGGATCCATATTGCCTTAGTCCCTCCCAGGGCTAATGAATAGGTGTACAGGAATAGGAAGTTTCCACTCTCTCAATGTCCAAATGGTGTGCCTTGCTGACCAGTACATCTCCCACGTCACTGCCACGTATCCTGGATCTGTGCATGATGCCTTTGTCTTGAGGAATAGCAGTGTCCCACAACTGATGGCACGACTACAGAGGCACAGAGTGTGGCTTATAGGTGAGCTTCAGTCCCCCCCAATGTATGTCAGTGTATGCCGACAGAAGTCATACCCCCAGGCGATTGTGCATGGCTAATGTGTTTCCCTCACTTCTTCCAGGTTACTCCAGCTACCCAAACCTGTCCTGGCTGTTGACCCTTGTAAGGAATCCAAGAGCAGGGGTGGAGAATAGGTACAATAATGCTCATGGGAGTACCAGAAGGATTGTGGAATGCACCTTCGGTCTCCTGAAGGTCAGGTTCTGGTGCCTCCGTTTGACAGGTGGATCCCGCTGCTACTCCCCTGAGAAGGTCTGCCAGATTGTGGTAGTGTGCTGCATGTTGCACAACTTTGCCCTCAGATGCCATGTGCCCTATCCGCAGGATGAGGGGTGACAATGCACCTGTGGCAGCAGTGGACACTGAGGACAGTGAGGGAGAAGGAGGATGTGGACAACAGGATACACATAATTCAGCAGTACTTCCAATGACACTCAGGTAAGACTGTTGATCTTTACAGTTCTCCATTTAAGTGATGTACTATGTGGCTGTAGTATAATGCCAGTCACTACCTTTGCATCCCAGTTAACTGTCACCTATGCCTTCCCTTATTGCGGATGTTGGTGTGGTTACAACAGTGTAATGCTGTGATGTGTACAGACTGCTGAGACACATTTGTAGGATGGATCAACATGTAACTGGACATTTACACTAGTTCATGCAATTCATACCAGTTCTATACATTGTACATTACCTTCAGATAAAGCAGCATCACTCAAGTTGTGTCCAAGGGTGTTTATTAATATTTGGTATACAATGCAAAGTGCAATAGAGGGGGCTGATGGTTGGGAAAAATCCTGTGTAGTGGGCCAGTCTGTTTGTGTCACAGATCCAGTGTCCAAGGGACCATAGGAAGGGGAGCAATGGAAGTTCAAAGTGGACAAGGTGACACAGTGGAACACAAGGGGGACATTCTGGAGAGGCTCATTTCCTGGTGGTGTTCTTAGTCTTGTCAATTGTCTCTGGTCTCTATATGGGTCGCAGGGAACGTGTGCGGGATGGTTTACCTTCTGCAGGGGGCGGGGTGCTGGTGTGGTGGTCTTGTGGCGGTCCCTCCTGTCCACTAGCGCCGGCGGAGGTGGTGGGCAGTTCATCGTCCATGCTAGTGTCAAGGGCCCCTTGTTGTGCCACAGTGTCCCTCCTGGTGTTGAGTACTTCCTTCAGCACCCCTACGATGGTGCCCAGGGTGGAATTGATGGTTCTGAGTTCCTCCCTAAAGCCCAAATACTGTTCCTCCTGCAGGCGCTGGGTCTCCTGAAACTTGGCCAGTACCATTGCCATTGTTTCCTGGGAGTGGTGGTAGGCTCCCATGATGGAGGAGAGGGCCTCGTGGAGAGTGGGCTCCCTGTGCCTGTCCTCCCCCTGTCGCCCAGCAGCCCTCTCAGTTCCCTTGTGTTCCTGGGCCTCCGTCCCCTGGACCGTGTACCCACTGCCACTGCCCCCATTTCCCTGTTGTTGTTGGGGTGGTGGGTTAGCCTGGGTTCCCTGTAGTGGTGGACACACTACAACGGTCCCTGAGATCCAGGACAAAGACAGGGAACGATGCTAAGACCCCCGCCAAGAAATGAGACCACCCTGAATGTCATCCTTCTGTCCCATTTTGTCACCCTGTCCATCCTTAAACTGCCCCAGCTCCACTTCCTATGCCCATTTGGGCAATGCACCTGTGAGACTAATAGACTGGACTCTGCCATGGACATGAACATTCCTCCACCATCACCCCTCACCATTTTGCAACCCCCTCCAATATTGAGCACTTAAATACAAACCCCAGGCATTTAGACAGGATTGTTCAGCCACAAATTGGGGTACGACTTGTTTCATGGAACGTGGCAGGTTTGAAATCTATCATTCCCCTTCCATCCTTCTCCTCCTTTATTGACGAACATGACATACGTCTCCTCCAAGAGACATGGTCACTCGACCCACTTTTTCGAACAGGCTATACAAACTTTCACATCCCCGCTGAGGCCAGCACGAGAGGCAGGCCCTCAGGGGGTCTGACCATCTGGATCAAAACATCATTTAGCTGCCAAATATCACAGCTACCTACCGACTCTCCCGACCTGTTAGGCCTTCGTCTATCCTTTGTGCCCGACTCTGTGGTGAACATCTTTAATATCTACACTCGAGGGGTCAGGGGGGGTCAAGTCTCCAAAACCCTCTGCGCCCTCGTAGCCCTCTTACAAAACTACCCCCGCCATCACAAAACCATTGTGGCTGGGGACTTCAACGTCACATTCGAACCCCTTGACTGGGACGATCTCAGGTCCACCAACGAGGAGGATCAAGCCTGGTCTATCCCACGCTGTCAATCCCACCCATCAAGAAATGGACGCAGGTCGCTATCCAGGTCAAATCATTGACCATGGAGTTCGGGCTCAGGGCGTTAAATGGCAGAACCAAATGAGACACCAATGGCAGTCACACGTTCAATAAAACCAACCACACCAGCAGAATCGACTATTGTCTATTCGATATAAGACTATGGCCTCTAGTCATCGACATGACGATCACTGAAAGGGCTGAAAGTGATCACAACCCCCTCTCTGTCCACACATTAGCTCTAGTTAATCTCCCATCCACGTCCAACTCCCCAGCAGTAGCTCCTGAGGGCATTAGCCTGGCCAACAATAAACAACACCTAAAATGGGACAAGGTCGTGGCTCGGCCCGCACTCATCAACGCTGCCAATAACACCCTAAAACTCACACTAATGGGCCTAGAGGCAGGTCCTGCAATTCCCTACCAGGAAATAAGCTTAATTCACACCTCCTGTTTTAGGAATATCGCAGCCCACTTCTCAGTTCCCCCAGCCCACGACGACAAACGACCCATAGGTAGGCACCGCTGGTTCAACAAAACGTGTCGGTTCTTAAGCAAGCGCTTAGTTCAAGCCATTAAATCCAAGGACCCCACCGCCATCCGCGTAGCTAGGAAGTCCTATAAATCAGCAATACGCATAGTGACGCGTGACCAAGATAATAAATGGTGGCCAGCACTCAGTGACGCTGTACACGAGAGGAACCATAGTCTGTTCTGGTCCCTGGCAGCATGAGGCCCAGAAACCAGTGGTTTGGACATCACAACCAATATTGCCCCGAGAGACTGGGTAGTTCACTTTAGCAGCCTGTACTCCCCTGATCACAATAGTCCCATCCCTGTTTGCATGGGCCCCCACCTAAATCACCCATTAGCACCCACCACCGCAGCACCCCTGTTGTTTTCCCAAAGTGACATAACCTATTCTCTAAGCACCTTAAAACGCGGCAGGGCCCCTGGATCAGACTGCGTCCCAGCAGACCTGTTCTCAACAGACCTAGCATCCTGGTCAAGATACCTCACCATTATAGCTAACGCAATAGCATCTGGGGCGCCAATTCCCGAGTCTTGGAAAGCGGCTATTGTTATTCCAATCTTTAAAAAGGGCGACAGATCACTTCCTTGCAACTATAGACCTATTAGCCTAATCGACTGTGTCCAAAAAGTCTTCTGCCACTGCCTTCTAGGAAAGATCGAAGAATGGATGACTGAACGCGATATCCTTAGCCCCCTCCAAGCCAGTTTCCGGAAGAAAATTTCCACCACTGATCAAGCCCTCAGATTCCTATTATTATATTGGAAAACAGTGTTCATTGATAAAGGCAGCCTTTATGTAGCTTTTGTGGACCTCAAATCTGCTTTTGACCTAGTGCCTCGCAACAAACTATGGGACACTCTCTTTTGGTTGGGAATCCCAGAGCCCATTTTTGCCATTCTGATACGACTCCACGAGGACAACTACGCACAAGTCAGGTGGGGCAACAAGGGCCAATTAATTGATAGAACCCACGTTTCCCGGGGTGTGCGGCAAGGGTGCGTACTTGCCCCGACCCTCTTTTCCCTATATATCAATGAAATCGTCCCCTCCCTCCTCAGACTGCAGGCTGACGCACCTTCACTCGGCCCACTAAAAATCCCAGTCTTACTCTTTGCCGATGACACCCTTCTGATATCCAAGACCCCTAGTGGTCTAAGGAAACTCCTTGCGTGCTTCGAGCATTTCTGCTCATCACAGGGACTCAAAATCAACGCCTCGAAAACAAAACTAATGACCCTCAATCCCCACAGATCTTTTAAAGGGAAGTTTACTCTAGAGGGCTCCACACTTGAGAAGGTGGGCATTTTCAGCTACCTGGGCATAACATTCACTGACAACATGTCTTGGAAGCCACACATAGGAAAACAAGCCCTAAAACTAAAACAAACAACAGGGGTACTACTAAAAAAATTTCACCTCTCACACACAAAACCAATTCGCCCAGCATTACAGTTATACGAAGCCCAGGCCGTTTCCTCAGCGCTTTACGGGGCTGAACTATGGGGCTACACCAAAACCCAAGACTTAACCACTGCTGAAAACAACTTCCTAAGAAACCTTGTGTCCCTTCCGCTAAGCACCCCACTGTTCCCCCTTTTCAAGGATCTCTGTATCAAACGCATTAGACACAAAGCCCGTCTGCGACCTCTGCTGTACTGGCTGCGTCTCTGGACCACTCCGGAGCTCGATACCTTCACTGGAGCTCTACAGGTCATCCTAAAAGCCAACCATCTTCACAGAATCCGCTGGCTACGATGCATCAAGGGTTCACTGCACTCACTTGGGCTCGACGATCTCTGGAACTCACCAACCACGTCAGTCTTCCCCTCGAAAAGCGAACTAAAGAAACTATACTGGCAAATGGCAAATTACGATGACACAAGGGCTGCACTCCACACTACACTATCTTGTGACTTTGCCAACCTAAAAGAGTCATGCAAGTACGAAGCTTTTTGGGACCTAATCACGGCGCCAAGGGAAAGGAAACTGTACTTCCAGCTCCGCATTGGTACACTCCCATTAAGACTTCTCACCAGTAGCTGGTCACACAATGAATCAACCGTATGCCCAGCTTGCAAAGCCCCCGTCGAGAATCTCCCTCATGTCCTTTTTGCCTGCCCCGCGTACACCGCCCCCCGTAGGAAATGGCTGGCCCTGGCATGCAGACTTCTCGGAGTCCGCAGCTCTGCCTAGCCCTGCGAATCCTCAGATCAGACACTAGGCCAATGCTAGTGATCTCTGTCGCCAAATTCCTCGGAGCTAGTTGGCTTATTAGAGGGAAAACCCTTCTGGATAAAGACTCCAAATAAGACTGTCCCATCGTCCTGTGCAGCACATTTTACTACATTTTATTCCATTTGTATTCCACTTTTTTCCATTTTTTTCATCTTTTACTCCCTTTTATCATTATATTTACTTGTAATTATCATTATGTGTATTTATTTGTATTTATTATTGCTTTCGCTTTTTTGGCTCTTGTAGCCGCAATAAAGCTCCTTTGAACTTGAGCACTTAAATAAACACCCTTGAAGCACAAAACAATCTGGAGTCAGTCTGTGATTTCGGAATAGTGTATTAGCAATTACTGGGCAAAAAGCTCTTTCAATTGTAATGTCAACATACCTATGTCACACAGCTCAAGTCCATGAGGAAACAAAGCAGATGTCACACAGTGGGACCCACATCTGTGGAAGGGTAAGGGAAAGTGACAACTCAGTGACCATACACTGGGAGAAAATGACAGACAGTAGAGAGGTAGTAGTGTTAAAGTAAATGTAGTAGGCAGGTTTGTATTCTTACCTGAGTCTCACTGGAAATATTGCAGGATCACCGAGTCCCTGTTGTCCATGTCCTCTTCTTCTGCTTCCTCGCCTTCACTGTCCACAGGCTCCACAGCTGCAACAACACCGCCATCTGGACCATCCTCCTGCAGAAAAGGCACCTGTTGTCACAAAGCTAAGTTGTGAAGCATACAGCATGCCACGATGATCTGGCACACCTTCTTTGGTGAGTAGAATAGGGATCCACCTGTCATATGGAGGCACCTGAACCTGGCCTTCAGGAGGCCGAAGGTCCGCTCTATTATCCACCGTGTTCACCCATGGGCCTCATTGTAGCGTTCCTCTTCCCTTGTCCTGGGATTCCTCACTGGGGTCAGTAGCCATGACAGGTTAGGGTAACCAGAGTCACCTGCAAATGGCGAGGGACAACTGTTAGACACACACTAACCTGTAGGGATAAACCCAGACCCAGACAACTATTCCCACTGTCTTGCTTACAGGTGCTCACCTAATAGCCACACATGGTGCCTCTGGAGTTGACTCATCATATAAGGGATGCTGCTATTCCGCAGGATGTAGGCATCGTGCACTGAGCCAATGAACTTGGCATTCACATGGGAGATGTACTGGTCTGCCAAACACACCATCTGCACATTCATGGAATGATAACTCTTCCGGTTTCTGTACACTTGTTCACTCCTGTGGGGGGGGGGGCAAAGCCACATGGGTCCCATCATTGTCACCTATGATGTTGGGGATATGTCCCAGGGCAGAGAAATCACCTTTCACTGTGGGCAAATCCTCCACCTGAGGGAAAACGATGTAGCTCCGCATGTGTTTCAGCAGGGCAGACAACACTCTGGACAACACGTTTGAAAACATAGGCTGTGACATCCCTGATGCTATGGCCACTGTTGTTTGAAATGACCCACTTGCAAGGAAATGGAGCACTGACAGCACCTGCACTTGAGGGGGGATTCCTGTGGGATGGGGGATAGCTGACATCAGGTCTGGCTCCAGCTGGGTACACAGTTCCTGGATTGTCGCACAGTCAAGCGTGTATGTGATGATCACATGTCTTTCCTCCATTGTCGACAGATCCACCAGCGGTCTGTACACTGGATGATGCCGCCATCTCCTCACATGTCCCAGCGGACGGTGCCTATGAAGGACAAAAGCGAGCACAGAGTTAAGCAGCTCAAAGGTACGTACCCACAGCTTTTACAGAACACGAATCCTAATCCGAAAAGTGGCCTGTATGTGTGTTGAGTCTAGGCCTAGGAATGTGTGACGCAGTTAAAAATTAAGCCATGTGGGCCCCTGAAATGGCGGCTGCCTGACCTCTAAAGTAGGACAATGGGATGTGAGGTAACTGCGCTGGCGTTGTACACCGTCGCAGTAGGTGGTTGAAGACCGCGGAGCAATGCTGCATTGGTTAACATTGGACCCTATGGGTCACAGGAGCCAATGACGATGTACACCGGCGGTGACGGTACGCACCGCCGTGGACGTGACTGCCATTTTCTATCTGTTCAATCACTCAATCCCTGATCCTTGACAGGAGAGGACCTACACTGCAAGTGCTCCTGTGACCTTGGTCTGGAAGAGACAATGGATCGAGTGTCTGGGGAAAGGGCCCCTGCCTTCACATCGGAGGAGTTGGAGAAACTCGTGGACGGGGTCCTCCCCCAGTACACGCTACTCCACGGTCCTCCAGACAAACAGGTAAGTACACTGGGAGCATGCAGTATGGGCTATGCCAGTGTGGAGTGGGGTGGATGTAAGATGGGGGGGAGATTGCGGCGTGCAAGGGTAGGGATGAGGGCCAATGACTGTGACGGTGCAGTTGGTAATAAGTTTCTCTTCCCCTGTACAATTCATGTAGGTCAGCGCCCACCAGAAAAAATATATTTGGTGTGCCATCGCCAAGGATGTCCGGACCCTGGGGGTCTACCACAGACGGAGCACCCACTGCTGCAAAAGATGGGAGGACATTCGCCGCTGGAGCAAGAAGACGGCGGAGGCTCAGCTGGGGATGGCCTCCCAAAGTCGGAGGGGTGCCCATCGCACCATGACCCCCCTGATGTTCAGGATCCTGGCGGTGGCGTACCCGTAGTTGAATGTGCACTTGAGGGCATCACAGCAGCCACAAGGGGGTGAGTACACTCTCATCCTGCTGATTTTGCGAGCAGTGGAGGTGTCTGGGTGGGGGAGGTGGGCTATGGGTTTCCCTAGGCCAGGGCGAGTTTAGTAGGCAAGGTCCCTCTGTAATGCAGGCCATGTGGCACCCCACCCCACCTCTGTAGAGTGCCAAGTACACCTAGTCATGCCCCTGTGTCATCCATGTGTGCAGGTGTCGTCCACAGCCTTGTAGGCCATTTCCTAGGGATTGAACAGTGGAGCCCAAGAGCGCTGTGTAGTGCAGGGGGCTTCTGTGTCTTTCGTGTCCGCTAACGGTAGCGGTAATGCATGCACTGAACATGTCTTTCTTCTGTCGCCCCCCCCCCTTTTGTGGTCTCCCTGTTCTTGTGTGCATTAGCATCATCAGGCGGAGGAGCAGTGCCACCGGAGCACAAGGGAGCTGCATCCCACATGGCCCTGGAGGGCGAGACAACGGCCTCGCAGTTCACCAGTGGGACGGAGGGCGAGGGGAGCTCCACGGCAGGGACAGGAGCTGACACCAGCGAAACGGACTCGTCCTCTGATGGGAGCTCCCTTGTGGTGGCGGCAACATCTGTGCCCCCGCATCTACAGGTACAGCCGCCACCCCCTTACCAGCACCGCCCTCCCAGCAGCCCCTCAGCCTTTGCCCCGTGCCCGCTCACCCAGGAGGGTGGGCATCACCTTCGCCCCAGGTACCTCAGGCCTTGCCCCAGTCACCCCCGCTGCCCTCAGTGAGGAGGCCATTGACCTCCTCTGGTCCCTCACTGTTGGGCAGTCTACCATTTTGAATGCCATCCAGGGTGTCAAAAGGCAGTTGCAACAAACAAATGCATTCCTGGAGGGCATTCATTCTGGTCAGGCAGTCCTTCAGCAAGCTTTTCAGACTCTGGCCTCAGCACTGATGGCAGTCATTGTCCCCGTTTCTAGCCTCCCCCTCCAACTTCCTCCACCCAGACCCAATCCCATGTACCCCAGCCTATCCCAAGCACACCTTCAGACCAGCATGCACACACGTCAACACACAAGGGAAGCTCAGGCAAACATAAGCACCACACATCCCACAAGCACTCATGCAAGCATCACACACATGCAGACACACCAACATTCACTGCCTCTACTGTGTCCCCCTCCTCCTTGTCTCCCTCCTCCCTCCCAGTCTCGTCTACACTCACACCTGCATGCACTACATCTACAGCCACTACTGCCATCACCAGCACACCCACCACCACACCCCGCTCATGCGCAGTCACCACCCCTACTACCATTCACACGTCCCCTGTGTCCTCTCCCAGTGTGTCTGTGACGCCACCTCCCAAGATTGTTCACAAAAAGAGGGATAGAGGGGTATTATGGACCAGTGTATGTCCCCAAATGAAGCTATAGAAAAACATAGATACACTGTTCCAGTAAAAAGAAAGGAAAACACAAAAGGGGGGTCCTAAATTTTAGGAGCAAATAACCTCACACATCCAAAAGGATGTCATGCTTCATCATCGGTACAGCTCCTCGTCAGACCGGCGCTGCAATGTCTGACGGGCTCCACCCCAAATGGGGGGGCTCTTTGCCGGAGATCTTTTACAATGATGGTGCCATGACCCCAGAGTTGAGTGGGGGGAGGAATAAACGTAGGAGATCAAAGAGAGGAAAAAATGGATAAAATTGGCTCTCACAACCTCCAATGGGTAAATGATTTATTGAACCAGTTGGAAGGTAGGGACCAAGATTAAAAGAAAAACGTGTGGTCAAGCGAGTGAAGTAGAGATAATGATCAGTCACTCTATTGGAATCTATGAATAGAAGGGAGGTTTGGACTATTTTCGAAACAAACCTTTTCGTGGGTCAACATGTTTCGCATCCTAGTGGCCCATATGGGTCCGTCAATGCTTCGTCAGGACCAGTATTGACTAACTATATCTCCTAGTCAAGAAGGATTAATGTGTCTTCTCAATTGGAGTACCAGTATTACAGGTATTTGCAAAAATATAGAACAGGTATCAAATTACTTACATAGTCAGGTACACATGTTTCCTAACTAGAGCCCTGGAAATGAAACAGATTCATTAATTGTTGCACAGGGTAAAGCAAGACGATCAAAAAAGAGACGTGCTAAAAACTTGAAATCGTGCAACACAGTGTCCGTGTTGGCAAGTGGAAAAGTGCATAAAAAAATTTGAAAACAGAGCTTACCACCCGCATTAGGGAAATGTGCTCCATAGGACTACGTGAACCAATGGTCGGGCACAGTTGCAAGTCTAAATGAAAAGGTACATCCATATAAACAGTAGAAAGTTATGATCACTGCAGATCGAAGTCAGGATAGGTCTGGTTAAGGTGCATCTGATGAGTTAGTGTAGACATATAACAATCAGGCTCAAACATTCCGAAATTATCCCAGAAAACAAAGTGCTATTACGTACTGTACGGTTGTCCATGGATCTTAGCACATCACCTGCTCTAAAATGGTGTGCCATAGATCCAAGTAATAATACTGTAGGACTGTCGTTTACAAATGTGTGCGTCGCACGTCCATTGAGAAGGACGGGGTTAAATGTCTTTAACGGTGATTGCAATTTTGCAGGGGATAAGAGACTCCACGGTAAGGAAAGCTGCCATGAAACTCGGACTCCCAAAAAAGAGTGGAAAAAGTCACAGGGCGTACTCCCAGTGGTAGCACTGCGAATGACGGGATAGATTCAAGGCAATCTATACCGTGATTCACGGTACGGAGGCTGAGTCAGAGAATAACGGGAGAAACGGTCGTATTCCAAGAAAAATGGAATTACGAACGGTACTTACTGCAAGCGATGCCGGGACCGGTGTGGCAACCTACCCGGGTCCGCGCGTCCTGAACGCTGTGCTAGCGTCGAAAACCGGGGATAATACATCCTCCAACCCGGAAGGGAAATCCAGGGGAGTGGCCTATGCATATGAAGTCACGTGACCATAGTTCACAGAAAATGGTAAAAATAAACAAAGGGTCGTGTTAACAAGCCCTCGAGGGGCATAGAAATAAAAAAGGGGGTTAAACACGGCACAGACATTCTTAGCACAGTAATGAAGTTCTTATATCAAATTTAAAGGGCTGATACAGCTGTATCTAAGTGTTGTTACAGAAAAAGCCCGGTTATTAAATAGAGAATGGACTGAGCAGGGGAGGAAATCACCGAAGTAAACACGGGGAGTGGCCATGCTGTTAATTATAACGGTGTGAGGGCGAAGAAAATACTAACTATCCACAGTTGATTAAATTAGCTAGTAAAGCTGGTCCAGGGGATATCATCGTTGAGTCCCTGGATATGGGTGCGAAGCTTAAATACCCATCGTTGTTCTAGCTTAAAGAGGGAGTTGGCAGTCTTGTGTGGGTCTATTTGAAGGACCACCCACCACATATCGTCTGGACTGTGTGCAATCTCTAGAAAATGTTGGGACAGTTTAGTAGTAACACGGCCACATCTGATGTTGCTACGGTGTTCATTTATCCTGAGTTTCACTGGTCTAGTGGTCATTCCTATATACCGTAGCTCACATGGGCAGGTAATCATGTACACACAATTCTTTGTATTGCAATTGGTATGTTTATCTAATCACCAGGTCCCAATATGTTCAAAAGTAATGGATTTTAACTGCTTAGTGAGGGTGCAGACATTACAGTGTCCACAGGGGAAATGACCAGTCACTGGAGAGATACCCCAAAGGGATTGTTGACAGGGTTGTTCTAAGGTTGGGCGAGGTCTGGTATGAACCAATAGGTCTTTAATATTGGTGGTACGTTTAAAAGCGAAGAGAGGCTTAGAGATTTGTTTTCCTCCACTGCATACAAGCGGGCAAAATCCTGTAATAGGGATATTCTGCTATCTAACACCCCACGCTCCACAGACACTAAGCTAACTTGTGTATCGACCTTTACCCCTCTCTCTAACTCTGTTAACAAAAATAGTGAACAAGAGATGGGCTATTCTATGCAGTGGAGGAAAACAAATCTCTAAGCCTCTATTCGCTTTTAAACGTACCACCAATATTAAAGACCTATTGGTTCATACCAGACCTCGCCCAACCTTAGAACAACCCCGTAAACAATCCCTTTGGGGTATCTCTCCAGTGACTGGTCATTTCCCCTGTGGACACTGTAATGTCTGCACCCTCACTAAGCAGTTAAAATCCATTACTTTTGAACATATTGGGACCTGGCGATTAGATAAACATACCAATTGCAATACCAAGAATTGTGTGTACATGATTACCTGCCCATGTGAGCTACGGTATATAGGAATGACTACTAGACCAGTGAAACTCAGGATAAATGAACACCGTAGCAACATCAGATGTGGCCGTGTTACTACTAAACTGTCCCAACATTTTCTAGAGATTGCACACAGCCCAGACGATATGTGGTGGGTGGTCCTTCAAATAGACCCACACAAGACTGCCAACTCCCTCTTTAAGCTAGAACAACGATGGGTATTTAAGCTTCGCACCCATATCCAGGGACTCAACGATGATATCCCCTGGACCAGCTTTACTAGCTAATTTAATCAACTGTGGATAGTTAGTATTTTCTTCGCCCTCACACCGTTATAATTAACAGCATGGCCACTCCCCGTGTTTACTTCGGTGATTTCCTCCCCTGCTCAGTCCATTCTCTATTTAATAACTGGGCTTTTTCTGTAACAACACTTAGATACAGCTGTATCAGCCCTTTAAATCTGACATAAGAACTTCATTACTGTGCTAAGAATGTCTGTGCCGTGTTTAACCCCCTTTTTTATTTCTATGCCCCTCGAGGGCTTGTTAACACGACCCTTTGTTTATTTTTACCATTTTCTGTGAACTATGGTCACGTGACTTCATATGCATAGGCCACTCACCTGGATTTCCCTTCCGGGTTGGAGGATGTATTATCCCCGGTTTTCGATGCTAGCACAACGTTCAGGACGCGCGGACCCGGGTAGGTTGCCACACCGGTCCCGGCATCGCTTGCAGTAAGTACTGATCGTAATTCCATTTTTG
Source organism: Pleurodeles waltl (assembly GCF_031143425.1). Lineage (NCBI taxonomy): Eukaryota > Metazoa > Chordata > Amphibia > Caudata > Salamandridae > Pleurodeles > Pleurodeles waltl. The sequence continues at coordinate 964,353,732 of NC_090436.1, read as the reverse complement.
TTGGAATACGACAGTTTCTCCCGTTATTCTCTGACTCAGCCTCCGTACCGTGAATCACGGTATAGATTGCCTTGAATCTATCCCGTCATTCGCAGTGCTACCACTGGGAGTACGCCCTGTGACTTTTTCCACTCTTTTTTGGGAGTCCGAGTTTCATGGCAGCTTTCCTTACCGTGGAGTCCCTTATCCCCTGCAAAATTGCAATCACGTTAAAGACATTTAACCCCGTCCTTCTCAATGGACGTGCGATGCACACATTTGTAAATGACAGTCCTACAGTATTATTACTTGGATCTATGGCACACCATTTTAGAGTAGGTGATGTGTTAAGATCCATGGACAACCGTACAGTACGTAATAGCACTTTGTTTTCTGGGATAATTTCGGAATGTTTGAGCCTGATTGTTATATGTCTACACTAACTCATCAGATGCGGATTAACCAGACCTATCCTGACTTCGATCTGCAGTGATCATAACTTTCTACTGTTTATATGGATGTACCTTTTCATTTAGACTTGCAACTGTGCCCGACCATTGGTTCACGTAGTCCTATGGAGCACATTTCCCTAATGCGGGTGGTAAGCTCTGTTTTCAAATTTTTTTATGCACTTTTCCACTTGCCAACACGGACACTGTGTTGCACAATTTCACGTTTTTAGCACGTCTCTTTTTTGATCGTCTTGCTTTACCCTGTGCAACAATTAATGAATCTGTTTCATTTCCAGGGCTCTAGTTAGGAAACATGTGTACCTGACTATGTAAGTAATTTGATACCTGTTCTATATTTTTGCAGCTACCTGTAATACTGGTACTCCAATTGAGAAGACACATTAATCCTTCTTGACTAGGAGATATAGTTAGTCAATACTGGTCCTGACGAAGCATCGACGGACCCATATGGGCCACTAGGATGCGAAACATGTTGACCCACGAAAAGGGTTGTTTCGAAAATAGTCCAAACCTCCCTTCTATTCATAGATTCCAATAGAGTGACTGATCATTATCTCTACTTCACTCGCTTGACTACACGTTTTTCTTTTAATCTTGGTCCCTACCTTCCAACTGGTTCAATAAATCATTTACCCATTGGAGGTTGTGAGAGCCAATTTTATCAATTTTTTCCTCTCTTTGATCTCCTACGTTTTTTCCTCCCCCCACTCAACTCTGGGGTCATGGCACCATCATTGTAAAAGATCTCCGGCAAAGAGCCCCCCCATTTGGGGTGGAGCCCGTCAGACATTGCAGCGCCGGTCTGGCGAGGAGCTGTACCGATGATGAAGCATGACATCCTTTTGGATGTGTGAGGTTATTTGCTCCTAAAATTTAGGACCCCCCTTTTGTGTTTTCCTTTCTTTTTACTGGAACAGTGTATCTATGTTTTTCTATAGCCACCTCCCAAAATACACAAACGCAGGCACACACCCACCCAACAGTCATCCACCTCACGACAGCCTCCAGCGCATGCACCTTCACCCAAAGTCACCAAACGAACACCTCCTACAACCACAACCTCTTCCTCCACTCCCAAACCCCCTCCAGCTACCCGTCCCAGTGTCTCCCAAAAACTTTTCCTGTCCAACCTTGACCTCTTTCCCACACCTCCCCCACACCGTTCGTCTCCTAGGGCCCGACTCTCCAGGTCCCAACCTAGCACCTCAGCCACAACATCTCCGGGACCAGTGGTGCCTGTAGTCACCGGAATCTGGAGTGCACCGGCCACCAGGGCAGCTAGTGTGGCACGGAGCCACAGCACGGACAGTCCCCCACCTGTCAAGCATCAAAAGTTGCCCAGTGCCCGGCGGTAGAGGGGGAAGACTCCAGCCACCAAAGCCGCCCCCAGGGGTCCCGGTGGGAGTGTGGAGTCAACTGCGACACCTTCCAAAGTGGGGAAGGGCCACAAGAAACCCGATAAGTCTGGGAACGGCAGCACGGCGGAGGAGACCGCCATCATCCCCGCTGCCCAGGAGGCCACGCCATCATCCCCGCTGCCCAGGAGGCCACCGCCAGCACCTACCCTGCTGCCCAGGAGGCCACCGCCAGCACAAGCCCCGCTGGGCTAGAGAGGACCACCAGAACAAGCCCAGCTGGGCTAGAGAGGTCTGCCAGCACAAGCCCTCCTGCGCTAGAGAGGTCTGCCAGCACAAGCCCCGCTGGGACAGAGAGGACCGCCAGCACAAGCCCCGCTGAGCTAGAGAGGACCACCAGCACAAGCCCCGCTAAGCTAGAGAGGACCGCCAGCACAAGCCCCGCTGGGACAGAGAGGACCGCCAGCACAAGCCCCGCTGAGCTAGAGAGGACCACCAGCACAAGCCCCGCTAGGCTAGAGAGGACCGCCAGCACAAGCCCCACTGGGCTAGAGAGGACCGCCAGCACAAGCCCCGCTGGTACAGAGAGGACCGCCAGCACAAGCCCCCCTGGGACAGAGAGGACCGCCAGCACAAGCCCCGCTGGGACAGAGAGGACCACCAGCAGCTGAGTCACTGCAAAGGAGCCCGCCACCTCAAGCACCGCTGAACAGGGCACCGCCTCCTCAAGCACCGCTGAACAGGGCACCACCGCCTCAAGCACTGCTGAACAGGGCACCGCCGCCACAAGCACTGCTGAACAGGGAACCACCGCCACAAGCACCGCTGAACAGGACACCGCTGCCACAAGCACCACTGGACCATGAACGCCAATGGCACTGACGCTACTGAGTCCGTCACGAGCAGGATGAAGCACTCTGGGCACAGAGCCCCCTCCCGAACCTGTGGAGACTGTCATCCACTACCTCTGTCATTAGCAGGATGAAGCACTCTGGGCACCATGCCCCCTCCAGAACCAGTGGAGAGATACATCCACTACCTCTGTCCTCAGGCGGATGAAGCACTCTGGGCACCATGCCCCCTCCAGAACCAGTGGAGAGATACATCCACTACCTCTGTCCTTAGCAGGATGGAGCACTCTGGGCTCCATGCCCCCTCCAGAACCAGTGGAGACTGTCATCCACTACCTCTGTCCTTAGCAGGATGAAGCACTCTGGGCACCATCCCCTTCCAGAACCAGTGGAGACTGTCATCCACTACCTCTGTTCTTAGCAGGATGAAGCACTCTGGGCACCATGCCCCCTCCAGAACCAGTGGAGACTGTCATCCACTTGAGAGTCTGTGGCTTTGCACTCCCCAGGATGGAACAGTGGGCAACCCACCCACTGTATAGACTTGAGAGACTGTGGCTTTGCACTCCCCAGGATTGAACAGTGGGCAAACCACCCACTGTATAGACTTGAGAGACTGTGGCTCTGCACTCCCCAAGATGGAACAGTGTGCAACCCACCCACTGTATAGACTTGAGAGACTGTGGCTTTGCGCTCCCCAGGATTGAATAGTGGGCAAACCACCCACTGTATAGACTTGAGAGACTGTGGGTTTGCACTCCCCAGGATGGAACAGTGGGCAACCCTCTCACTGTGTAGACTTGGGAGACTGTGGCTTTGCACTCCCCAGGATTGAACAGTGGGCATGTGGCCCTCTCATGGATTTGGCGTTGTGCACTCAACTGGCTGAGGTGCCCCCTCTTTCCCTCCCCCTGAGGTGCCTGTTTTCTTGCTCTCTGATGCCCCTGCAGTGTTCTCTCCGTCATGGTCGGGGATCTTGTGTGGGCCTCGCCCATACCGTGTGGGCCCAGTGTTCCACGGACTTCATTGGAGCACTACCCGGACTACTAAGCTTGGTGTATATTTTGTTTATGGGGTATATATGTATATTTTTGCGTACTTGATTTTAATATATTACAATGGTTACACTCATTTCCTTTTGTCTTTGCATTCTTCCGGGATGTTTGGGGGGGGTAACTATCATGTATAAATATGTATTAGTGTGTGTGTTGTAGTGGGTGAGGGTGGGGGTGCGGGTGGGGGTCTTGCGTGTGTGTGTCCCTGTTTTTTCCCTCCCCTGTGTCATAGGTGCAGTACTTACCATTGTCTTCGCCACCGGCGTTCGTGCTCCTGGTAGAGGAGCAAGAAGATGAAGGCTGGCAGGATGTGCAGCTCGGGTTCCATGGCGTCCGGATTCTTCATGGGGTGTGTAGAGGTAAGCGTTTTCCCTTCGAAGACCTGTTTCCACCGTGTTTTTGTCCACGGTGAATCCGCCCCGGAAAAGGTGGCGGATTGGTAGGTTGTGATACAGTCGGCGTTACTTTGTTTCCGCCTGTCTGTTGGCGGTGACCGCCAAGCTGTTTGTCTGTACCACCATGGCGGTCGGAGTGTTAAAATGGCTGTCTTTGTTGGCAGTGTTCGCCACGGTCGTAATTCCAATTTTTTGACCGCCGGCCTGTTGGCGGTCTTACTGCCGCTTTAACACCGTCCGCCAGGGTTGTAATGACCACCTGTGTCTCTTGATCCTAATATAGTGGGATGGGAGAACTATACGACTGATTTATAGTTTGGCAGAGGGGGTAACTCTATCACAAAAGTGACAGATATCCCGTCCAGTTTATTGCAATTCCATAATATCCTATGGAACTTGTAATAGTGCAGATGGGATATCCGTCATGTTTGTGATGGAGTAACCCCTCTCCCAAACTCTAAATCAGGCCCTATAAATCTAGTTCTTATCCTAGTGGGGCGGGGGACTGTGTCTCTAGTTCCTGTCCTAGTGGGGCAGAGCACCATGGGGCATTTTTATACTCTGTTTGCGCTGAATTAGTGTCATTCTTTTTACGCTAATTCAATGAAAAGTTAATGCCATATTTAGATTTTGACACTAGACCCATTTAGCTTCAAAATAGTGGACTTAAAGTCATTTTTTGAATGCGTGAAACCTCCTTGCGTCAATGAGATGCAAGGTAGGCATTCCCGTCCAAAGGC